>NW_022103922.1:1342871-1362876 GCF_000313985.2 Echinops telfairi
GGTTCGGATTGCAGCAGCTCTGTCACCCATCCAAGTCACTATTGAGCACTACAGCTGGGTTTGGGGGAAAAATAGGGTGGGAGGTGGCCTCTTCCCTACTTGACCCTCAGCTGTCAGCCTGTGCCCCACCCCCACCTGGCTCTCCACACCCCCAGCTCTGTGCCCTCCACCTGCCCACTGCTGACCCTGCACCCGGGCCCCGTGGACTACTGAGCCCCAGGCAGCAGCATGGGTGCCACAGAGTCATCAGGGCATCCCAGTCCCAGGGCCCACCCAGCAGGTTCTCAACAACCAGCAGGGTGAGCCCCCTCTGCCATGACCAGAGCTTCAATACGGACATCCTGGGTCCAAGGTGAGGGACACCCCCACCACCACCCAGGAAGAAAACAAATAAATTGAAGCAGGCATTCATGGGGGCCTTCATCCGCCTCACCAGGCACTTCCTGTGCCCCCTCCCCAATACAGGGCAGGACCCAGAGTTTCTGGGGCCTCGCTGAAATGGCACCTGAGCCCACTGAGTCAGCCAGGGGTGACACCAGCACTGTGGGGAAGGGGAGGGGCTCCCTCTGGAGCCAGAAGCTGGGGTCCCATGCAGGGTGCCCGAGAGGGAGACCATGGGCCACTGAGTCTCATCCCCTTTCCCAGGGAAGCCAGGATTGTGCCCACCCACGGACCCCACAGCACCCCACACACGCTCCTGAAGCTCCCACCTCATCCAGGATCAGGTCTGTGAGCCCCACTTGGGGGTCCAGATGGGTGAGCCCCCAGCTCCCCCTGTGACATCCTGGTGGCTGGCTCTGCAGTCTTCCCCCGCCCCACCTCAGGACGGCCATTACCTGCGTAGCTGCCACTGGCCTTGATGTACATGTGGCCGCACTGCTCCTCCACCATGGTATCGTACGCCTCGTCATCCTCCTCGTCCTCTTCGTTGTGGTACGAGGTGGGGCTGTCGGTGGTGGGCAGGCTGCTGGCCCCCGGGCTGGTCCTCTCGCCCTGGGCATAGGCCACTGGCTGGATGCTGGGGATGAAGGTGGCCAGGCTGGGCACCCCGTAGTAGGAGACCCGGGACAGCTTGAGGGGGGCGGCGCCAGCTGGCACCGCCATGCCCGCGGCCACCGCCGTGCCATCCCGAGGCCCCACCTCCAACGGACGCTTGGGTGCTAAGCCGGGGCCAGCGGCCGGTGGCGGCTCCATGGCCTCGTGCTTGACGCGGGTGAGCAGCGGGATGGGCACCGAGGGGGACACGAGGTAGGGGGCGGCGGCGGCGGCGGGCTGCAGCTGGTGGCAGGGGCTCTGGGGCGCAGAGCTGGCGTCCTCCATCGCGGCGGTCTGCGAGTCGCAGTGGGGCGAGCTGACCTTGAAGAGCAGGTCGGTGCCACGCTCCACGATGTGCTGGATCTGCAGGAAGCCAGCCGTGTACATGACCACGAGCTGCTCGCTGGCCGCCATGGTCAGCCGGCCCGTGTAGCAGAAGGACAGGATCTGCTGGAAGCAGGCCGGGGGCACCGAGCCAGGCAGCTCAAAGGCGCTCTTGCTGTTGCCGCTGAACAGGTCTCGGAAGTAGAGGCTGCTGGCGGCCAGCACGGCGCGGTGGGCCTTGAAGGCCTGGCCCTTGACCACGATGGACACATCGCAGTAGAGGCCCAGCAGGCGCTGCTCGTTCAGGCAGCCCAGCACCGTGTTCCCGAAGTTGGGGATCTCAATGTGCAGCATCTGGGGCATGGCGGGCACCGGGCACCGGCGGGGGGCCGCAGTGCAGGCTCAGCTCGGGCTCAGCCCCACAGGGCGCATCTGTGGAGGAACAGAGAGCATGAGAGACACACACACACACACACACACACACACGTCAGGACCTGTCACCAGCCTCACCCCCATCGCCCATGTCCCTGAGGGCCATCCTGCAGACCAACCTCAAAAGCCCTGGGTCCCGCTGCCCCACCCTTACAAGGGCCTCCCCGGGCCTGCAGTGGGGCAGTACAGCAAAGTAGATGGTGGAAGCAGGTGCCCCAGCCCACAGATGAGGTCGTAGGTCCAGCCAGCACCCCCAGGCTCCTCCAACTGCAATTGTTCCTGGGGTGCCACCAAAGGCCCCCCAAGGCCATGGGGTGGGGGTGGGGGCAGCCTGCAGTGCAGCAGACAGCAGCAGAGCTGTGACCCACATGAGGACTGGGTGGGGGAGGGGCAAGAGCAAGCCACTCTGCTCCCAGGAAAAAGTTAGGCCTTGCAAAGGGACCCCAGAGGCTGCCACAGGGTGGCGGTGGGCAGACAGGTGCACACTGCGGCAACATTCTTTGGTTCCCTTTCTCTGTCCAGGCAGAGCTAGGGATTCAGGGGGAGGGATATCCCCAAGGGCTTGGCCACCTCTGTCCCCCAAGAGTGGTCGCTGTGTCAGAGGGGTCTGAGCACCGGCTGCACTGTCCGGGGACCCCCCTGGAGGCACAGATCCAGTGGGTGTCCGAGTCGCTGTGGACAGGACTTGGGAGAGCCGGTCGCAGACGTGCACGCCTGCTCCCCCGTCCCTGCACCGGCCAATGCCGCGAGCCCAGGTAAGTCACGGGGTCACAGGGCGGGTGCGGTGGCTGGCCCTCCAAGTACAGCTCCGCGGATCGGATCCCGGTTGGGAAGGGGCGGGGGAGGGGACTGGCTGGAGAGGGCAGCGGCCCAACTCTGGGACTGGTCAGCCAGCCGGTGGCCCGCCCCCACCCCGCACAAAGGCCCATTCTGTACCACGGGAGCTAGTGTGGCAGCAGTGAGTGGGGGGCGCCAAGGGCGGGGTCCCAGTGCAGGGCAGGAGCTGGGCGGCCAGGGAGGGCCCGCAGTGCCGGCCGGGGCTGCTGCCACTGGCAGGGGTCCTACCTTTGGTCACTGCTGACCGCACGACACTGCCCGCCAGCCCGGGGCCCCCGCTCCGTCCCGTGCAGTGGCCGCCCGCCCGCCGCCGCCGCCGCCGCCGCGGGCTGCTGAGACTGCAGCAGAGGCGAGGGCGAGGGGCGGGAGGGCGGAGGGGCCGGTCCCGGGCGGGCACCGCTCAGCTGCACGGCCCCGCTGGCCCAGGCGGCGCGCAGCATCCAAATGAAGCGGCCGGATGCAGACGGACAGGCAGGCTGCGCCGGGATGAATGCCGCCTTTGATTCGGGCGCCGGAGCCAATGCCAGCTCCCGGCCCGGCTCTGCAAACAGCAGAGTGGCGGTGCCAGAGGCCCGCACAGCGAGGGTGTGGGTACAAGACAGACTTTTGATGACTCACTGCAATGCAAACAAAGATGGCAGAAATACTGTACTGCGCGGGGAAGCGCTCCGGCCGCAGCCCAGCCCGCCGGAGATTTATAGTGCAGTTTGCATATGAATCACTCACCCGCCGCCCAGTGCAGCGAGTGTCCAAGCATTTAAACTATTCCAAACAGCCTGCGGGGCGGCAGCGGGCAACTCCAGGCAGCCTGCAGGGGCGACTGGAGCAGGAGCAGGAGGGGGCACTAGGCAGAAGGGGGGGCCGGACAGTGGAGAAGGGGACCAGAGAAGGGTGACGTGTGCAGGAGAGTGGACAGGGGTCCAGAGAGGGCTACGGGGGAAGGGACAAGTCAAGGGGGCAGAAGGGGGAAGTGTGGGCAGGAGGCTGGGGAGAGGGAGACGGAAAAGAGGGAGTGGGGAGGAACACAAATGAGTGTTGTGGGAGAAAGAAGTCTCTAGTGGTCAGGCAGGGGATGGGGGGAGGGTCCTTCACCCGTTCCCCTCCCCATGAGACCCCCAACCAAGGCCCTGCCCTAGTCACTGGTACTGTGCAGCACGGCCCCTCCCTCCACACCCCGCCCCATCACAGGGGCAGCCCACATCCTTAAAAAACTGCAGCTCTTGAGTGCACAGCTAGGGGGACCGACCCGAGGTGGCCAGGTGACCACAGCCCCCTGGGCTCAGCTGAGCCTGCAGGGAGGCAAACCCCAACTCTCCTCCCAGCTCCGAACCCCTGGGGGCAGGGAGGTGAGGCTGCACCTCTCCCAAACTCCCAGAGCCCCTCCTAGTGACCCAAGGCAGAAGAACCCCCATCGTTCATAGCAGTCTCTATTTCCTCAAACACAGGGACCAGCCGTGTCGGACAGGTGGCTAGGGGGCAGCAACAGAGGGCACCCAGAGAAGGGAGAGGCTCAGGTGCCCAGCACACGGAAGGGCTGCTTCTACGCCGGGCAGGGCTCAAGTCTGCCCTGGCCACTGGACCTGGGGTGAGTCCCAGGCCGTGTGCTCCCACTCGCCTCCCCACCATGAGCCACAGCCTCATGGGTGGGGGTGGGTGAGCAGTGAGGGGCCTGGAAGAGGGGGTGGCACTCTCACTCTGGGTCAGGCCCCCGTGCCAGTCTCTGTGCTCACCCTGGACCTCTAGTCCTCTCCACTCCCGAAGGAGGGAGCTTCGGGCCCCATCATGCCTGCTCCGGCCCTGGAGCTGCACCACCCACCCTGCAGCAGTCGGCTGTCTGCAATCCCCTCACCTGGCCCCGGGAGAAGCCAATGCCCCGACGGGCAGGCAGTGGGGGGTGTGACAGAGACAACCAGAGGCTGGGGAGCAGCCACCCTGACCCTGAGATGGGAGGTAGAAGAGGGCTGGGCTGCTGTAACAGGGGGGTGGGAGGAGCCTTGACCTAGCCTGGCCAGGTGAACAGAGACCAGCAGGGTCCCATGGATGCTGACCGCCCGGGTGAAGACTCACCACAGAGTCACGCTCACGGGCCCAGTTTCGGGCTCCCCTGACAGCACCCTGCCACTTCCTAACCCTCTCCTCTAGCCAGGGTCATCTGCACCATGGGGCTCTGGGGTCCCTCCCCACGGAAGCCTGCTCATTCCCTCCTAGCGGTCACTGGGCAGAAAGGCCACACCAGGTGCTCTCCCCTTGCCCAGCCCCCAGGCCCTTGGCACCCATCTCAAGGCCTGTGCCCGGGGCTGGGCCTGACTAACTGGCACAGAGGGGACCATTGTCCCCTGGAAGATCGGGGCCCCTGGGGACTTCGGACAAGCCGCTGCTCTCCCTGCCTGTCCTCAGGCCACCTGGGCGGGTGGGCCACCACACCCGGGGGAGGGGGAAGGGGGGGTGGCAGGCAGGGAGCTGGTCTTAAGTTGCTTTCTCAGAAGCCTTCCCAGGGCAGGGCAGGGCAGGACAAAGCTGACCTTTAAAGGGAAGAAAGAAACGCTGGTGTGGCTTCCTCAGCCAGGGCACAGACACAGGGCCAGCCAGGGGCGCATGCAGGCAGGGCCCAGGCCTGGCCGCCAGGCGCTTTCCAGCCTACCACACCGTTCCTCAGTCTCCCTGCTGGCCGGGCGCCCCGCCCCCCCTTCTCCTGCACAAACACCCTCATCGCATCCCCCTCCAGTTGAGCAAGTGGTCAGACCGCTGGATTTGTTTGGGAGCCCTTTGGTGGCACCAAGGGTTGAGCACTGGACCACTGGTGGTGGGGCTGGCGGGTGGAGCCCAACTTTGACAGAGCAGAGGGAGAATGGCGACAGACATCGGAGGGCTCGGCCTGGGAGCCAGCGGTCATCTGCACCTCGGGTGTCTCAGAGCCATGTACTGCAGGACCCTCGCCTTCTAAGCCCTTCCCACTGGAACCCACTTCGGGAAAGCCCTGCCAACAAGCCCCAGCGAAGCTGCGCCTCCACTCCCCCACCCTCCACCCCCGGCACTAACCAACGGCCCCAGCCTCCTCGCCCCAAACAGAGGGCACCGTGGTGGCCAAGCTATTGCCCTCCCCAGACCCTCCCCCTGGGAAGCTGGGTCTAGGCCCACCCTGCCCTGCGCTGAGGGGTGGCTGACCAGAGGGGCACCAGGGCCAACATGTCTGTGGGCAGAGGGACCCACAGCAGGGCAGAACTGAATGCCAGTGCAGGAAGGGGCTGGGCCCAGAGCAGCCCACTGACATCAGGGCCAGCCCTCACCATCCAGGGGCACCCCAGGGCCAGGCCAGAGTCAGCATCACGCCCAGCCTGGGGCTCCCCAAGCAAACTGAAGGCAGAGACACATCATGACCAGCCCTTCCTGCCTGAGGACCCTCCAAGGCTAATCTAGAAGGTGTGACCCCATCACCGGGATCCTTAACAGGGTGCCCCCAAACCCAGCAAGGGTAGGAAGAGAGTGTGGTTTCCCTTTATTAGATCACCCCTCCCTCCCTGCAGGCCCTCTCTCTCTGGCCCCTGCTTCCTGAGGCTAGGGCACTGCCAACCCGGCCTGGTGGCACTGCATTCCCTCAGGGTCACCACCAACAAAGAGAAAGAGGCGAGATGAATTCAACTCAATTCAATTATTTTGCAGAACTTAATTTTATCAATCTAATAAGAGGTCCAGGACTCAGCAGCTGTGTGCAGCCGCGGGGGGCGGGGAGGGATGGGTGGTGGTAGCTCAGGAAAGCTGCAGAAGGACCGGACTAGCCATTAGCCCACTACCCCCCCAGGAAGGCAGGGCCTAGGCTCAGCCCCCGTGAGTCAGCAGGGGTGCGAGGCAGGCTGGGGTGCCTGCTGGTGGTGCCACCGAGGCTGTTAAAAGCCTGCTCGCTTCTCGCTGGCTAGCTGCCGGCCGCCAGCCAATCGCCTGCGCTTTGAATTCCAGCAGCAGCAGCTCCGTCCACCAGGCCCGGGGCTTCGGCTGACTTCCTCAACCAAGCCAAGGCTGCAGCCCCGCCACTTCCCGCTCTGAGGGGCCTGGGAGCAGTCTGGCCCAGAGGATAGCACCTCCAAGGGGGTGGGGCTCCAGCTGCCCACCCATGGCCATGCCAGCTCTGGCCCCGGGAACCAGCCTCCTGGGCTGCAGGGAAGGGGCCTCAGGCCCAGGCGCCCCTCCTACACCCCCAGACATGGGCAGCAGCAGTCCGTCCCTCCAGGAGGCGCAGGGAAAACGGGGCCCACTGTGGGTGCCTTCAGGTTAGAGGGGACCAGAGGGAGAGGCAAGGCTGCCCCCAGGCTGGGGTCACTGACGACCTCAGCTGTGCAGGTGGACCAGGGCCCGAGCCCCTTGGGAGGTGTCTGGCTTCAAAGGCCCCCAACAGGCTCACCTGCCTGGCCCACGTGGGTGGAGTGACTGCAAATGCCCTGCAGCTGCCTTGTGGTGGAGGGTGGGGGGTGGGGGTGGCCTGCCAGCCAGTTCCAGAAGAACCAAGCTGTTTGGAAGGAGTCACATTTGTAATTTAAATAACGCGAGAGAGCCTCCTTCAGTAACTTAAAGAGGCAGCGGCGGCACAGGCACCCGCTGCACCAACACAGCCACTGCTCCCGGCTCATGCGAGGGCACAGGCCACCCCCCTCCCAGACCTGGGGCACCCCAGGGTGCCCTGCTGGGAGCTGACAGGTGGGATGCGGCTGAGGAGTTAAAGGCTGTTCTAGGGGACTGGCTTGGGTCCCCCCTTGCACCCCAGCTGCAGGTAGACAGAAGGCTGAGGGCTGGGGGCAGGTCCCGAAGCAGTTTGGACTTGGTGGCCAACACCACCTGGGGGGCAGGGGGGACGACCGAGGGGTTAGAATGGAGGGCACCACTGCAACTCATTAGGACAGCGCCTGTCCCCTCCTCCCCCTAATATTCCTGCAGCCCCTCATTTGCATGGAGTGCCATAAATAGCCAGGCGGGAAGACAGCTCCCTGCATCTCTAATTACGCGGAACACACGGCTCGGCACAGCAGGGCTCCCAGGAAAGTACCGCAGCACCACCGGCCAGGACAGGCGGGGGTGTCCCAGGACCACAGGGCAGGGATGCCAGGGTCTGCATGGGCATCACCTCTGAGCGGGCCCAGGCGTCCAGAGTGATGGGACACAGACGGGCAGGGTCCCTGTCTGAGTCAGCCCCGATTTACAGGCCCCACTCAGTCCACTCCGATGGCCTCGATTCCCTGCCTACCCCACCCCACCCTGGGTCTGACAGGGGCTTTGGGGAAGGGTCAGGCCCAAAAGGGACCCACAGCCAGACCCAGACCTGGCGGGGTGGGGCCTCCAGGTTGGCAGCCGGGCCCAGGCCCAAGCAGCAAAGTGCCCCAGAACCATGGTGTGCCAGAGTGACGACTGAGGGGACGGGTCACAGGTCACGACGCCGCTCTGACTGGCCAGGTACGGGCCGTGGGCAGGCTCCTCGGAGGTGGAGTCAGGATTGGAGGCTTCAGGTACCAGGAGCCATTCCCGTCCTCCCTCAGCCCCTGGGACCCCGGCTCGGGAGGACAGTGGCATGGCTCGCCAGCCATGGCAGATGACCTGCATCCTCCAGCCCTCTGCCAGGGGGGTCTCCGCCTGTCAGCTGTGTGTGGTGCCTCTGCAGCCGCCCCCCAGACTAGCTGCGGGTGCGCACCCCAGGCCCACCTTCCCATGCAGTCAACGCTGCTGCGTGACCATCGGTCCAGCAGGGGCAGGGGCACCTGGACACATGCCCTTACGACCCCTCCTCAGGGCACTCTGGCGTGTTGGTGACACCGGGGTTCCTCTGAACGGCCTCTGGAGGGGGAGGAGGCGGCGGCGCAGAGATGGCGGCGGCTGCCCTGGCACCATGCCCAGACCTATTTTTAAGTCCATTTACTAGAAATCCCACAAATTAAAGGAAATACGGATAATGCAGGAAGAATCCTTGGGGCCAAATGGAAGCTACCGAGAGTTCGCTGCTGTCTCTGTGCAGGAATCCAACCGCAAGGCCAGCCTCCCAGAGGCCTGTGGGGAGGAAGGGGGTGAAGAGGGGACCAGGTCATTCCCCAGCCCCACGCCCAATGCCCGCAGGTGCGTCCGACTCCTGCTGACGCCGTCTGGGGCTCCTGAGATCACCGCCTCGAGGGGAGCAGACAGCCTCGGTTCTCCTGTCGGAGGGGTGGGGTAGCATTGGAACCACCCACCCCACAGGGCCACCAGGGGTCCTAGAGGGCAGTCACAGGCGGGAAAGGACGCCCGTGAACACAGCCGGCTGAGCAGGGGGAGGGGAGGTACACCTTCAGAAGGCACACCCCAGGCTGCAGGTGGGTGCCCGGCCGCAGGCCAACTGCACTGTGGGGCGGCAGCTCAGGATGTCACTCCCCCTTGGACGGGCAGGACGGAGTGGACCCGCTCCTCGGGGCTTCCGAGCCAGCAAGCCCGGAAGCAGACCACACGGTGTGGTGCCCACTTGGCTGGGCCACGGGACTCTCAGTGGCTGGCAGTTCAAGCATGGTCCTTCCCCACCAAGACCTAACCTAACGGACCACAGCCACGACAGGTCCGCTCTGAGCAGCCAGTCCTTGGCAGAACGCTCCCTCGGGCGTGTGGCCGGCCTCCTGCCTGGGCAGTGTGCGGTGGGCTGGCTTCCTTGCTACCGTGCCTGCTCTTCAGACCGGGGAGCAGCCTGCGCAGTGCCTACTAACCCTGAGGTGGTCAGCAGCCCGCCATCTCACCAACCTCAGATTTGCGCCCCCCTACTGCCCCTCCTCGGCTGGGTCCATCAGCCACTGCAGCTGCAGTCTCCAGAGACAGACCCCTCCCCCTCCAGCCTGGTGTCGGGCGCCCACCTCTGCAGCCTTCCGGGCCATTTCCTTGACGTCAGCCTCTCTGCGTTGGCACATATACACACTTCCCGGGCTCAGCTCCTCGAAAGAGCCGGCCTTAGACAGCGGGTGTGGATCTGCAACCTGCTTGTCAGTGACCAAGCCCTTAACTGCCGGGCCACCAGGGCCAGCAGCCTGGCCAAGTCTCTCGACAGGTGGGCATCCTAGCTCGTACTGCCCCAAGTGGACCATGGACCCAGTCCTTCAACCCGCAGTGGGGTGAACAATGGACCCCGAAAGGAAAGCCCACCATCACTGACCTTCTTTGGACAATGTCTTTTTTGAAGGTGGGATTAGCTCAGGGTCTCAAGGTCGCTCCCGAAAGCCAGTGACTGGCGCAGGGAGACGGAGAGCAGGGAAAGACGCCACCTACGGCAGAGGCAGAGGATGGGCGAACGCAGCCACAAGCCAAGACACCAGGGAATTCGAGGCATCACCCCCCACCAAGTCACTGAGGACCAGCCAGACCCTCGCCCTCGGGCCCAAAGCAGACAGAAGAGACAGCTGAACTGCAGGCAGCATGACAAGACGCTGTCAGCCCCAGGCGCTGCAGCAGTGGGCTGGGAGGATGTGCCCTGAACACGGGGCCAGCGTGGGTCGGAGAAGACACGTGGTTACCTGTGATTCACCTACTACCCCACTAGCCGGCTTGCACCGTGTGGACGCCGCCAGCCAGATGTGGCTGCAAGGGAGAGGGGCCCCTCCAGCTGCCCAGGGGCAGGGGACTGACTCTGTGTGGGCACCCAGGGACATTCCAGGAAAACCAGGAAGGGATGGTCAGTCGTGTGGGGGCCCCCAGGTCAGGGGGGACCCCAAGCTGGACGCGGTGGCTGGAGAATGATGGGGACAGAGCAAGTGGGGACCCTACCGTGCCAGGCACGCCAGGGCTTCAGTGCACAGCACCACATGCTGAGGACACGGTCCTACATCTGTGGGCCCGGTGGCTCCCTTTCCCAGCCTCCCTCCTCCACGAGCCTCTGCAGTCCCCACCATTCCTGGAGACGCTCCACGATGCCCCACCCACCCAGGCAAGAGACCACCTTCCTGCACACCCAGGTCCCAGGTGTCACCTCACCGCCATGAGGGGTCTTCTCCACCCCACACTGCACGTGAAAAGTAGCGAGTAAGTGCGGACAACCAGAGCCCTGGAGTCCAGGTGGCCCCGCCCAGCCCCCACTCCCATCTCCAATGCCACCAGGCTGCTACACACCCCTCCAACGTCCCCCAAAAAGGGCCCTGGCAAAACAAACGGGAACATGAGAACAGGCAGGCAGGCCCGGGGCCAGGGGCGGCCGGGACACTCTTGGGAATCAGTCCCAGGTGGAGGGGACGCCTGAGGGAAGCCACCAAGCGCATGGACATGGAGCCCAGAAAGAGGGCAGGTGTGCGTGGCCACCCCGCTCACGCAGGGCTGTCTGCTGCCAAGTCCAAGGCAAAGCCAGCAACTTAGGTTCAGTGGCGATGCGGCAGTTGGAGCCAGGGGGGAGGGCAGCGAGCCGCCCCAGGAGGACCGATCTGAGCTGGGGGACGCAGACTAGCTCTCTCTAGACCCGTACGTACTCCATGAGCCTCCCCCAGGGCCTTCTGCACCGACATCATTCCCCGGCTCGCATCCGTCCCCCAAATCTTGTACAACGTCTGCTCTGGGCCCCCCTTCTGTGGCGAGGACTGAGGGTGCATGAAGCCCAGAACCCCTAGGCAGGCCCAACACACCACCGAGCCCCTATCTCTGGCAGGCACTGCGTCACTGAAGATGGCCCTCCCTTCCGGCCAGACTCGGCCATCCCCACCAGTGTCGGGGTGGGGCGATGTGAATGAGGAGATTCTGAACCACCAAAGGGGTCAGGTACCTTGCCAGTTATGTAAACGAAGTGCAGGACACCCTGTGGGGGTGGGCACAAGCAAATAAGGTGTAGGGGACACTAAGGAGGAGACTGGTCAGCCTGCTGGGCTAGGATAAGTCATCTCTGGAGCTGGCGGGGCGGTGGGGGGTGGCAAGGGCCTCTCACAACCAGCAGGAAAGAAGGGTCAAGAGTGGAGTGTGTCCTTTGGACCTAGGACTCCTGTGCTGGGGACCTGAAACCCAAGAGAGACAGAGAGAGAGGTGGCACCAGAGACAGCCACAAGTGGAGCGTACTGGGCTTCCGGGCTCTGAGTGGCTCTGGGTAGGCTTCCCTGTCCTTGTTAGACAGGAGCTTGCTGGCAGGCTCCCCGGCCAAGGGGCCAGGAGAGCAGAGCCGTGGGAGAGGCTTGCTGGCAGAGAGGGGTGTCTCCAGGCACTGCTGGCAGAGCTAATGAGCTTTGTGATATGACCCTGGCAAGGCAGAGGCTTGCCCAAGGGACTCAAGAGGAACGAAGAGCCAGACAGAGTCCTGCCAGCGGGCGCAGCTGGGACGCTGCCCAGCATGGTAGCCTGTCCTGCCCCTGGTGAGCCCCGCATGGTGGGCACTGTCCGTGTGTTGTATGCGGGGGCCCTGGGAAGGATGGCGGGTGTCAGATGGTAAAAGGGTAAAGGGCAGAGGCAGGCCCGGCCTTGGTTCCCTGTGCCCCTGGGGGAGCAGGAAGGGGAAGGGACCCTGCTTCGGCATGTTCGCCACTATCTGCAAGAGCAGCAAAGGTCTGACAGCCCCAGAGTCACCGCAGGGCGGGCAGCGAGGGGCTCTGTCCTGCAGGTTGCTGCAGCCACAAACTGCCCTGCCCTTGCAGGATCCGTGCCGTGAGTCTGACTCTCTCTGGATTCCCAGGAACCAAACTGAACACTGTGGGTGACTCAGAACGTAGAGGAAGAACCCCCCCCACCCCGAAAGGCTGCAGCTCAGGAGCAACCGTCTGCAACCTAGGGGCGCCCTGGACACAGGCAGCTCATGGGCTTTGGTGTAAGCCCTGACCTGTCAGCATGGAGCCAGAGAAACAGCCTCACGACCCAGCTGTGTGGAGACCCCTCTGTCCTCTCTCGATGACAGAACGACCCGGCAGACACCTGCCACAAAATCCCCGACCACCACCAACAGAGCTCTCTCTTGGGGGCCCTGGCATCTTCTGTCGGGCCCCTCCGTGGGGAAACCAGGCTCCACCCAGAGGACCCCTGTGGTCGCAGGGGAGTGAAACGAGAGTCAGAGACACGCAGGACATCCACGGTTGCGTGGCTGTCGAGCAGCACATGCTCAACTAACCCGGGGGTCAAGAGAGACCTCGCAAGGGGATTCAGAATGCACATTCACATGAGCAGGAATGGGAAGATCAACTACGGGGGCAACAGATGCTGGTGCCCACGTGGAGAGCTAGCAGGGAACCCATGGTCCCTCTACAGCTCCACAGGCCCCCACGAGAACGTATCACCGCATCCGCGCAGACCCTCCCTGGAACAGGAGGGCAGGAGACCTCCCGCCGACACCAAGCCAGGCAAGGTGGTCACGAGGGAAGAGAACCAGCAAGCCAGGCAGACGGGCTTATGAACTGCAGACACAGAGCGCCTTCATGCAGGAAGAACCCAAGTCGAACCAGTCGCACACGAAGGATTGGACACCGCGACCGTCCTTTACATCCACATCCAAGCCCTACTAACCCGAGCCGCAGGTCTCCCCCAGTAGAGGCAGAAAAGGGTCTGACCAAAGTCAGCACACCTGCAGGACAGGGCATGGGGGAAGGCGGAAGGCGCCCACTGACAGCAGCACTCTGCTGGGGGCAGCAGCAGGTACGCAGTGACAAGACCATCTCTAAGGAACCCTGGTGGCACTGTGGGGCCAGGGTTGGGCTATTAACCACAAGGTTGGCAGTTCAAACCCACCAGTCACCCTGAGGGAGGAAAACGAAGCCGCCTGCTCCCGTAAAGATGAGTCTTGTTACCCTAAGAGAGGGCGTGACTCGGTCCCACGTGGGGTGGTGTACGTCAGAAACAACTCCATGGCATACATGTTGCACATGTGTGATGTGCATGCATATGTGTAACAGAACACGGATGCTGTCAAGCACGGCATGACCTTGTATTCACATACTGTGTATGCGAGCGACATATGTGCAAGTATGGTATGCGCAAATATGGTGTGCGTATGTGTGGCATCCACGTGTGACTAACAGAAAGTGGACACTGTTGCCTGCAATAGCAATGACCTGTGGGGTGTGTGTGGGAATGTGTGCACACGGTGTGCAGATGTGTAGTGTGCGTGTGGGTGGTACGCACACACAAAGACAGTATGCACATCTGTGGTTAACAGGAACTCTGTCGGCTATGGTGACAGTGGCGTGACCTTGTGTGCATGTGCGCAGAGTGCACGTGTGTGGTGTGCGTGTGCGCAGAGTGCACATGTGTGGGCAGAGTGCATGCGTGTGGGGGGTGTGTAGAGTACACGTGTGTGTACATGTGAGCAGAGTGCACGTGTGGGCAGAGTGCATGTGTGGGGTGTACATGTGTGCAGAATGCACGTGTGTGGGATGAGCAGAGTGCATGTGTGTGGTGTGTGTGTACACAGAGTGCATGTGTGGTGTATGTGTGGGTAGAGTGCACGTGTGTTATGCATGTGGACAGAGTGCATGTGTTTGGTGTGCACGTGGGCAGACTGCATGTGTGCGGTGTGCGTGTGGGCAGAGTGCACTTGGGTGGTGTGCATTTGGGCAGAATGCATGCGTGTGGCAAACAGAATGTGGCCATGGTGGCCGTGCACGGTGGCCCTGGAATGCAGTCCACTGAGGGCCACGTTCCTGTTCCCAGAAACAAGAGCAAAGGGAGCTGTTTTGTCTCCGGTGAAGAGTCTGGTTACTGCACACGGTGGAACAGGACGGGCGGACAAGCCCAAGGGTGCAGAACCCCGGAGCGCCACTCTCACAGGCTACAAACCTGCCACCAGAGCCCAGGGCACCATGGCAATGGGCTCCCTGTGCCGGCTGAAGCTCTGCTCCTGCGGAAAATTCCCGCAGTGAGCCGTACAGCTTCGGGCCAAGACGAAGACCCTCATCTCCAAGCACCTTTCTTTCTGCGCAATGCGTGGCCCTCGCTGCTCCAACACCTCCCTCCTCTGGTGCCAGGGTTCTCCCAGGTGCCCCTGGTGCCAACGGCTTCTTTTCCACGGAGCCCTGGTGGCGCAGTGGTTATGTGTGGGCTTCAATCAGCAAGGTCAGCAGTTTGAGACCAACAGCCACTCCAAGAGAAAAAAACAAGGCTGTCTACTCCCACGGAGAGTGACGGTCTCAGAGACCCACAGGGACAACTCTGTCCGCTCTATGGGGCTGCAGTCAGCATCGACTTGACGGCAAGGAGGTTACTCTGGTGACAAGACGGTGGCCAGATGCCCTCTGTCCCCAGCAGTGACTACTCCTTTGGTCAGACTAGTGCCAATTCTGCAGACCCTAAACTTGAATTGCACAGAGCCACCTCCCTCACAGCCCCACCCCACTCACAGCTTCAGAGTGGCTCAGCCAGGACCAGGGGTGTGGAGAGCCTGCTGCAGGTGAGGGGTCTCAGCCCCACAGGCACCAACTGTCCTCAAAACTCCAAACAGCCACCACACCGCCCAGAGGTATGTCCCGCCCCCACAGCAGCGCAGGGTTGGAGTCCCCCAAGTCTCTCGGAAGATGGCAGGAGAGACACAGTGTGTGTCTGCACTGCGTTCCCTGCACTCAGTGGGACAGCAGCTGCCACCCAGCAGCAAGGTCCGAGTCACACTGCCACACGGGCATGAGCCGGACACAGACCCCGCCCACATAGACGCCCCTTGTGTGCCGTCAGGAGTCCCTGCACAAAGGGGGAGCTTGGGCAGGTGAGGCCCGAACAGACCCCCTGCACCATGCACTTGCAGAAGCCATGCCTTTCCTGCCGGCTGGAGCACTCCCTCACCAGCCGCCAAAAATGGGCTTCTCTCCAGGCAGCCTCCACCGGCGCAGTCTCGGCACGGGCACACCCTCCCTCCTTGAGGGCTCCTGCCCTGCCCACCGAGCTCTACCGCCGGCAGCCTGCTCCGGCAGCGCCTCCACAGAAACCACCCAGCTCCAGACGGACCCCCTCACGTCTGCCCTGAGCCACCCTGCCTCACTGGGGGCCCTGAACACACGGGTTTGTCTGTGCACACGCACACCTGAGCCCGGGCCCAGGCGTGTACAGTCCGGGTCAGGCAGCAGGCTGGCTTCCAGACGCCTTGGGGCAGGAGAGCCGGCCTGGGAGTGACCCGGACAGGGACCCGGAACAGGGTCACCTTCGAGGTCCATCTTTGCCCTCCACTTGGCAGCCTGTGGGCCAACACAGGCAACGCTCTATCCATCCAGCCCCCACCTGTCCCCCACCCTCGGCCACCGACCCACACCACCACAAAGCTCGGCAGGTGGACGCCGCCTCCCCGGTCGGTGGGCGTACCCCGCCACGCTCCCGAGAGGATGCTGGAAGCAAGGGTGCCTGTCAGGCCAGCAGGCCTCGGAGCGCTTCCGGACAGACAGACGAGGAAGACAGACTTGAAGACCTGCTTCCTCCAAAGCGGCCCCAGCAGGCAGCTCACCACGGCCCGCAGCCCGCCACCAGCCTGCTGCAGGAGCGGCCGCCGCCTTGAGTGCGAGCTCCTTCGATCACAAGGTTGGTGGTTCAAAGCCACCAGTGCTCCGAGAGAGGAGAATAAGGCTGTCCGTTCCTGTCAAGATTTATCTCTGGAGCCCCCATGCTGTGCCGCTACGAGTCCGCACCCAAGTGACGGTGGTGGGTTTGGCTTGGTGGTTTAACCACAGCACAGCAGGCTGGACAAGCCTGCCAGGGACGGGGCGAGGGGGCGGGGACGGATGACAGCCAGGCCCAGGGCCGCCACAGCCCGGAGAACCACGACCTGAGGAAGAGGGAGCCCTGGCCAGCATTGGGGTGAGACCCTGGGAATCTTTCAGGATGAAGCCCCACCGAGAGGCCAGCAGGTGGCCTGTGGGGACCAGAGGCCACTAACACAGAGCCTTGGCCACCTCAGGAGAGTGACTCGGGCCAGGCTCACCCAGGCCAAGAGCCTGAGGTCAGGTGACTACCAGCAAGCCCATCCTCCTGTACCACATCAACGGAGCAGACAAACCCAAGGCCACCCACTCGCACCTTCTCATCTTCCTTTCTCGCCACCTGTCCAGGTCCCTCTGACCGCAACCCACAGGGCAGCTAGTCCCAGGGACGGCAGGGCACCACCTACTACTTCTGGTCTCTGGGAAAGGAGGTCAGCCCACTCCTTTCATCTTGTTGGGGTTTGTCTGGAATCAGATGATGAATCCTCAAACCCCCGTTGGGGGTTGGGGAGCAGATTCATGATCACACTGCCTGCCAGTGTGTCCTCTGGGATGCTAGACGTGATGACACGGGGTCACCTGTGGTGGGCACGTTCCAGGGAGCTTCTAGACAAGGCAGACTGCGGAGGGCTCGCTGTCTGCTTCCAAAAACACTGGTGCTGAAAACGTAATGAAACGCAGCGAGACACTGCCTGCCCGACAGACTCAGCGCCCGCTGGTAGTTCAGCCCCAGGACTCGGAAAACAAAAGCGCTTGCCCTGGGCTGAACGCTGTGCCCTCAGGGTACGGCTAGGCTCGCGGGGCTAGAAGGCTGAGGTTGGGCAGTCAGGAAGTGATGCCATCACCTCCCTGCTGTGACCTGACGTGGTCAGCCAATGGGAAGGAGGGGAGGAAGGGGATTAGGGTGGAATGCAGCACTGGGGCAAAGGTCCTGGCCCTGACCCTGCATGGCCTCCTCGCTGGCGTCACACAGATCAGCAGACCCACAGACAGGAAAAGCAGGAGGGTGCAAGGAAAAGCAGGAGTGGTGGGTCCCCTTTGGACTTGGGGTTCCTGTGCTGAGTGGGGGAAGGGAGAAGCCACGGGGGCTCCAAGACGCAAAGACCCCATCCCCCCAGAGCTGACGGAGGGGAAGCCTCCCTCCCCTAGAAACGGACTTCTGGCCTCCGGAACTGTCAGAAAACCTGAGTGTGGCGTGTCTGCTGTAAGAGCATTAAGTTCAACGCCTGCCTGTGTTTCCCTGACTGTGCAAAGGCCTCCCAGTGCACGGCTCCCAGAGAAGCGTGGTCACACTCAGGAACAGGGAGGGTACCTGCACAGGGCCGAGATGGAAGGTTAGTCACTCAGTGGCTTGGCATCTGGGAAGGACTGGCTCCTCTCACCAGGCCTGGTTCATATGTAGGTGGAAGGCTCCTTCAGATGGCACCGCCTTGCTCACGGGGAGAGAGGAGGGCTTGGCGCACTTCCTGATGAGGAGAAAGGCTAGGGCCTTAAGGACGCAGGGAAACGGGGGAAAAGGAGAAGACTGGGTCCCGACCCCGAGGTGAACACCGGCAGGGATTGTGTTCTCCTTGCTCAGACCCACAGTCAGTAAGCGTGGAGACAGCAGCCTGCAGGGCAGACCCGCCACACGAGATCGTTTTCAAGGGTGAGAGAGCCGAGAACTCCCTGTGAGGGAGGACCCACCCTGTCGTGGCACTCGGCACAGCCTGGGGTTTATGCCAGACCGTGAATGGGAAGGCAGGAGAGCCGACAGGTCAGGATGATGGTGTTTGCAAGAAATACGTACGCACTGTACGCACTATGCCGTGGGTGCCGGCCAGAAGCTCGGGTGACTCTGTCTTGTAAGAAGGTTCCGTAGAAAGGAGTTGTCAGGAGAGACAGTTGTCAATAGATTAGTCTTTGATTTGGCACATGTTGATGAGCCCCTGCTGTGAGAGACAGCTAAGGCCCATAGGACCCACTGACACCCAGCAGGAAGGAGAGCCCCGAGGTACCAGAACGGCAGTCTTTCTTCCCTGAGAGAGTTCAGTTCCTCAAAGGCCCTTCCAGGCAGCTCTCGCTGGACCTCAGAGCTCAGCGGGAGGGACAGACGCCAATGTGTCTCTTCGTGTCCAGCTGACATGGACAGCACCCTTCCAGGGGAGCAGCCTCTCACCCTGCTTTCCGGAGCTATGCCACTGCCGCCGCTGCCCACCCCTGCCCCACCAGCACAACCCCTCTGCCCCGGCTTCCCAGACCACCCTTGTCCCAAACACACGTCGCCAAGTGGCCATGGAAGGTCAGTCTGCCAGGCAGACTCCACCAAGAGGTCACTGCCCAGCGGGCGCACTCCAACCTCCTCGGGAAAAGGACAGAGACAGGAAGGGTCTGGACCCTGGACTTCCAGCAACTCCAAAAGGGGGGTGGGGTGGGGAAGGCCATCAGCATCTGAAAGAACCCTTCTGAGCCAGCAGCAGTCCGGGGGGTGTGGACACCACCCCCCAATCAAGATTCCTGCTCCAAGTGGCAGGGGGCTCTGACTCACAGGTGGAGAGGGCGGGCGGGACTGAGGGGCCCTGCCCGTGGCTGCTGAGATGTAAACCCTATGGCTGCAGGAAGCCTCACCTCTCGCCCTCAGAACAGTCGAGGTGGGGGGGAGTTAGTCAGGGGCTTTGTTGTTAGCAAAGCCCACTGGGCCCCCAGGGCCTCTTGAGGACCCCCAAGTATCTGCACACACCAACTCCAACCCAAGCCCTCGCCCTGCGCCCCAGTGCTCACCCCACCCCCATAGAACACGGGCTGAGCCGTGGGGCCAATTCCAGCCCCACAGGACAGACAGCTCCTTTCGGCTTCCAAGAGGTAGCCCCTCGCGCCAACAGCGGGCCTCCTGTCCGGCCCAGGGGCTGGTGGGCGAGTCACTGGCCTTGTCTTGGCCCATGCTTGTCCCGAGCGGGCAGGGTTCCTCACACCCAGAGCGTGGGGGGCGGGGTGTCCTGGGGCCTCCCTACGTGGAAAGAGCCCATCAACAAGACACGTGAAGATCCACCAACGGAAACAGGTGTCAGCGGTGGCCACAGGGCCGTCTTCCACAGACAGGAGGGGCAAGGAGGCCTGCTGGTACTATGGATACACGGTGTGTTGGCGGTTCAAGTCCCCAGCTGCTCCGTCGGCTCCTGTGGCGTGGCGCAGCCACCCCTGGGGCGGATGGTCCTGCGTGTGCGGGGCTGGTCTGTCTCCAGGGCTCGCTCAGGCCCTAGCAGCAGCTGGGTGGACCCCAACACTCAATCTAGCAGAATCCGCTTGCAGTCCAGCACCCAACTCTGCACCACCAGGCCGCGGCACTTCTGGTGTTCCTTACAACGGGCGGAGGAGAAACATCCCCACTTCACACTGGAGGAAACTGAGGGACCGGGCCACCCACCCTGTGGCCCATCCACACAGGAACCCAGGAACCCAGGACGAGACAATGACACTGCCCACAGAGGCCCCCCCTGCCCAGGGAGAGGGGCACCTAGAGGCAGGGACTGCCCCATGCAATCCAGAGGCCGGTTTCCTATGGGGCCTGATGGCCCTGAGTCCACCTGGTGTGCCCAACCAGCCTCCCCATGCTGGGCCTGCCATCGGGCTCCCAACAGCCCAGAGGGAGGGGGCAGAGCCAACCCAGCCCCAGGGACTATGACATGTGTGGCCACAGTGGAGCCAGAGCCCAGCCCAAAAGGGACAGGGCCACACTACCCCATCAGTGCTCAGGGAGGGTCCTATTGTTGCCGGGG
>NW_022103922.1:1363035-1367731 GCF_000313985.2 Echinops telfairi
CAGAGCCCACACAGGCCCTCAGTACCAACTCACTGCACAGGGGGTGGGGGGCCATCGCCTCAAGGGCGGGGGTCCACACCCCAAGACTGCTCCCTCCCACCACCTTCCTGGGAAGAGCCAAGCCGACAGCTATAATCCACCAGCTGTAGGGATGCCTTCCTTCCTGGGGCACCTGGGTGCCACATCCAGCTATGCCACGGCCACCGGTCCAGCGTTCTGTCACCTGAACCACGACCCGTGTCTCCCAAGGCCCCTGCCCAGCTCACAGTGCTGGTCCCCAAGTCCCAGTGCAGACTGGAGGCCAGGCCTCTCGGGGACGGGGACGGGCCAGGCGGGGCTGCCGTAGAGAAGGGTGCCCCCGGCACTCCCTAAGAGAACAGCTCCTCACAGAATGAGGGCAATTTGCATAATATCCTTTGCAAGTTAATATCAGCCTCTGATAATGATAGTGCAGCGGGCTGAGGCGGCTGTTACAACACTAAGTAATCATATTTCAAATGATGTTTCCCTTTATAGAAAGGTGTTGCAGAAACACACAGGACATGAATCGGCCTGCTACAGTCCCACTGCCCACCACCCAAGGGCCCCGCAGACACAGTGCCCACAGGCTGCACTGCCCAGTGCCACCCCTACCTGCACAGCTGCCACCCTCTGCTGCCTGCAGACCCCCACCCCCACCCCAGCCCCACCAGGCCAGGCGGCTCCGCCAGCCCAGGGGAGTTCAGAGGCAGTTTCAAAGACCCACAAGAACCTGCCTCTACCCTTGACCTTGAGGTCTGAGGACACTGGGAAGCAGCCAGAGGGTCCCCCCACCCCACCATCCACTAGAAGCTCCCAGGCCCTCTGAGCCCAAGTTCTTCATGTGAGGGACCCAGAACCCCAAGACATAAAGCCTTCCAGCTCCTGTGTCTGAGTCACCCACCCTGGGGCCCAGCAACCCTCAGTCCTCCCCGTCGCAGGGGCTCCCTAATCCCAGACCTCCAGACCCCACTGCGAATCCCCCTACCCTGCAGCCTGAGCCACAGCCTGGAGACCAACCGTGGGGGTGGGGGTGAAGGAAGTGGAACAGAAGACCCCTTCACATGGCCTAAGAGCTGGGGCCCGTACAGGCTCACATCCCCCAAAACCCCCCAACACTGTTACGGGCCGGAAGAGGGGGCAGGCTGGGCACACTCCACCCAAGAGCACCCCAATATCCAACAGCACAGGGGTGAAGAGGGGGGCGGGTGCAGGGGTAAGTCTAGCTTCCCAGGAGGGGGCAGCATGAGCTGGACGCCATAAACGCTCGCTCAACCCCAAATCCTTCCTCTGTTCTGACCCCGTGATCCCCCCCCAACCTCTATTTTCTTAAAAGCTTTTTTCTTTCGTTTATTAAGAAAAAATCCAATTATAGCACAAATCTCTCAGCAGGGGTCAGTGTGGAACAAGAATAGTCCAGAGTTAATGGACAGGCCACAGGCGAGATTAATGCCTAACGGGTTTCAAAAGTTGTATGATGCGGATTTCATTAACATTTTAATTGTAATGTATCTTTTTAATCTTCTCTAGCCCTAATGGCTTCATATCCAAAAGAGAAAGGGAGAGAGAAAAACTGCTGACAACAACAAAAAGAATCAACACACGAAATTTAACGAAATTAAAGGAGGAAAGGACATTAACATTGTGATTTAACAGCCTGGATGCCCACTGCAAGCCAGGCCTTTGCCTGCCAGGGACGGTTCTGGGGGGTGAACGCCCCAGCCTTCCCCGGCCCCAGCAGCACCAGGCCAGAACTGAGCAGCGGTGCCAAGGCTCCAGAGGGGTCCTGAGGTGGTCCCCGTGGGGTGGCAGCGCAGTCTGTATGGGACGGAACCGAAGCCCAAGCCCAGCAATGAGCCTGGGCGAGTGGCTTGGTCTTTCAGACGGGACTCCCCAACCCACAGGGCTGACTCTACACTGACTTTTTATTTTCGGTCAACAAACGCCTCTGCTGCCCTGCACCTGAAGCTCCCCCCACGTCCCCCCCTCCACTCCTCCTGCCCAGGGCCAGACCCCACTGGGGCATCCGACGCTGGGCCTGGCACTGGGCCTGGGGGCCGGGCCCTGAGCCCAGAGACAGCTCTGCTCACCCCAGTGACTATATATGGGCACTTTGAGGGCCCTGGGTTCCACCCGGCTCTGCCCGCTGCCCAGGCCCCAAGGCAGGGCCCAGGCCTCCATGGTGACATGCCCGCCTGGATGGTCTGGCGCCAAGTAGGGGGGAGATTCCCTTGGAGACCAGCAGCCCCTGCTCCCCAGGGGCACCTCCTCTGGTCCTCCCCAGCAAGGACAGCCACCTCCCCTTAAAGGGGCACACGCCCCTTCCCCAACCAAGCTCAGCCTCTGGGGAAGGTGCGGACTGGGGTGGGGGTGGGGGCCGGGCACCATCGGGAAGCCCCAGGCCCAGCCCTTCTGAATGGAGCTGAAGTCCACGGGCAGCAGGATGGGTGAAGACGCTGCTCTGTGGCATCTGCAAGCACAGGGCAGGGCTGTGTACTCAAGGTCACACAGCTCACAGCTGGACTTGAACTCAGGCCCCTGACCACAGAAGCCCAGGGTCTCCTGCAGACCCCCAGGTTTGGGGAGGGACGTGCCACCGCTTGGGTCCTGCTCCTCCCTCCTGCCTGCTGTCCCTGAGGGCAGAGCACCAGGTGGCCCCTTCTGAGGGTGTCACCTGACAGAAGCGCCTCAGGACAGCTCTGCTCTCGGCCTGCCGCCCAGCAGAGAAGCCCACTGGGCCGGGCCCTCACCAGGAGCCCAGCAGCTGCAGGTGGCAAGGGAGGGGATGGCAGGCGGGAGCATACTTGCCAGATGATCTCACGGAGCCTGGTGAGAGCTCGGAATGGCAGGAGCTTCGGGAAGACAGAGGGGGCCGGTAGGGGCGGCCACGCCTGGCTATCCTGACCCCTCAACCAGAAAGGCAGTGATGGAGGGGAGCAGGCACCACTATGCTGATTTGGGGTGGGTGGGGTGGTAGCTCCACTCCACCTGCAGACACCAAAAGGTAGAGCTGGGAAGGGGGGGCCTGGGAGGAAGACAGAAGCGGCCGGTTCCCGGGGCAGCTCAGGAACTGCCACCCCAGCCCTCAGCACTCCTGGAGACAGGGGCTACAGGAGGAGACACCACCCTGTTCCGAAACCCAGACACTGTGGGGCCAGGCAGCTGGACAACCCGGACATAGCCCTCTTCCGGACCCTGGGCTCGCCAGAGTTGTGAAGGACACTTGTCATGGGGGGCTGGGGGTTCACGTCAGTGTCCCATGGTGGGATTCTCTGGGAGCACTTGCACGCAGACCCCAGGAGAGCCCAGCCTAAACCTGGCCCCACACTCCCCCTCAACACACACAGCAGCGCCACTGGACAGCAGAAAGCCGGGCAGGGCCAGCCCTGGGCAGAGGACGAACAAGGCAGGGCCCCTGAGGCCACTAGGGCCCTAAGCACAAGCAGCAGGCGGGCCGAGTCCCGGCCTCCAAATCCCACCCATCTCTGGAGTGCTCCTTTGGGATGGCTCTGGGCGCACCAGCTAAAGCAGCCCCTGGCTAGCCCGGAGGTCTGCAGTAGAGCATGCCTGACGCCTTCTGCTGTAAAGACAGCAGTCTTTGCACCTCCCTCCCCCAGACAGTTAGTTCTCTCTGCACCTGGGGCTGCAAGTGGGACCCTGCTGGATCACCAGATAATGGGACTTCAGGCATGGGCTGCAGGTTCACAGAGCTCTTGAAAAGCTGCCCAACTCCCCCCACCCCACTCCCAGAGACAGCAGCCCACCCCAGGGTGCCTGCTGCTCCCTGCTGAGAAGTCTCTGTGAGTTATTGGTAACTGGAGCCCAGTATTTTCCGGCCTGAAGCCGTCTTCCAAGGCTGCGGTGGACAACAGGGCAGCTTACAGAACCAGCTCAGTAAGGGACACCGTGCAGCCTGGACGCTGCAGTGACAAGTGACACCTTGTTCTACTTGTGTGCCCCTCCAGGCCTCTCAGTGTAAGGACAGGGGCCCACCACCACCTTGATCCCGGTCCCTGGGGCTGAGGGGCGGGAGGGCTGAAGACCCTTCCCCTAGCTCGGATTCTTCATCTGGGAAATGGAACGGCATATGCCAACCGTGGGTGTCACATAATGTCAAAGAGCCTGTCACCACCTGGTCACACAGGGGGAGAGGGACAGGCCCACAGGGGAAGGAGGCACAGGCTGGGAAGAGCTGGGGCTGCGGTTAGGGGGCTACAGCACGGCACACGGGATCGGGATCGGAACCCATGCCCGCTGGGCCCCAGCAATGACAGAGGCTCTCTAGAAGAGAGGCCTCAGGCAGCCCCCCCCCCCCATGGGGTTGTCGGGAAGGGACTGTCAGGTAGGGGGACAAAGCTGCCCCAGGGCAGTCAGCAGTACCCACCAGTCCCCCCCAGGACCTCCTGGGAAGAGTTATAGGCTTAGCTTCCCTGCCATGAAGGCGGTTGGTTCGGGGCTGAGGAGGGGACTTGGGCCCAAGGATGCCAGGTGGGCGCCCCTGCCGGTTTTGCCTGCCCAGTCTCGCGGGCCCAGGCAGAGTAGCCACCCGAGGTCCCTCGAAGAAGCTGGCAACGATGGGCCGCTAAGAGGACCAACCAGAGCAGGAGGCGAAGGGGAGGGCAGGGCAGGGCCGAATGCGGGCCGGTGCGGTGGCGGCTGCGGGGCTCGGACGGGGCCG
>NW_022103922.1:1368799-1375359 GCF_000313985.2 Echinops telfairi
CCCAGGCCTGGACGCACCCTCTTGGGCGGCCGCCGCCATCCGCTGGCCCGCCTTCTGCGTGCGCTCGGTGCGCAGGCTGCGGGGCCAGGTGCACCGCTCTCCGAGAGCGGCCCAGGACCGCCAGCCTTGGGCGCGGCGCGGCCCGGATGCCCTAGGGCGCCATTGCTGACCCAGTAGCTCTCTGGCGCAGGCCTCTCACCGTGGACCGTAGCGGTCTGACACCCAAGGGCTCAGAAGGTCCCTGGGCAGGCTCCACCCCACACACCCGGGGGACCCGCCGGTCCCCACGGGAGGGCAGACCTTGCACCTTAAAGCCTACCTCCTTCCGGAGGCTAGCTTCTGCCCACCCCTAAGCATCGGAGACTTGATGCTGCTGACCTGACCCAGCCTCACACCAAATCCCTGACCTTGCCCACAGCCGACCTTTGACAGCAACCTCATGCCTTGCACCTGGTAGGCTCAACAGCGGGGACACGTGGGACTACCTTTCCCCACCCAGTCTGTTGGGGGAGCACTTGGGACCCCGCCTGACTCCCAGTTACTCTCCTGCCCTGGGACCCCGCCACCCAGTTACTCTCCTGCCCTGTGCCCACCCCACCCCCCTCTGGCACTACAAAGATGGTGAGAGCCCCAGGAAGCCCTGACCACTAGTTCCAACCCCCATCCCACCTCCCCTTGTACCCAAGCCTCCGACACATCACACTGCCCACCTTCCAGACCCCCTTCATGACCGGCGGCCAACTTGGCCTCCACTCCTAGCCCAGCCCAGCCCAGCCCATGGCATTTCCCAGCCATGAGTAGCAGGTGGATGCGGTGAGCCCAGGTCCCAAGCGTGACACTGGTGACCAGCTTGGAAACAGGCCACAGAAACCGTCCACAAGGGCCACTGCAGAGGACGCCCCTCGGGGCCTGTCAGGGCTGCCCTACAGCTGCACATTCCAGCTGTACTCATCATTTATTTCCTGAGTGTCCAAGGGATTTGGACAGAGATTTGGAAAACATTCGAATGCTTTTTCAACCACCACCCCCAGCCCCCCCCCCCACAGAAACTCTGTACCCCTTAAGTGAGAACTCTGCGCCCTTGGCCCCACACTGAGCCCCTGGCCACTTTCCATCTATGTCTGTAACTCTGCCTTTGCCTATAAGGAAGAGCGTGCAATGTCTGCCCGTTCCAAAGCCAGACTCTGCCGTCCAGTCCACCTGACCCATAGCAACCTCTAACACAGGACAGAACTGCCCCCGTGAATTTTCAACACTCTTGAGGGGAGTAAAAAGCCCTGTCTTTCTCCTGAGAAGCTGGTGGTTTCAAACTGCAGACCTTGTGGTGAGCGGCCTGTATTAGTCTGGGTACTTTAGAGAAACAAATCCACAGCAACTCATGTATAAGAGAGTTTTATGTAAAGAAAATGTGCATCACAAAAACATCCCAACCCAATGCTGCCCAAGCCCACAAGTCCAACATTAACCCATTAACCCAACACCAGTCCACAAAGTCCTCCACCTCACAAAACAGAGGCAATGATGCCGACCGCGGGAGGAAAGCTGAGTCAGTGAACGAATAAGCATCTCAGCACTAGCAGGGGTCTCCACATGGCTGCTCCAGCACCCAGGGCTACATCGGGATAGGTCCATGCGGCTTCTCCTTGGGGATGTCTTGTAGGAAGTCAGCCTTGCCAGCTGAAGCAGGGAACTGCTAAGGCAGCTGCACCCGGTGCAACCATCACAAAGCAAGAGACCCGAGAACTAGAAAGGCGAGGCTTCACCACCCATTTATCCCTCCGCCTTTCAACCAGCACCACATGTGATTATCGGCCAGGCTGGCACAATTAACTAACTCACGGCCCAACGCATAACCACTCCTACAAGCCAAACTCACTACCAGAGTCAGTTCTGACTCATAGCCACCCTATAGGATGGTAGAGCTGCCCCTTGGGAGTAACAAGCCTCATCGTTCAAAGCTGGACGATGGTTTCACACGCGGCCCTTGTTTCTTTGTTTAACTATTTTAGTCCTTTCATATTTGGCTATTCAATCCTGGGTCCAGGGCGTCCTTGGGTGGCACAGACCCAAGGGCTGGAGGCGCAGGTTTGCCCACCCAGAGCCCAAGCCCCCCCCCACGACCTTGAGGGCTGGGGACAAGGGTGCTCCCTCTCACCATACCTGCCCCACCCCTATACTCTAGCCACTCCACTAGGGTCCCTTGGGGCATCTCTAGCTGTGGGCAGCACCCTCCTGGCCCAGCTCTCCGGGGACCAGAGGCATCCTGCTCTGGTGCCGCTGAATTCACTTCCCCCAGGGGGGCCACCCGGACAGTCTGAGGCTGATGAGGGGCCCACTGCCCCCTGTGCAAGTTTTCAATATCTGCTGTGCTTGGACCCAGGGCAGTATCTGGGTCACCCCGGCCCAGACCCTCAGCCGGTGGTTGGCTGGGGACAGATTCCTGTCCTAGCATCACTGTTGACCCTGGTGACGCTCCAGTGTACAGGATGGGCCCCCAGAGGAGCTGGTAGAGCCCCTACTCCTTTCCCGAGGGCTGCCTGTCCCCCCACCCCACCCCACTGGCCCCCAGTCTTCACTGTTTAGAGCAGAGGGAGCCACCAGTCAAGCCCCCTTCCCCCAGTGTCCCTTGGGTGGGATCCTGCAAGCCTAAGGTGCATCAGTGACCTGGGCTGAGCGTGGAAGAGGGTGCTGCTCCCACAGGCCGCCGCTGCGCTGTGCAGCAGTAACCGTCCACTCGGAGCAGGAGGGAGGGAGGTCTGGGCAGCCCGGGCCGGGGCCCGAAGTCCAGTCCTTTGCTGCTGCCCAGAGCTCAGAGCCCCTCCTGCCTCTCCATCAGGTGGGCTGCTGCTGCGGGCTGACCCTCAGTCAGGGGAGAGCACTCCCAGGTAGCGGATGGCCCACCTGGAACATATTGTGGGGCTGGCTCATCTTTCTTTCCTTATTGGGGTGAAAGTCACACACTGAAAATTAACCCTTCCCAAGTACACAATTTAGGGACACTGGACACATCCACCAAGTCATCCTGTCACTGCCCCACAGTCTTGTTCCAGATCCCTCAGGCATCTTCCTTCTCAGCCTCCTGCTCAGGACCTGGCACCTCCCTCTCTCTCTCTCCTGGGCCTGGCACACCCTCCCGTTTCCATGTTCCGCTTAGCTCATCGTCCTGGGCCTCTGGATGCAGGCTTGCTGTACCTTGGTGTCTGTGTGGGGGTCCCCAGAGGCTGGAACTGAGAAGGGGGCAGACGGGGACACCGGAGCTCCTCACGGGGGACAGACAGGTGGTGGTGATCAAGGCTATCAGTAACGACCGCACAACTAGGAAAGTGTGACCAACGTTGCTGGATTGTAACGTGCCAGGCGTTTTACTGGCAGCTGCTTGTTGTCGGTGGTTCTGACCCCACGTACGCACAACAGAGAGCCATCCTGTTCCCAAAAAAAGTCCTCCTCACCCTGCCACCTGCTTCCATGTCTGGCAGAGGCTCAGAGGGGCCGTGGAAGGGGGTACTTCCCTGGCTCAAGGACACCCAGTCCTACAGGACACCACGTGCACCCCGTCACCCTGGATGAGGAAAGCATGCACAGTGGCTCTGACAGAGGACAGTGGGAACCCTTATCCCCAGCCTGCAGGGTCAGGCTGTGGGCCGTGGTCTCTGGGAGGGCTCTACACTGGGCAAGGGGCTCGAGGGGGCGGGGCCCGCAGAGCCATGGCTCCACCCTGCAGGCCCCTGGGTGAGGGCCCTCACGTCTGTGTCCCAGAACACTGGAGGGAGGGGGGCACTCAGAGCTGCGGGTTTACCTCTAGGCACCTGGGTGAGCTGCAAGCCCATTTTCTAAACTTCTGGGTGGACCGCTGCTGGGATTTTGCATCACCCCCACCCCTGGGTCAGAGCACATTGAACAAGACCCCCAGGCAAGCCTTCCAGATGTTCCCTAGAACCCAAGAGGCCCATTCTTATGTACATGACCACACATGTCACCATATACAAGTCAACCCCTGAGGTTTATCAGGACCTCACCCGCCTTCTGGCCACTCAACTCCACCAAGAAACAAGCCCCAAGGCATCCCCCAGGAGGCTTGGGTGAGATAAGCCCTTTCCCAGTCAGCAGGCACCCTGTGCACTGGCCCCTGCACCCACAGCACTCCGGAGGTGGCTCCGGAGGGGAGGGGTTCCTAGCCATGCCCTAGAGTGGCCCCCACCCTCACCAAGATGGACCTTGAACCCCACAGGTCTTGGGACCTGGCTCCCTTGCACCCCTGCAGCTCAGGGCCAACGCAGAGAGGCAGGAGCGGGCAGGAGGTGGTCGAGGGCTTGATGGCCAGGGAAGGGCTTTCTACCCACTGCTTTTCCGGGGTGGGGTGGGCAGACAGCTGTGCACCTGTGCACACCTGGAGGGACCATCTCTGAACGGCAGCGTACCTTTCTTCCCACAGGGAAGGGGTTTCCATGGGCCTGGGAGGCTGAGAGGGAGCCCTGGTGGGGGAGTGGCTATACCTTGGGCTGCTAACCTTAAGGTCAGCAGTTTGAAAACTTTCTCCTCCGGAGAAAGAAGAGGCTGTCTACCCCAGTAGAGAGTTATAGTCTCAGAAGCCCACAAGGGCTTCGACTCAATGGGTCCGGGGAGTTTGAGGGATTTTCCCTGTGAGGGTGAGACTCTGGAGAGGCAAGGGATGGCCTGTGTGCTCTGTCACCCGGGGCCAGCTCCTGTCCTGGATGACGCCTGACTTTATCATGTGACTCCACGTGCCCCCACCCCCAGCCCTTAGGCTGACTGTGCTGGCCCTAATCTGCCTGCAGTGGAGGAGGAGCACTGCTTCAGGGAGGGGAGTCCCTTCTCCCCTTGAAGTTGGGCTGCACAAGCTTGCAGGGGTCCCCCCCAGGGGGCACGGTGTTGCCCCTGTACCCCACACTGCCAGTGGGGCCAGGGGCCCTGAGGACCACCCCTGCCGAGGTCTTCACCGGGAAACCAGGCCCAAAGAGCCAGAGGGGGGTCCCTAGACCACTGTCCTCCCTCTGCCTCTGTAGCCACCTGCATCCCCACAGGGCTGAGACTGAGCACGCAGAGGTGGGGTGAGGGCTGGCTGAGCACCGGGTCAAGCCCCCCTCACAGAGGCCCAGCAAGTCCATGCTCTGGCACAGGGCAGACCCCTCCCGCACAAAAAAACGGGCGAGCATTCTGGGCTCCCAGCGGCAGCGCTAGGCAGCGAACCCGTGGCTTGCAGCGCGTGAACTAGGACGGCGGTGCTATTTTGATGTCTACATGCGCGCGGTTTAACTCGGACGCGCTAATCTTCCCTCTTGTCCTAAATTTCCCTCCAGCATCCTGGGCAGCTGGTCCGCAGCTGCTGCCTCCCGCCCTGGAGAAGCTGAGGGCCGGGCCACAGGGCTCTGGCTCGGTGGGCAGTGTGCTTACCAGGGGCCGGCGGGAGGGGCGGGGCCCGCCGTTCTAGACGTGAGCTGGGCTTCGGCGGCAGCAGCTAGTGAAATGCAGGTGGGACACGCAGGGCTTCCAGGGCGGGCCGGGGTTCACACAGCAAAAGCTTGCATCTGGGGTCGGGGGAGGGACGTCTGCGACCCCCACGAGATGCAAGAGCCAGGATCACACAGATCAGACGGGCCGTTACTACCTGCTTGCAGGACCCTAACCTGCCAATGCGTGTGTGCGTGCACGTGTGCGTGCGTGCGTGCACGTGTGCCTGCGTGCTTACGTGTTGTGTGCGTGGTCCTGCGCACTACGACACTGAGGGCGGGGCCTGGCATCCAGAGATCTCTGGCCCTGGGGCAAGTGGTGCGAGTGACCTCAGGGGCCGGGCCCTGGCCTCACCACACACACCAGCTTCCCGCGCCCGCAGGGGCTAAGGCCTGGGTCAGTGACAGCTCTCCAAGGTGCCGATGGCACCCAGTAGCCTCCTTCCACTCCCGCCCCTGGCCCCCCAGGGAACACAGAGGGGCAGGGCCCAATGTTCTCCCAGGCCTGACCTGGTCTCTAGGGAGGCCAGCCCACAGACCGAGGGCAGTGGGAAATACGGAGGTGCGCATGTGCGTCCCAGCCCAGCCAGGCCGGGGGTCAGCTCCACGGGAGGCGCCGAAGAAGCTTACCGGCGTCCACTAAGAATGCTGCTAAGCAGCTGGGAAACCAACCGGACTATTGCAGGCTAATTGGAAAAACATACAAATAATTCATGTCAGCATTATGTCACACAGCATCATTATAAATAATGTACTCACACTTCACCCACATATCATCACAGGAGCCGCACCCACCTGGGCGGGTGGAGGTCAGGGAGTCGAGGTCCGAGGATCCCGGATCGACCCCTCTCCTGGACACCAGGCTCTGCAGGTCAGTGATCAAGACAGCCCAGACCCTGGTGGAAGGCAGGCCTTTCCTCCTCCTGGTCTCTGTCCCCTCCTGTCAGAGCCTGGGACCAGGCCAGGATCAAGACCATATGACAAAGATACTACTGCCGTGGGGGTGGGCACCCCCCTCTCTGCAGGGGGCCAGCATGGTTTCTACTGGGAAGGGTGGCAGGTGGGTCTTTGAGGTGCTGTGTGAGGTGACCA
>NW_022103922.1:1375853-1378720 GCF_000313985.2 Echinops telfairi
CCACCCTGACTGCTCCCTGTCTGTTCCCACAGCCCCTCACCAAGTCCCTCCAGGCCCCTGCTCCACGGTCAGAAAGGCAGCAGGGGCTGCAGCTGGACCTGCCTGGCCTGAGACTCTGGGGGAACATGGGCTTCAGTGTGCCCTCTCCCTCTCAGACCAGGCGGGTTCTCCAGGCTTTGACATTGCCCAGGCCGCTGTCCGACGACAGGCTGCAGACTGAAGAGGGGCACCCAGCTGGAGGGGTGCGGGCCACACAGGACCCCCAGTTCCAGGCGCAGGTCGGCCCCCAGCCCCAGGTCATCAGGTGGAGGGGCTGTCCTCCGAGCCCTCAGGCACAGACAGGGCTCCCAACCCTCTCACGCAGGGCGGGGGGCGGGGGCAGAACGCGGGCAGGACCCTCCCTTCCCCTCCAACCAGCCCCTTCCCTTAATCCTTAGGGGCAGAGTAACACCCTCATGAGCAGGCGCAGGGCGGTCCCACAACCGCACAGTCTTCGGGCCATAGGGAGACGCCCCCCAATTTCGGGTGCGGGGCGGCGCGTGAGCGAGCCCGGGCCCAGCTGCAGCAGGCTCGGGCACGTGGCCAGCTGGCGGGGGAGGGCGCGGCGCTGAATCAGCTGCAGGGCGCGCGGGGCGGGCAGTTTTGGGAACTGTCGGGGAGGCGTGCCAGACGCAGGGGGTTTTCTGGAAAGCCGGCCGCTGCCAACCAGGCTGGGGGGAAGCTGGGTGCACGGGGTAGGCACCCTCCAGGACAGCCCCCTCCAGACGAGACCGAAGGGCAGGCCGAGTGCGGCCTCTCTGCGGGTGGAAGCTAGCGTCCCTCCGGGAAACGCTGAATCAGCACTCCGGTCCTTCTGCACCAATCACGGGCTGGAAGGGGCAGGACGCTCTCAAGGTCGGGGGACATCAATACCCGCAGGAGCCCACTGCTGCTGCTGCTCAGGGGGAGGCCCGGGGAGAATGCCCGCATCGCCTGCTCCTGCATCCTGCGGGGGTGGGGGTGGGGGTACCGCGCCTGCTTTGTGAGAGTGTGTTGCCTGGTCCCATCCTGGTGTGTGGGGGTGGGGTGGGGGGGCAGGGCGGACAACAACTCTCACTCCGCCCCATCCTCACGCGGTGGCTCAGCACTTCCTCTGTGCATCTGGGCTGGCTGCCAGGGCAGGGGGCACTTCTCACTGGTGCAATGTGGCCGGATAGCTCCGGGTGTGTGCATTAGAGCGCACAAGCAGATGCACCGTGCATGTGGCCGGTGTTCGTGTGTGCGCGCGCGCGCGCCCGCACGCTCCTTGCAGGGGCCTGGTATTTGGCACAGGCTCCTGCCCCCAGGAGTGGAAAAGCAGGGGTGCTGCGCTTCCAGGTGGAGAGGCTCTGTGAGGACACCTGATGTCATACACTAGTAGCAACGGGGTGGCAACACCATTGCGTGGCATTTGTGGTCATCACCGCTGGTCTGAGTGGCCATCATGGTGTTGGCAGGCAGGCATCTTCAGGTGGAATAAAGGCCTGCCTGCCTACAGTCTATGCCAGTCTCCAGTTCGAGCTAGGGAACCCAGGGCAACTCTGCCTTGTCCTACAGGGTCCCTGAGCAGAGCTGGACTCGCTGGCAGTGGGTTTCCTTTGGTTCTGGGAGCCCTTCACCAAGTCTTCATGAAACCCTTTTCCCAACAAGCCGGGCAGTTCTGGAGACTTAGAGCCTTCGACGAGGCCTTACCTGAAACGGAGCCTTCATCACACGTTCCCACCACATCCCCACGGGCCACAGGGACCCCATGCCCTGTGGTGAAGATAGACTCACGGGACTTCAGGGTTCTCTCTGGAGTCCCCTTTTCTGTGACCCGCTCCTAATTCTGGCTATTCCCAGGCCAGGCTCACAGTGGCCTTGGCATTCCAGAGGCACCCTCTGTGGCCTTCTTGCCTGCCCACCCACATGGCCCTCAGCTGGCAGGTGACACTGGCACCTGGTCAGGTGCTTCCCTTCTGGCGGGTTACCTGGGCTGGTCAGTCTGGGCTGGACCACAACACTGTGGAGCCCAAGGGGCACTCAGGGGCCATGTGGCCACACTGACAGGACAGCAAGAAACATGAAGGAGTGTGTGTGCTACTGGACACTTTAAACAGCAACAGAAGTAGCCTTTCCAACCCAGGAGGCCCTGGCCCCAAGCAACCACCACTGTCCACATGGTATGAAAATACGTTTAATGCAGAGAATCTCGGTGGAGCTTGGGTGCTGGTGGCGACCCTCCCACTGCCCTGCCTGCCCCGAGAGGGCTCCATGCAGCTGAGCAATGTGGAGTGGGATGGGCAGGGGGCTCGTCTGGGAAACAGCGTGGTTTATAGTGCAAAAGGTTTGGGGGCAAGCCGCTGGAGGGCCAGGGCTCACATTGGCCGGGCCGCTGGTTTGTTTTTTTTTGCTTTCTCCACCTGATTTGGGTTGTTGAGGCTTGTCTGTGGAGCACACAGGGCCCCTGGCCATGGTCTGCCTTGGGGGCAGAGGGGTGGATGATCACCTGCCAGGGCTCCAGCCTGTTTCTGCAGTGACATGACCAGAGGCCCTTCCCACTCACCTTGTCCTGAAGCTACAAGGCCAGCCATGGTCACACCACAGGGACAAGGCCTCTTCCCCATCTGGGTGCTCCCACCCCAGGGTTTTCCTGCCCCACCCCTCTAGTTGCTCCCTGCAGTCTGTGTGGGCATACCTGGGGGACTGCTCAGATGCTGAGTGCAACCTCGGGCACCACGCACGCACGCGCACACACACATGGCCAGAGGTAAGCCAGGGCATCGCTTAGGGCCCAGGGACCCAGCCAGCCCTTCGAGGTGGTGACATTGGCCCAGGGCCTGAGCCAGGAATCTGTTGGGGTCACGTAT
>NW_022103922.1:1378920-1385932 GCF_000313985.2 Echinops telfairi
AGGGGCTGTGGTGCAGGGTTGGCGGCAGTGCAGTAGTGAGTGGAACTGCCCCTTCTGAGTGGCTGAGCCAGCTGCATGGGGGGTGGGGGTGTTGTACAGCCAGCAGAAAGGCAGGCCCTTCCCCAACTGATGAAAGTTGGGGCTGATGTGGCCCCAGAGAAGCAGTGGGGGCTGGGGCTGGTAAGCCCCACCCTGGGACCTGAAGGAGGCACGCAGTTGGGGGGTGCACTGCCCACAAGGGAGGGTGCAGCAGGAATACAGGGCCCTTTGGTCCCCGACGCAGAAATTGGTCTAAGCCCTTTTCTCTTGGGCGCTGGGAGGGCGCTGCGGTCTCACATGTCCACGAAGACCATGAAGCACCAGCCCAGGCCGCCCACCAGCAGCACGGTGACGTGGATGCCGTAGAGGAGCAGCTCGTTGAGCAGGCGGAAGTCCACGCGACGGCGGCCCAGCAGCAGCAGCAGCAAGGAGAACTTGAGCTGGAAGCGCAGCAGCGCGCGCACGCCCAGGTACTGCAGGCAGAAGAGCGCTGCGAGCGCGCCCCAGAGCGTGGCGGTGAAGAGGCTGCAGCTGAAGTAGAGCAAGAAGCGGATGAAGCCGTAAAGCCAGCGCGTCTTCAAGTACACGTCGAAGTTGTTGTATTTAGTGCGCACCAGGTGGGAGGCGCGCACGGGCCCGCAGGCTGCGTGCAGGCAGGTGGTGTGCGGGCCATGGAAGGAGCGGACCCGCCGCGGAATGGGGATAACTGGCATGGGGCCGGTGGCGGCAGACAGGCAGCCGTCAGCAGCGGCAGCACAAGCGCCTAGGACCAGGAGCTCGCAGCCCAGGCTCCAGGAAGACGCCGGCCTGCAAGGGAAGGGGCAGGAAATGTGTGGTCAGCTTTTAGGGCGCTGGGGAGGGCCTGGAGGGCCCCACCAGCCTGTGAAACCACCCCCTCCAGGTTGTCACCCGAAATTCTGCCATGGTCTTGTCCCGCTCTGGCTCCTGGTCCACTGTGGCAGCTTGTCGTGATACTGGCCTCCCCCCAGTGTCCCCCAGGAAGCCACCAGGGCCCGGACGGAGGATGGGGCTTGTCCACAGGTGAGGGAGCCCAGGACGCAGCCTGGAGGACCCGGAACAGGACATTGGAGACTTCAAGCTCACACGCGAGTGCCAGGGGCGGGGCCTGGTGGGCGGCACCTTCCTGAGACTGGCTCCTGATTGGTCCCAGAGTGGACTGTCAGGGGACGCCACTGTCCTGGCTTAAGCAGTTTGCAGGGGGCTCCAAAAGTGGCACAATGGCTACAGCAATTAATTGCCTTCCGAAGGGCCGCTGCGGCGAAGGACCTCGGCCCCGTGAGGCAGCTCTAAATCCGTGGGAGTGGGGCTGTTGCCTTGGTCTGAAATAGCAGTTGGCTGCCTAACACGTGCCATTTGCCGCCACATTATTTGTGGGTGGAAAGGGTAAGCAGAAGGAGCTTGGGGCCGGTGAGATGAAAGGGCGAGAATGGGGGCCCCCGGCTCCTGCTGGTCCCCTGACGACCACCACCGAGGCACAGGGAGGAGGGGGCATCTGCCCGTCCAGCCCCTCTCTGGCCACCTTCTTTCCTCTCTAGCGTCACAGAACCCGAAGTGCGGGGCGGCTTTCTCGAGGCTTCACCTCCCCACTCCCAGGAAGGATGCACCACGAGGCCCCCTCTCTCCAGGGGGCTAGGGGGTCGGCGGCAACGCAGGGCTCGCCCCTGGCGACCGAGTCACGCTGACAAGCAACCACGTGGTTCTCAAGGGTCCGCCTCCTCGCGGGCTTTGTGCCTGCGCAATTGCCCAGGCTCAGCCCCGGGCAAGTGCAGGAGGCAATGCAGCAGCTGGGGTGGGGGCTCCCTGGAAGGATGCTGCCCCCTCCTCCCCCCGTGGACCGTGTGCAAGCAGATCGCCGGAAGCGGCTGCAGCCCCGGGCGCCTTGCGGAGCCAGGCCCACGGCTCACCGGGCCCCCGGGCCGCACACTGGGCGCAGCGCCACCATCACCCCGGCCCGTTGCTCTGGAGACGGACCGCCGGCAGTAACACTTGTCCCGCCGCCCCCGCCCTAGGCGAACCCCGTGGCCCGCTCACCGGCTGCCCTGTCTGCGGTGGCGCCGGCGTCCCGAGCCCCTGGGCCAGCCGGCCACGATGCTGGGGGCCAGGGCTGCGGGATCCCGTGTCCCTCGGGGCGTCGAGAACAGGGAGGCAGCATGGTGCCGAGGACACGGAGCACCGGGTCCGTCCGCGGGCCGGCTTCAATATTCCCTGCCCGGGACCGCCTCGTCGGCGAAGGGACGCCGGCACCCGGCCGGCTGCAGCGTTTGGCCCAGCGTGGGTGCCGTATCAAGTCCCTCTGCGGCCACCGTAGGGCGCTCTGCACTACCCCCGCCCCCGCGCCCCGTCCAGAGCAGCGCCTCCCTGCCCCTCCGCGGGCCTGCGCCGCCGTCCCGGATTTCGGCGCGTCCCAGGTCGCGTGCGTGCGCGCCCCCGACGTGCGCCGCTGCTGGGGTTTGGCCTGCGCAAGCGCAGATCGCGGGTCTGCGCGCGCGCTCCGGGACTCCACGGCAGTGCGCAGGTGCGCGTCCTGGCCGTGGGGTGCGGTCTGTGGTCCCCGGGGTCTATTGGCCTTCTGCCGCCAGGAGCCTCGGTGCGACCACCTGGAGGCGGAGAATCCCAACTGGGCGCGGGAACCTAGGGAGCAAAGGGCGTTGGGGAGGACTTCTTTCTTCCAGGGAGGCCCCTAGAAAAGGTCCCCCCTGAGCCAGCCGGGGGCTGGAGCCTCCTGCGTCCTCCAGCCCCAAGGTTCGGTACAAGGTGTCCTTCCCGGTGAGACCTCTCCCGAGCATCAGGGTGGGCATTCCGTCGGGGGCCCCCGCCCTCCCCACCCCCGGGTTGGGGCACTTGGAGAACACAGCTCCCACCTGGCCCGCGCGCGAAGACTTTGAAGACTTGGAGCTTCGCCACATCCAGGCCCTGCTGCCGTCCGCTGCCTCCAACCCCCGCCCCTTCCTCTGGAGTCAGACCCCAAGTCCAGTGTACAGAGGCCCCTTCTGTGAAGTCTTTCACAGGACCGAGAAGAGACAGGCCCTCTGGATGCAGGGACCACTTGCAGGAGGCCACGGTGTCCAAGCTGCTTCCACAGGACGTGGAGCACAAGGAAACAGCTGTGATGGTCCAGAAGGGGCTGCAGGAGCGGGCGAGGGGCACCCTCCTGCGGGTTAGAAAACGCATCGGATTGGCCTGGGGTCAGAAAGAACTCGGCGGAGACTCCGCCTCCACTGTGCCCAGGAGCCTCCGTGGGTCCCCAGGCTTGGTGTCAGTGAGGGCAGGGGATGACCTCCCTGACTGGGCACTCCCCCTGCTGGGAAGCCTGGCCTTCTGTGACTGTCTGCCACTGTGCTCTGTGCTGCCCAGCCCTCGGGCATCATAGGGGACAATGGGCAGTGCCTTTCCCTGCTGACCCCCAGGGCCTCTAGCCTCTCCTCACAGGAGCCTCACATGCCTGGCTCCCCGACTTGCTGCCCTCACCTGGCGTGTGTGCATGCACACATGGGAGGCCCTGCCCACCGGCCCCTGCCCAGCCAGTGAGGTGGGACTGAGGTGACCAGGACCGAGGCACTAAGTCAGCTGAGGGACAAGACTCTGTCCAGGAGGGCTGTAAGCTTCTGGCCAGCAGTGGAGAGGAGGGCAGGGGAGTCCTTTACTCTGACCAAGCCCAGACCTGAGGGGGGGCCTTTAGGGCCTTGTTTTCTTGTCCAGCCCCTGCCAGCCAGACACACCTCTGCTCTTGGGCCTGGTGCAACCTGCCCTGTGGTGCTTACCCGCTTCCTCCCTGTGCCTGCCAAGCTCCTGTGCAGCTGTCAACGCCCTACATTAGCAGTCCCTGTGCAAGCCTCCCCAGCAGGGTGCCACCCTTTCAAGCCAGTGTGTGCCCAGTTCTTTCAGGGACAGCCCCCCCTTGCCCCCCACCCCGCTTCTCACAGCCCCTAGAATGTTCTGTCCCTCCCTTGGATGTTCTCAGCCCATACATGAAGCCCTGGCAGAGGCTGAAGCTGGGGGTGGGGGACCCAGGAGCACCTGGAAGAAGAGTATTGTGGGGGGGGGGCATCTGCTGACTGCACAAACTTGATGGAAGTGGTTGAAGAGTGGACATCCACCTCATCTCTCCCCCTGCCTGTCTAAACTGCCCCCCACGAGGTAGCCTCCAAATCAAACAGGCCTGAGTGCAAGGGTCTGGGCCAGCCCTGGGGTCCTGGCCGTGCCTGCTAAGGTCTCTGTACCCCATCTTCCTCCTCAGCAGATGAAGGTCCCCCTCCAACCCCTGCTGTCTCAGGGGTCCTCCTTCCTCTCCCTGACTCTGGGCCACTTAGCCCTTGAGGCTGGTGCCACCTGCTGGCCTTCCTCCAGCGTGGGCCTCACCCGCAGGGTCAAAGCGGGCACAAGCCTGGTCTGGGCTGCCCAGCAGGGCCTGTACACTCACCACCAGGCCTTCGCAGGAGGTGTTACCCACACTGGCTTCCATTTCACCACCTTGCGACTGGGCACAGGGGCCCTAGGTATACATCGCACTGCCCACCTTGAGATAGCAATCTGAATCCACCAGCTGTTTGCTCCCATGGATCCACAGCCTCGGAACCCTACGGGGGACGGGACGGCCTACTTTGTCCTGTGGGATCTCTGAGTTTCTGCTGACTTGGTGGGGGTGGGACAGGGACACTGATGTTCTCACCAGCACCCAAAGGTGGGCACAGCTGCGGTCCAACCACAGGCTCACAGGTAAACAGGCTGCCTATGCCAGGGATTGCCACCAGGCCTCGGAGCTGGTGCCCAGGTCAGGCCGCACTGCAGCAAATACCCAGACGACAGGCTTACAGTGGCCGCTGGGGAGGGGAGTGGGGTGTTTTTGCCGAGTGAAGGGGGCTGAGTCTCAGTTGGGGGGGTGGATGCGTTTTATGAACTGACCAGTGGCAATGGTTCCCCAACAAAGTACAATCAGTCCCACAGAACTGGCGCACAGGTGGTTAAAAGGGGCAGCCTGCACCCCAAAGCACAGCCTTCCCTGATGGCGGGAAGGGGCAGGAAGGAGGGCATACAGTGGCAGCGGGGCCCTGGAAGGACAGGGCACCCAAGGGGGGGCTGGGCCCTGAAACAAAGTGGTAAAGCTCACCGCCTGCTGACTTGGCCACAGTAAAGATGGGGGCAGGGGCCTCAGCCATTTACCTACCAGGTTTGAGCTGCCCCTTCAGGCACGGTGAAACCACAGCGCACTGACTCACAGTGACCGTATAGGACTTCGGAGAACTGCCCCGTGAGTTTCCAAGACAGTTCACGGGAGTACAACGCCCCGTCTCCTGAGAAGTGCCTTGGTGAGTGGTTTCAAACTGGGGACCTTGCAGGTCGCAGCCCATCCTGTAATTACTACTCCATGGGGTCTCCTGCCGCCACAGGAGCCAGTGCAATATAGGCCTGCTGGGCTCCGTGAGGGACAAGTAACCCTGGGGACAGCCTGGGACACTTGGATAACAGAGCCATGCCCAACTGTCCTCTCCCAGGGGCCAACCACTCACCCTTCCTACATAAGTTGGGCTCCTGGCAACCTGGGGCTGGGGCTAGGGATCTGATGATGTCCACGCCCAGGGCACAGAGCAGACAGGCAAACACCACTGCCATGCACTTGGCTCTGACGGCAGCCCTACGTAGGGTTTCTGAGGGACTTGTCAGTCTTCGCGGGAGCAGCCTCCTCTCTCTCCCATGGAGCAGTTGGTGGATTTGAACCACTGGCCTTGTCGTTAGTGCAGCGCCCAACCCAGCAAGAGTTGATTGCTGCTAAATCAAACTGGCTGCTAGCAAGCAAGCCCATGGGCCACAGTGAAGCTGTCTCCCTACGGTTTCTCAAGGCTGGCTCTTCAGTAAAACACCAGGCTTGTCTCCTGAGGGCCATCTGGGGAGGCTGGGGGGACTCAAACCCACTACATCTCGGTAAGCACCAAGCACGGGCCGAATCCTGCTCAGTAAACGAGAGCGCCTTGCTTGCTGAGAGGGAGGAGGAGTGGAAGCACACTGACCGATGCAGACGGAGGACCGCATGCGGCCTTCAGGATGATGGCAACTCAGTGTAAAACCAAAACCCCTCCGGGCCAACTGGACAGACAGCATCCCAAGAAACTGCAGAGATCGGGCGTGGGCGTGGGTTCTGCTCCTCCTGGAGCCGCCGGAACTGAGGCCTAGAAGGAACTGAGGCCTAGAAACGAGACGGCGTCTGCACGGGCAGATGCTCTGCACAAAGCCTGGCCCGAGCCATGGTATTCCCAGTTGCCTCACACGCACGCGAAGGCTGGACACGGAGTGAGGCAAGAACTAGCGCGTTCCCAGGACGGTGCTGTGGGCTGCCAGAGCGCCAACAAGTCTGTCTTGGAAGAAGTACGGCCGGAGCGCTCTTTAGACGTGATGTCAGGAGCGGCCAGTCCCTGGAGAGGGACATCCTGCTTGGTAAAGGAGAGGGGCAGCGACAAGGAGGAAGGCCCTTCATGAGAGCTGGATGGGCACGGAGGGTGGCACAGGACTGATCAATATCTCCCTCTGGTGTGCACAGGGTTGCTGTGGGTCGGCACGACTCCCTGGCCCTTGGCAGCAGCAAACACAGCTCCGGGGAATTAAGAGACATGCTTGCTCCATGTGGAACTAGTGGGTGGATCCTGAGCCCCTTGGGAAGGAGGGTGGCACAGAGGACCACCTTAGTGGTCTGGCCGCCCCCCAGGGATGTGTCCCCCTAAAACCGAGAGAAGAGACGCTCTGATGGAGGCAAGCGCTCAGCCTCCAGGCCCAGGTTGTGTTTTCTCCGGGCGTAATTTCACGAAAGACACAACTCATGGCCCGTGGACCTAACAGTCCTGTGTTGTGTGAGTCTGGGTACAAATCCACAGAAACTCATGTATAAGAGAGAGTTTTATATAAAGGGTAAGTGCACATCAAGAAAGCATCCCAACCCAGTGCTGCCCAAGCCCACAAGTCC
>NW_022103922.1:1387550-1388853 GCF_000313985.2 Echinops telfairi
CTGGCCGTGTGCCTCCACTTGGGTGGCTGTCCACAGTGCTGGGTGGGCGCCCCACCCGCAAGTCTGTGGGCACACAGCCCACCTGTCGCACCAGGGGCTGGCTGTATGGGGGTGGGGGCCCCCCACCGGCACCCTCCCTGGTCCTCTCTGGGGTGGACACAGACCTGGGGAGTCCACAGGGGAGCTCCTGAGGAAATTCTCTGACAGAAACCCACTCACCTGGGCAGCCTGTTCACTGGCCAAGCCCCCCAGGACCCTGCAGCGCTGGCCTCGCTGATTCCAGGACCCGGAGCTGCCGGCTGCTTCGGGACTTTGGCCTCCACGTGGTGGGGGGCTTGTTTGCTCCTGGGGGGTGGGGACGGGTGCCTGCCCTGCGAAGAGGAATCTCCTGGGAGTGAGCTGTGCTGTTTCTGGGGTCCCCACTGAGTGTGTCCTTGACTGGGGCGCTGTACCCCCTTGTCCTGGGGACCTCTAGGGCCTCACTCCGGCTGGGTGACTGGACCACAGCTACAACTAGCCCCAAGCTCAGGGGGAGGGACAAGCGGGGCAGGGGGGGGATGGTCACTTCACCACCTGGGGGGCAGGTGATTGGGGGAGGCACCTCCTGTCCCCACTCCTCATGCCCAGAGCCAGGCTCTGCCGAGAGACGGGGGGCTGTGTCCCTGGGGCTCTCAGGGAGGGGTCCTTGCAGGGTGGCTAGGCTGCTTGGTCAGAGTTCTGCCCTGCCTGGTAGGTGTGTCCCCCAGTCCCCCTCTGTAAGGGGTGACTACAGCATCCCAGCGTGCACCATGGGGCCTACCCTCTGTGGTGTCCACCACCTGGCAAGGTCTGCATGGGAGGAGAAAGGAAGGTAGCTGACCTTGCCCCCCAGGTGAGGGCTCCCTGAGGCTGCCCTGCCACTATGGGGGCAATGGCATTGGCACCGGGCACCTGGATCCAGGCAGAGGGCAGTGGGTGAGTGCCCAGGGCCCCAGGCAGAAGACAAGGTGGGTACCTCCAACTTACACCCAGGGCAGTGGGTGGGCGCTCTGGGGTCAGGCATAAGGTGGTGGGTGGGCGCCCAGAGCTCAGGGTGGTGGGTGGGTGCCCTGACCATGAAGAGCCTCGTGGAGACCTCCTCGGTGTGGTTGGGTGCCTCAGTGCCCAGCTTAGTTCGGAGTCAGGGCTCTCACCCCAGGGGGTAGGGTGCAGGGTCACGTCCTGATACCTCCCCTTCCCTTCCGCCAGGGCCTCTCTCTCTACGGTGCCTGTTTCTTGCTGGGTCCCTGACATGGCCGGGCTGTCTGAGAAGTCTGCTGCGGGC
>NW_022103922.1:1389553-1391327 GCF_000313985.2 Echinops telfairi
GCCCAGGGCCCACCCAGTGAGCTCAGAACCCTGGCCCACCTGTCCGCGTGTCGTCCTGTGGCCTGCCTGCTGCTGTGACGCCCAGAGCCCTGCAGGGCCATCCACAGGGGATAGGTCTCCATGGAGTGTCCAGGGGATGACAGACTGGCAGGAAAGGCCCGGCACGCACTGCTGAGGGTCAGTCGCTGGACGGCACAGCCCCCTGGATTCCGGACTGTGAGCAACTGAGCCCTGGGAGAGGAGAGGAGGAGTCTCCAGGGCTGGAGTGACAGGCAGATGCCGCAGGCGGCCAAGGCCCAGCACGGCCCACCCGGTCCCACAGAGGGTGAGTGGGAGCCACCCAGAATGATGTCATTGTACTTGGTGGCGTGTGCCCAGCCGCCCAAGCTCACGTTCCTGGGGTGTCCTGCTGGGAGTCTGGAGAGCTTCAGGTGGGTGTTTTGACGCCCCGAGAAGCAAGGGGAGGGGAAACACAGCTGGGGGGAGGGCCCACTCCTTTCTCTCCCAAGGACGCCTCACCCGCCAGCCTGAGGAGTTACAAGCCTGGGGTCCCCTGTGAGATTAGGACCCCTGGGTCACCTGCTGCCTCGCCGACGGGGGTCCCTCGTTATGCCAAGTCACCCTTTTCATTCCAAGTCTCAGAAGCACAGCCGATGGCCTCAGGGCGCCGTCTCCAGTGCCCATCGCCTCTGTGGAGGGTGCTCTGGCCCCTGCCCGGGCCCGGGCCTGAGAGGTCAGCCAGCGTCACTAGTTGTTAGGGACATACAAACCACCGCACTGGAGACACGGCCTCACACCCACTGAGATGCGGACGGCAGAGGAACGGGGGAGTGGGGGCACTAGTGCTGGCGTGGACACCCCCCCCCACCCGTCCACTGGGGGTGGGATCGTAACCAGGTGCAGCTTGTACAGGCAGAGGCAGACCACCCACCCCACCCCCAAAATAGAGTTCAGTGTAGAACAGCCATGTGACGTGGCAGCCCCCCCAGGAATGGAAATTAGACACTCAAAGACTCGGACACTCTTAGGAGCCCTGTGGGCGGAGTGGTTACGAATTCGGCTGCTAACTGCGAAGTCAGCAGTTCAAACCCCCTGGCGGCTCCAAGGAGGTTGGAAGCCACCCCCATGACGGCATTTTGTGAAGGAGTCCTCAGACACAGCCCCCCCTGACCCCCTCGACGTTTGTCAAACACACGCCTGAGCAGATGAGTGAAAGCCTTCAGGGGCCTGTCTTGCTGCCCCGCCAGGCTGGCTGTCCCCTGTGACACTTGTCAGCAGCTATGTCCCCATGGGCGACAGCAGCCACAGGAGGCTGGGCCACCCCCCGGTGGGACCCAAGTGACAACTAGCCGGGTTGTTATCTGGGACTGACACTTGGGGCAGGCCGGACTCGCACCCACAGCTGGGTGCAGGAGGGCCACTCTGGCGCTGCGTGGGGCGACTGTGGATGTCAGCACCAGGGTGACTGAATTCCTCTCTCTGCCCTCGGCTGCCATGGCTTCTGTCCGAGTCCCGGTAAACACAGGCCAGACTGTGGCAGAGGCCGGGTTTGGTGGTTGCAATGACCACACGGGGTCCTCTCAGCAGCAGGGATGGGCAGCATGGCGGTGGCCAAGCCCAGCCCTCAGAGGCTTGACCAGGTACAAGAAACGTTTCCTCTGCGGCAAGGCCTCCCCACTCAAAGCCGCATGACCCGACAGCGCCCGAGGGGCCCCGTTAACTGGCCGTGTGCCTCCACTTGGGTGGCTGTCCACAGTGCTGGGTGGGCGCCCCA
>NW_022103922.1:1391427-1396062 GCF_000313985.2 Echinops telfairi
GTAGCAGCGCTTTCAGCAGGTGCCCAAGGTGGACGCAGCTCAAGTGTCCGCCCCAGGAGAGGGTGAAGGCATGTGGCCCAACGTCCAGTGGAGTCTGAGCCACAAAGAGAGGACGTGTGGAGAAGAGGGCACTGCCAGGTCAGAGACCACGACACTGCCGTCCCACCTGAGGAAGGGCGGGGGAGTCGGAGACAGGGAGAAGCCTGGGCCAGGGAGTACTCAGGGCTACTGCCTGGCAGATGCGGTGTTTTTATGGGGTGGTGACCCCTAGAACTGGGGAGCACGCGGCCTATAGACTACCTGCCCCAGGACGGGCTGTTTTAAGGCGTTCCCCATAGGTGTGGTGGGGAGTTGGATGTCAACTCCACTGTGAATGAAAGGATAGGGGGGTCCAGCCTGCCAGTCACGGCACACGCTGGGCCAGGGCCTTCTTGAAAGTTGCCACACTGGGAACCTCCCCCTCTCTCTGTGGCTCTGCCTTCCTGCCTGCTGGGAATCCCGACCCTGGGGACTATCGGTGGCCTGCCATGTTCCACCACGTTCCCACCGACCTTAGATCCACCAGCTGGTGACCTCCCCGCTTCCTACTTCTTCCCGCTTCCTCTGCCGGCAGCTGCGTAAGCCTGGCACAGAGTGCGGTGGGTCCGGCAGCACTGGGCCCTGGGCGTGAGCGCCCTGGTCCTCAGAGTGCTTGACACAGGTGCACAGATGGGGGTCGCGGATGTGTTTCTCTGGACCGTGACCTCTCACGTGGACTGCTCCAGGAGGCTGGTGCTAAGGACCCACCATCAATCTGCCCCCCCAGGAAGGTGGCCTAGAACCCCTGTCACAGGATCGACACCAACCACAGTCGGCTTGAGGGTGCCCAACAGCGGTGTGAACTTCAGTGGGAGGGCCCGGGCTGCCCGCCGCCACGCACTGCCTCCCAGCTGACCCGCAGATGGCCCAGCTGCAGACCAGGCAGGTTCAGCGTTCCTGCCGGTGCTCAGAACTGATGGTCACGTGGACCAAGGCCACTCGTGGCCAGAAGCCCCGGGGACTCTGTTATCCAACCCAGGCACTGCCCACTCCCTTCTGCCTGGCCCTGGCCCTTGGCGTTGTCCAGCTCCCACTGCCCGGCCCACTGACCACCGTGCTCCCTGCTCACCCCTGAAATCCCAGGACCCCAGTGAGGCCTGTGTGGAAAGGGTCCCAGGACGAGGCGTGGGGCCTGGAGGCAAGAGCGGGTCTCTCCCAGGTGCCCAGGAGGGCCAGTGCTCGGGTGCAAGGGTCAGTGCCCAGGGCCCACCCAGTGAGCTCAGAACCCTGGGCTGAAGCCCGAGGCCACTGAACACGTGAAGCGGACACTATCGCTGGGCTCTCCGCTGACCTGACAACGGGCAGCTCATCTCCACGCGCACCTGCCCCAACACTCCCATCGTCAAGCGAGGGGGAGCTCCTGCACGAGGCAGCAGCACCCGCCCGCACCCTGCCCCAGGTGCCCCCCTCTGCAGCCCCCGCCCACCGTGTGCACCCCCAGGTGTGGCGGTCCCTCCCCCAATGACTCCCACCCCCTCTCCGAGGCCGCGAGGCTGAATCCCTCACATATTGATTTTGCTGGTTTTACTGTTTTACCTTAATGACCAGAAACCCAAACAGATGAAACCTCCTTTAAAAACTCCAGGCGATCGATGACGGGCTGCACCGTGGCCCATCCGGTGGGCTCCCTTGGGCCAGCCCTGCTTGCTCCCGGCGGTGAGCCCAGGCACTTTGGAGCCTGGGGGGCAGGGGTGTGTGCCAGGCGTGCTTGGGAAACGCTCTCCCCTCATAAAGCCACAGCCCCCACCCCTACCCCACCATCCAAGCTGAGGAGGTCATTTAAAGACCTGTCTGCAGGTTGTAAAACAAAACGCTTAACCCCTGATCCTGTTTATTCATCCTGCCCACGGCCACCTCTGGGCTGACCAGGCTCAGGCACGAAAGGGCACAGAAGTCGAGGGGCGCTGACTGATCGCTGGGTGGCCTCAGGTCAGTAGGGGCTGGGTGCACACACTGCTGGGTGGCCCAGGATGACAGACTGGGTTTTCATTGGAGCAGTTCTTGTCCTGGCCAGCCCCTGGACCAGCCCCTGAGTGCGGTCCAGTGGGGGACCCCAGGCCACGCTTCCATGAAGTGACCCCTCCGCTCACTGAAGGGGTCTCACCTCCCTGACTGTCTGGGTCTGACCAGACTTCTGGTGGGAAATGAAGCCATTCCCCACAGAGGTTCCATCCACAGAACATGCCCTCTCAGTCATTACCCCCACCTCCCAGCATGCTCACAGCATGGGCAGCTCCAGGTCACCCACGACCTGCCATACCTGGCCGAGGTAACAATAAGCAGGGTGTTTGTACTACCTGATCCTCCCTCCTCAATAGCCCCCCATCTCTCCCCTGCAGGAACCCCTCCCTCCTCACCAGCCCCCCATCTCTCCCCTGCAGGAACCCTCGGTCTGAAGTGGGGGTTGACTCCACTGGGCTAAAATCCTGGTGCCCAGAACTCAGGGGGAGGGGACCGCGCTTGACCCCACAGCCCACCTAGCAGGCACTGGTCTATCTGCCGGTGCTGGCAAGGGGGCAGGTGCAGAAAGCCACAGACTAGCTACTGAGCCACCCAAGCACGGGGCTCTTCCCTGGGCCTCAGTTTCCTGCTGGGGAAATGGCTGGGAGTGGCCCTGGCTGAGGTCTCTGGTGGTCGGCGACACTGTCTGTCTCCGTGCACCGTCACTGGTCACTGGCAGGGTTAGAGGACGCAGCTGTGATGGAGACGTGAGCGACTGCGGGGCTGGGAGGGTGTGGGCCAGCTGGGGACAGGCGTGCTCAGAGGAGCACGTAGCATGCGTGTGAGTGCTCCCTGAATGTACCCACACACGCGTGCTGAATGGGCATGAGCGTGATGTGTGTGCCGAGTGTGTGTCGATGGGTACATACGTATATACTTGATGGATGTGCTGTGCGCATGGCGTGTGTTCATGTGTGTGTTTGATATGTAACTGTGCATGTGTGTGCACAGTGTGTACGGTGTGTACATGCATGTGACTGGGGTCTGTGTGTACATGCATGCCTGTGTGAGCACACATACATGATGGGCATGCCTATGTTTACATGTATGCATCTACAGGTGTGTGCTGGTGTACGTGTGTGTAAGGTATGTGCCCACTCATATATGTGTGCGAATGTTTGATGTGTGTAAGCTTGATGTGTGCCCAGGCATGTACATGTATGTGTGTGACCTTGCCTGTGCATCCACACACATATCTCTGTGTGTGCATGTGTGTGCCTGTGGGTATGTGTGTTCAATGTGTGTGTCCGTGGGTGTATACATGTGCATATGTTGGATGGGTGCCTATGAGGGTATATGCGTGTCCGTGTATACACGTGAGTGTGCTCCCGTGTGTGCCTGTACAGGTGCATACCTGCATGCTGTGCACCTGCATGTGTGCCTGTGTGGATCTCTGTAGGTGTAAACATTTATGACGTGTACCTGTGTGTGTGCACATGCACACGAGCCTGGGTGCATGACGCCGCGGAGCCCTCAGTGCTGAAACCTGGACGGAGGGAGTGCCCAAGCCCAGACAAGGGGGCCCAGTGATGGGTCTTCCTGCCTCCGGTCAGGAGAGGCCCAGCCCTGTGTCACCCTGCCCTCCAGGAAAGTGAGCTGTTGTGGCTGCCGCTGCCCGCCTACCCGCCCGCGCTTCCCAGCTGCCAGGCACTCTGGGCGCCCACGGGCGCGGCTCATCAATTATGGAGACCCTCCGTCTGAAACAGCAGTGGCAGCAGCACAGGGGGCGGGTCACCTGTGTGCAGGTGTCCATGCAGCCGAGCAGGCGGGCAGGGCCGGAGCTGCTGGCTAGGAAGGCTCACTCTGAAAGTGTGTGCCCACGCACCCCATGTCTTGCCCCCGCCCTTCCAGAAAGCCCCATGGGTGGAGAGCGATGGGGCCCTGGCTCGCCATGTCTCCAGGAGCTGGCGGTCCGGGTCATGAGGTCAGGGAGTGCTGGGTCCTGGAGGCTGGGACCCTGTGCCCCATCTCACCCCTCAACCTGCCATCCCTGGAGTGCCTTCAGGCTCAGCTGTCCCCGGGCTGGGCCTCTGGGGGCAGTCCTTACCCAGCGGTCAGCCCAGGTTGCCCTATCCCTGCTCACTGAGGCTGGAGCAAGGTGGCCCCATTCCAGTGGACGGAACTGGAATCCCAGCCTGGGGGCCCCCCACGCTGCCCCCACCGGCCCCCCACAGCGTTTTCAGTGGCCGAGAAGGGGCAAAAGGACAGGCTGTGTCCAATGTCCAGACACCCGATCCCCTGGCCTTGTGGGTTCCCGCAGCCTGGCTCTGTGCAGGGGCCTCACCGAGGGCCTGAATTATGCAGCAGGCTGAGGCTGCGGGTGGCAGATGGCAAGGAGGTAACTGGAGCCAGGCAGGGCTGCCCGGGGCATCTCGAGCCCTCCCTTCCCCCTTCTCCCCCCGCCCACTGCCCCCTCTCGCCAGGAGCCAGAGGACACCCGGGGAACCCTCCCGTCACAGGAAGGGGCTTGTCCTTCAGAGGATGGCACAGAGGGCTGGCTCTGGGCAGCGCCTCGCCCCACGGAGCCCAGAAGCTTCACGGAGCTGGCATTCAAGG
>NW_022103922.1:1402039-1403812 GCF_000313985.2 Echinops telfairi
CCCACGCCAGCACTGAGATGCTTCCACCGCCACTGGATCCACAAGACTTTCCACCCACTGGCCTGTGATCTTCCTGCATTTGGCATCATTGCATGCGATGCGTGAGTCTGAAGAGGAGTTATAGACTGGTATTGGACACATGGGCTAATATCGGACTTAAGGACTTGATCTGGACTGGGCTGGGATGTTTTCTTAATATACAATGACGCTTTGATATAAAGCTCTCTCGTACACACACGAATCTCCCTGGATTTGTTTCTCTGGTCCACCCAGACTAACACAGCTCCGTAGAAACGAGGGTGGTGAGACGTTGTGTCAGGTATCTTGGACGTGTGATCAGCAGGGACCAGTCCTTCAGGAAGGAGGTGTGTCAGGCAGGCAGGGTTCTCTAGAGACACATGTGTCTGTATGTACAAAGAGACTTATATCGAGACATGGCTCACACAGCTGTATGCGTGGATTAGGGCCAGTCCAGTTTAAGTCTGAGGGTCGGACGTCAGCTGGAGACTTCTCCTGACTCCTTCCTGTGGCTGCAGGAGCTGACCAACAGGAAGCAGGAAGACCACAGGCTGGGGGAGGCCAAGCTGAATGAATCCTCAGTCGGCTGATGGCTCCTGGTATTGGCAGGCAAGAGGACAAGAGGTCCATGAACCGGATGCAGGATCCAGACTCAGCCTGTAGTGGCCCACGCCTGAAAGCAACTCTCCCTCAGTTGTGTGCAGGCTGTGGTCATGGAGCTGACCACGCCGTGTGAGATCGCACCGTGGGAGGGTCCTGGCCCACCTGAGCTGACTAAGCCTAGCCAGCACAAACATCCTGCGGGGCAAAGCAGAGGGACAGAGGAAAGGGGCCCTCGATGAGCTGCACAGATCCAGCGGGTGCCACAAGGAGGATGGTGCTGGAGCGGGCAGCGTCCTCCAGGGTGCTGTCGTCCAGGACTGCTATGGGTCAGAGCTGGCTTGATGGCACCCAACAGCAAGCCGGGTAGTTCCTGGAGAAGCTGGCCACAGGCTGACCCTGCGGTCCAACAACTCCACTGTTAGGTCAATCAAAATCCCACTGCCTGGGTCCGAGGTGGTGTGCACGGGCTTCCCGAAGCCAGACGTGTGTCCACCTGTGTGCACCTTCGTCATGCACCTTCCGCATCTAAGTTGTCGGGGTGCTTCTAAAAAGAGGTCCAACCCAAACAGTGGCTTCTGAGTCGTCGGGGTGGGGTGAGCGTGCAAGCTTGGCAGAGAGGTCAGCTCAGCAGGCGGTCATGATGATGGTCTTGAGGGGGATTTTTGATGGACGAGGGCTTCTCATGAAGAACAGCACGCAAGCCAAGCTCACTGCCATCGCCTCCATGCTCGCGGCCGGCGACCCTACAGGCAGCGTAGGACAGTCCTGGCACGTTTCTGAGCAGTAACTCTTTACGGGAGTGGAAAGCCCTCCCTTTCTCCTGTGGAGCGGCTGGTGGTTTCGAACTGCCAACCTTGTGGGTTTCAGCCCAAAGTGTAACCACTGCTCCACCAGGGCTCCCGAGGCACCTCTACATGGGCCCAAACCACCCACCTCTCTACGTGGACTGAAACCACCCACCTCTCCGTTATCAGTCAGGAGCACCCCCCCAGGGGACCACCACGCTCTGCACATGGGGCGACGGCAGCCCCATGGGTGGAGGGCTGGGAACCATGGCCATGACCCTCTGACAGGGTGGACTGCGAGGCACACGTGTGGAGAGCACCTTGATCAAGCTCTTTAGAGTCACCACTACCGGGCAGCAGCAGCAGC
>NW_022103922.1:1404204-1406206 GCF_000313985.2 Echinops telfairi
CACACTGGGGGGTCCTCGCAGGTCGAGGGCCATAAATCGCGGGTCCTGGGCCCCCCGCGTCAGGCTCAGCAATCTGTCCTGCCGCCTCCCCCACAGCCCTGGCTCCCCGTTACAACAGGAGGACAGTCACCAATCACCCTGACAGGCCAATCAACAGGCCAGGGTTTTATACGCACAGGGCGTGAAGGATGGAGCTGCCCCACACAGCAGAATCAATCTCCAAACATTCCTACCGCGGGCGCTTCCCCACCCTACCCACCCCTGTCCCCCACGAATGCCATCCGGCCCTGGCCCTGCAGACACCTCCCGGCCTTGTCCCCCACGGTCCTCCCCCTCAGCCCTGCCCTCCCCGATTCTGTCCTCCCCTGTCCTGGCAGACACCTCCCAGCCCTACTCCCCAGCCCTGTCCTCCCCAGCCCTGCCTGCCCTTGTCCCCTCCGACAGCTCTCCAGCATTGAGAGGTGTGAGGGGATGGCCAGGCCCATCACCTGCTGTAGGTCCAGAGGTCCCTTCCACTCCCCAGCAGGCGGACACACCCGCTGCCTGGGTGCAGGGTGTGGGCCCCCGTTTCAGCAGGAAGCCGGCCAGCTTGATAAAATAATTCATCGGAAACTTAAAGCGCCCCGACACTGGGAAATTGCAAATGTGGAAATATGATGGATTGAGGGTTGAGAGAAGGCGGCTCTTCTACGGGCAAAATTGATCCCTCAGAAAATGTTTTTGTCTGCTGTGAAAAATGAGCAATCCCTGGCTGGGCCGCGGCAGCTATAATCCCGAAAATAATTTGCTTTTGATTTCCTCTTACTCTGCCGAGTGCCCTGGTGAGCCCAGGGCCCCCCCTGTTGGGAAGAGCCCCCCCCCACCCTCACCCCCAGAGGCGGAGAAGCTGGCACCCCAGGCTGGGTGGGGGCCTTGCCCACCCTCGGTACCTCCTGGTCTACTTAGAGAGGGCCTTTCCTCAGTGGGCAGAGCCTTTCCTCGCAGGAGGCAACCTTAGCTGGTCCTGTCCCCCTCCCCCAGGGCCTTCAAAAACCCAGCCTCCAGCAACACAGGGCCCTGACCTGTCCCTCAGAGGGCTGCCTGTGGTGCACCCAGCCGGCTGCACCTGGGGGGCCTCAATCCAGCCAGGACTGGATCCAGCACCCCGATGGGGAAACTGAGGCTGGGTGGGCAAGCAGCCCGATGGGAAGTGGGCTCCCAAGGCCAGTGGCCACCCCAAGGCTGCGAGGGATAAGCTGAGAACTCTGGACTGTCATCTGACCAGGCCACTCCCTACAAGAATAAACCACCTAGGGGCTTGGGGGCAGACACGCACCCCGAGTCAGGGTTGGGGCTGGGGCCAGGGGCCAGCCGGTCAGCTCCACTGGGTCCCAACAGCTACAGCGTCCAGTGCATTCTGTGAAAGCAATGCCATCCCTTCACCGAAAGGACCAAGGAACTAGTGTCCCCTTGCAATCTACCAGCTTTGCCTCAGGACACCCTCTGAGCCCCCACCCCAGGGACACCCTCCAAGCCCACCGGCCCAAGGAAAATTAACTGGCCAAACCAGAACACTTGTCCAACAGGGGCTTTATGAAGGGGGGTGGGCAGAGGGGGTGATCTATTTCTAGAACCTTCTGCTTGCTGGCTGCGGGTCTCCAGTAGCTGATCACAGACAGCGGCCCCAAGGCACTGCCCCTCCTCCCACCTTTAATCTCCCGCAGCCACTGGGGGCCGGCTCATCCATCACCGCTGCTTCCTGACATCAAGGCGGAGGAAGGGATCCAGGTGGGAAAGTCGGGGGCCTGGGCCAGGAGCACCTGCTTGCACTTCACCCCAGGAATCGGGGCCTAGACAACCCCAAGCCTCCTGAATGGGCTCCCAGGGCCCCCAAACCCCCAGCTCCCCTCTGGGCAGCCCCAGATCTTGAAGGAAGGGGGCTAAGCTCAGGACACCCTGATGGCCAAGAGGACCCGAGTCAGGGACCCCAGCAGATCCAGAGGTCAAATCCACACTCTACGGA
>NW_022103922.1:1406514-1408680 GCF_000313985.2 Echinops telfairi
GGGGGCGGCCACTCTCAGCACCAGGCCGGCCCCTGCCTTTCCACAGGCATCCAGGGGAAGGCGGCCAGGGGCGGGTGTCTCTGCCCGAGCTGATTGTATTAGACAGACCTTGATCGATCCAGCCCGAGTGTCCCCAGTGCCTAATTTCAATAAACAGCCATTGGGAAGAAGTCACAGCCCCTTCTCCGGATTTGTCAGGAAGAGAGATTTATGGGGTCCAAGTATGGCTCTAATTTGTTCCTGAGATAGCAGGAGCCCGTGTCAGGCTACTCCTCGCCACGCAGCGCACACGGCCTGACTCACCGGGGCTTCTGTCCACTTGGTTGGGGATACCACCAGATCTCTGGGGTCCTGTTCACCTTGGGGGACGCCCCAGCTGGAAGGAGGAAGCCCAGAGGCCTGGCCACCTGGGTCTGCACTCACAGCCTGGCCTCCGCTGTCCTCTGCTGATGAGAGGTGATCGGCGTGTGTGGGTGCTCACGGCCAGCGTTTCTTCCGGTCCCTCGCCTGTCCTAAGAGACGCATCCCCAGGTGGCTCATTCCCCCTCATCCCCCCAACCATGGATTCATGCCTGTCACCTCGTCAGGGGGCCCCGGGAGCCAGGCAGCAATCAGTGTCCTCCCCACCAGATCCTCTGCCATTGTGCCCAGGAACGAGCCCGGTGGGGCTGGGCATTAGGCACAGGCCTGCCGATGCAAGGTCAGCGGTTCAGACCCGTCGGCCTCTACGGGAACAATGGCCGCTCCCGTAAAGGTTTGTTTGCAGCCTCAGAAACCGGTTCCAGATGGCCCCTCTTAGGCCGCCCTCCCCCAAACACGCCACCACCGGTGATGACGTCACCTCCCAGAGAAACCTCCCTCGCTCCACCCCCAGTGACCACCATCCTCGCTGGTCCCGGGGTCAGCCTGCTTCCTGTGAGGGGCCCTATTGCCACGGGTTCATTCTGGAAGGTGAACGTCAGGTGAGCACTGTAGGGTTGGCTGCTATGTTCTCAGCATGTGTGCCTCACTGGGTTTCCGACGGAGGGCCCGACAGTAGCAGAGGTTCTCGTTCAGGAAGGTCCACCCAGTGGTCGGGCAGCGCACGTCCTAGCCTGCACAGCAGGAGGCCACCCCCACCCGGCTGTCCATGCTGTCCACCTCCCCCTGTCTTCCACCTGAGCCTGGTTCCCGACTCACGGCGGCCCACTGACCTGAGAAACACGCTACTGCCGGGCGGTGTCCACTGTGTGTCTCCCCTGCATGTGTGTGAGTATGTGTGTGTGCACGCGTGTGACTGTATGCGTGTGCATGCATGAGTGTGTGCATGTGTGCACACGTGAGTGTGTATGCGAGTGTGCGTGAGTGTGCGTGCGTGCACGTTCTAGCTCCAGCGAAGGCGCTGGCTGTCATACGAGGTGTGGAAAGAATGTTAGGGCAGCAGGCCCCAAGCCCCAGTGTCCATCGAGCGGGAGGTTGTTCTGTTTGGCTTGGCTTTGAGATCTCATCTCGCGATGCTCTCCCGTTCTGTCCAGGCCCATTGGCTTCGGCGCCATCAAGTGGGAGGCCGTGGGGAGTGGACACCGTCTTGTTTGGGCTCGGTGTCGATGGTCTGCGGGCAGCCCATGTGGGTGGCTGGTCCTGCAGGTCGCTTTCTTCTGGGGGGGCGGTCTTTGGTCCTCTCCAGCCTCGGTTGCTCTGGAAAAGCCCTGCCCCCCTCTCGGTTTGTTCCTGGCTCCACCCGCAGGGTCAGGAAGGGAGCCTGGCACACGCGGCTGCTCAATGCCCTTGCACCCCACCTGACAGGCTCGGCCCTGTAGCGGGGTGGCTAGACCACGTACATCAAGTGTGGCTGTCCACGTGGTCTGATGCTGGTCTCTTGTCTCCCATTCCTCCTCCCCTGCCCCACTTTGTCTTCTTCCTTTGGATGAATTGAGTGTGTGAGTGTGTGAGTGTGTGTGTGTGTGTGCGCGCACGCGCGCACGCACGCGTTTCGTGGTTGCGTTAGGGGTTGTGCATCTTCAAAGGATCGCAGTCTACCGGCAAGCAATACTTGACTGCTTCTGTGGTAGTCCCCTAATCGGGTGACAATTTAAGGATGAAGCGTGGAGGGGTGGAGTCTAGGCTGTCAATCTGGAGATAGCCAATGAGACTTCTGTGTGGGCATGGCCTTCTCCTGAGAATTCT
>NW_022103922.1:1409227-1411610 GCF_000313985.2 Echinops telfairi
TGTCCGCTACAAACCCGTAATTCATCACTACGGTGGCCTGAAGTCGCCTGGGAGAGGGTTTGAAAGAAGAAGAGGAAGAATCTGTGTATTGCTCACGTTTCTGATGCTTCTGTAGTCTCCGTGGGGGAGCGGTTTCCATCTGCTTTCACGGGCCTCAGTCTGCAGCGTCTCCTCCATCATTTCTTGGAGCCTCGGCTGCTGGTGATGAGTCCTTTAACCTTCCATGTGTCCAACAAGCTTCAATCTTACCTTCATTGCACCACGCCCAGGTGCACAGGTGACCGTGCAAATGGAGTACCATGTGATGGGCTGACACTCACCTCTCCAGCCACGAGGACTTGGTAGCTGAGGTCCATCAGTGACGCTCACAGCCAGCGTTGTTGGAACTCACATGAAGGACAGGAGGAGCAGAGCCATGTCCCGTATGTGGCCAGCACACAATTCATTCTGCCTGGGGGGGCGGTGTTCTAAGCACTGACATGCTGTTTAATGCCAGTGAGCTGGAACGGAGCATCAGCTTCTGAACCTGCCCTGGTGTCCACCTCGCCAAAGCCACCGATCCCACAGCCAGTGTCCCACGACGCCCACGACGTCCGCAGCCCCGCTCGGTTCGGCGGGAGGTCCATCCTCATGCCGGAAGGAAGTCTACACCGGCGGCATGTCTCTTTTGCCTGGCACTTCTTCGCTGTCCTCTGGCTGGCGTGGCTTCAGAGCTTAGGTCGGCTGCCATGCCCAGTTTCTCGTGCCACACGTGGCCCCATCGCGGGTTTTCAGATTCTTGCCTGCATTTTCCTGGGTGTGGACGCCTTCCTCTGTCTCACGCCTGTGATTCGTTGCGATTCCTGAGCCTGTGGGTTCACGGAGCTCATCAACTTCGAGGGATGTTGACCGTGATCTCTGAAAATGTGTTGGTGCCCCCCCCACCTCCCTCTCTCCTCCTTCAGGGGCTCCGTGGGTAGGGATACTAGGCCACTTGATCATGGCTTATGGGTCTGGTGGTGAGGACTTTGGTCTCCCTCACATTGAGCTGTCCCTGATCGCGACAGATGAGAAAAGGTGGGGTTTTGTCTTGCTTGGATCCACAGCCAGTGCTCATGGAAGCCGCAGTCAAGAAGCCCAAAGATTGGGTTCGGTGAGTCACAGCCCCCCTTTAGAGCACTGACGAGCAAGGACGTTCTGTTGAGGACTCAGGTGCACCTGACCCAAGCCGTGATCTCCTCGGCGGCCTCACAGCCATGTGAGCGCGGACACTGCACAGGGAAGACCTTGGGAGAGTGGGTGCGTTTGAGTTGTGGTGCTGGAGAAGAATGCTGGACGCTCCACAGACTGCCCCAAGGACAAGCCGACCTGCGTTGGAAGAGAGGGACCAGAGTGCTCCTTAGAGGCGAGGTCGGCAAGACTTTTGTCTCACGTACCTGGCACCTCTTGCTTGGAGAGACCGGTCCTGGAGGACATCATGCTGGGGACAGTGGAGGGGCAGGGAAGCAGAGGAAGGCCCTGGACCAGATGGATGCTGTGGCAGTGATGTCATCTCCTGTCCACTGGATCAAAGGGGTGGAGTCTAGCCTGTCAATCAGGTCACAGCCAATGAGGCCTCTGTGTGGGCGTGGCCTTCCCCTGAGGATTCTGGGAACTCCTGTCTTCCTCCCTGGAGGCAGGACACACACTCTGTGCTTCATCTTCCTGCTGACAAGCCACATGGAGCCACGCTGATGGAGCCAGAGCCCTGGAGCTGGAGGAACCACGTGGAGGCCCACGCCGGCACTGAGATGCTTCCACCATCACTGGATCCACAAGACTTTCCAACCACTGGCCTGTGACCCTCCTGCACTCGGCGTGATTGCCTGTTTTATAAGTCTGAAGAGGACTGTACAAACTGGTATTGGACATATGGACTAATATCAGACTTACGGACTCGATGTGGACTGGGCTGGGATGTTTTCTCAATATTCAATTGCTCTTTGATATAAAGCTCTTTCTATGAATTTGTTTCTCTAGTCCACCCGGACTCACACAGATGGACACTATGGACACTGTGGCTGCGTCCATGGGCTCAGACACAGGAACGGTTGTGGGGCTGGCGCAGGACTGGGCAGTGTTTCTTCAGCCTGGATGGCATCTGACATCACAACACACCACTTGATGTTGTCCCCCCCCCATACTCTTAGCTCTCTGTGCCCCCTAATTCTCTTAACTCTCTGTGTCCCCCAATTCTCTTAGTTCTATGTGCACCCCAATTCTCTTAGCTCTGTGCCCCCCAATTCTCTTAACTCTGTGTCCCCCAATTCTCTTAACTCTGTGTTCCCCAATTCTCTTAGCTCTCATGTCCCTCCCAATTCTCTTAGCTCCGTGGCCCCCCAATTCTCTTAGCTCTCTGTGTCCC
>NW_022103922.1:1411979-1419017 GCF_000313985.2 Echinops telfairi
CCCCCAATTCTCTTAGCTCTGTGCCCCCCAATTCTTTTAACTCTGTGTCCCCCAATTCTCTTAGCTCTGTGCCCCCCAATTCTCTTAGCTCTGTGCCCCCCAATTCTTTTAACTCTGTGTCCCCCAATTCTCTTAGCTCTGTGCCCCCCAATTCTCTTAACTCTGTGTCCCCCAATTCTCTTAGCTCTGTGTCCCCCAATTCTCCTAGCTCTCTGTGTCCCACCTGGGACAGGTCCTATGTCTCCAAGTTCACTTGTCTTCGCTTAGTGTCTCCTCCGCTGTCAGTCCCGCTAAGTGAGTGTCTCACTCCCAGACGTGGATTTGGGTTTCTCCTGGAACCCCACATCTCTCCTTCCCATGTCAACTGTCTTTTTCTTGACCATGTACTGTTGCTAAAGCAACTGCTTGGTGCCTGTTTTTTTCTTTTTTTACTAATTTTATCTTTTGTGCTGCTCGGGGTCTCCGGCCTTCGTGTGTGCCTGGTAGCTTTTGACGGAAAGCCAGGCGGTGTGAGCCCAGTTCTGCACAGTGAGGGCCTTCACATTCCTGGACGGACGCTTGGGCTTTGTTCTAGACGCAGCTGCCTCGCGGGGACAGTTGGCTGCACGGGGGAGCAGACCGTTTGGACCCCGGCCTCATTTTGCTGCCATCCTGAGGCCATCCCCTCCTGCGGTCTCTCCCTGGCCCCCGGGTCCCCCGGGTCTTCCCCACTCTGGTTGGTGGGAAGCAGCCACTTCCAGCCCTCTGCCGGTTCCAGCAATTGCTCTGTCTGCTCCTTGCTCCTGCCCCATGTGTTCCACCGCACCTGCTTGCTGGTTGTGGTCAGAGGAAGGCGGAGGGGACCCCCTGCAGGCAGAGGGGACCCCCTGCAGATCTCTGGAAACCCTCTCTGCAAACCCACACACCTGTCTCTCTGTTGCTCTGGCTTCCACTGCCCCACACCTCCAGCCCGGCCCGCGTGGCACAGAGAGGCTGCTGGGCTCTCTCTGGACCCCTCTCCTGTGCGACGGCCCAACACGGTTTCCAGCAGCACCCTGGTTGTCTCCCACGCCCCAGTGTCACTGTGTCACCCGTCTGCCTCTTTGCCGAGATCTGAAAACCACCTCGCGGCTCCGTCACGCAACCCCTTGGTGACTAGAAACGAGAGGTCTGATAAAGATGTCCTTAGGGAGTTGCTGCTGCCCGTGGAGCCAAGCCCACGCCCCTTCCACAGGTTCCACGCGTGGACGCTGCAACGTTGACCACGAGTTCTCCAACCCTCGCCCAGCGTCAGCATAAGCGTGATGCCCCCTAGCAAAGACACCCTCAGGACCCCTGCAGGGAGGGAGCGAGGACTGGGTGAAGGTCAGAGAGCGGCCCCTCAGCCCCTTGGGGGGTGTCTTGGACCTCCTGGGTGGACCCGTCCGTCTTTGAGTCTGCAGTGACCAGTGCAGGGTGACCGGCTGGGAACTGACCCCCAGAGTCACAGTGAGAAAGTCAGTGGTGGTCCACATTCAGACGCCCCTTGGCCCTTTGGGTCCAATTGCTTCCCAAGGCCTCGTGGGAAAGGCCCCCAGGCCCTAGGCTGCGGTCACCTGCTTCCACGTGCTCGCCTGGTCAGTGCGGTCCCTGAGTGACCACTCAGCTCAAGGCTCCCACAAGAGCTGCTGCTAGCTTACAGGGGTACAGCACATCCTGGGGCCTAGGGGAAAGGGGTGTTCCCTCAGATGGGAGACTGCCCTGCCTTCTACTGGGGACCCCTGAGGAGTGAGGTTGCCCTGCCCAATCATTGGCGGGCACTCTGCCCATCCCAGCCATGGCCTGCTGTGAGGAGCCTAACATGACAGGTCTGGGGAAAGGCCAGTGCTCTCTGCAGGGGGCGGAAGGGTTTGTGTCCTCTCAGGCAGAGAACCACAGCTCACAAGCTGACCATGGTGAGCTGGTCAGTGCTGGGGGGCACAGGCACTGCAGGAGTCCCTGGGGCTAGAAAGGAGCCCTGGGCTTCTGGGGAGGCACCCTTAGCCTGGTGCCTGGAAGAGGGCCCCAGTGGGGCTTCACCAGACTCTCCTGCAGAGGGCACAGCCCTGCAGCCTAGCCAGAGGTGCACAAGGCCTGGCTCCACGGGGTAGGGGGTGGGGTGCAGACGGGTGGTCAGAGGGGCAAAGGGGCAGACATCAGGCTGCCCAGCGGCCAGGCCAATGTGGTAGGACTCACCTCAGTTCCTGAGTCAGGCAGAGCAGCCTCAGGGTGGGGGCGGGGCTCTTCCCTGGAATTTCTCCGCTGAGAGCTGCCCCGAGCCCCCCTCCCTCCCCAGGGTTGGGGGTCGGGTCGGAGCGGGGCTGGGCTGCGGGGTGAGTGGCCCAGGGACGGCGGCAGGCCATGCAGGGTGATCAATCGTAGCACAGATGTAGCTGCACTTGGCCTCAATCGCTCCCCGGGGGCTGGTCGATGGGCCTCACGCCCTCCCTGGGTGATGAACGGCTGTGGATTGATTTTCACTTAATTGACAATTTGGTGAACCTGTTTGAAAAAATCCCAGGTCGGAACCTCGGGGTGAAAGATGGTTGGACGGATGCTGCCCGGCCGGGTGGCAGCCAGGGGGCAGCAGAGGGCAGGCGACCAGCTGTGCTCTCCTGGGGAGTCACCCCTGGCTGCAAACCCTGCAGGGGGGTGGCCCGGCTGAGTCCCCAGCATGTCATCAGCATGTTGCCGCTGGGCCTCTCTGACCCTCAGTGCCCTCCTTGGTGAGGGGGGCCAGCCGGCCACCCCCTGCTTGGCCCTGGGAGCACCGAGCAGCAGGGCCCTCCCCCTGGATGTCCCCTAGGTCCAGCTCCCCTCGGGCCCTGGCCCCAGTGTCCCAGCGAGAACCAATTGAGGGGCTCTTGCTTCAGACCTTGGTGTCTGTGCTGGGCCCCACCCCTCCCCGCCCCCAGCCCCAGGCCTCTGCTAGGCTGTGCCCTTGGCCCCAGTGGGTGGTCCTATCATTGCAACCTGCCTTCAAAGCTTTGAGCTCTCTCCCTGTCCCCTGACCCATCTGGAGCATACTCCACCCCCCACACGCACACACACCATAGCGTGTCAAAATCTTCATCGCCATTTGAAATGACCTGGGGGTGAGCTCACGCTGCCCCTCCACTGGCCCCAGGGGACCCCGCCTCCTACTGCTCTTGCCCAGGCCCCCCAAGACCCGCCCACACCTGTGTGCCCCCACCCCATGCCCACTGGGCAGCCCACCCGGCCTCCCACCCCAGGAGGGCAGGAGGAGCACACACACACACACACACACACACACACACTCACACACACTCCCTGCCTGAGGTGACGGTGAGGTTGTCGCCTTGGCAACATGTAAACAGTCCTCAGGCTCCCCTTTGCCACCTGCCCTGAACTCGGATCTTGGGGCCAGGCCTGGGAGCGGTCACCGGATCCCCAGGTAATCCCGGAGCCGGCACCCCAGACAAAAGCCCAAATTAAGTCCCCAGAGCCACAGGGAGAGGCCTGAGGCTGGGAATGTGCCCAACCCCCACCAGGAGTTGGCAGGCTCCCCTTCTCAGATGCCCGGATGAGGGTCTGGTTTCAATGCCACCCGGGGACTCTGCCATGCTCCGCTGGCACCAGACTCTGGGGAGAGGCAGCCTGCCTGGGGTGCACCCCCCCAGTCCCTCTGGGTGCCTGCTCCTCCTGAGGGGTGCTGGGAGCAGCGTGGGAAGGGGTGCCCTGGCCACTCTGCTGGAGACCCTGTGGGGTGGGTGAGGGGACAGAGCTGGGCCTTGCACCCTCCCTCCCCTCAGCTGGGAAGGGGCTTCTCCCCGGGGCCTGTTTGCCCAGCTGTAGGTGAGGTTGGGACCACCCACATGAAACCCAGGAAGAAGTTGGGGTGAAGGCTTGTGACAGAGGCTGTGGGTGATCCCTGAGCCAGGGCATCCAAGTGGGAATGTGAGGTGCAGGGGGGTGGGGGGTGGGCCCCAACTCTCACCGCCCTGGCTGAGGGTGAGGGTGGGTAGGGTGAAGGTGAGGGTGGGCCGCCCGGTGGGCCGTCCACCCAGATCCTAGGAAGAGTCCAGGGGAGTACAGTGCTCTGAGGTGGTGGCTGGCCCCTCCCGCCCACTTGGCCCACAGGACAGGGAGCCACGTGACCTATGAGGAGTGGTGGGCTGAGGCCCCTGTGTCCACTCTTAGCCCCTGACGGGCCAGTGAGTGGGGGCGAATGGTGGGCAGGGACAGCCTGGGTCCAGGCCTGAGGCTTCAGCAGTCTGGGCAAGGGGCCTTCGGCTGGGCTGGTCACTGAGCACACCGCCATCGTGGCCTGCTCCTTGTTCCAGGAGCTCAGAGCACAGTCACAGAGGGGCCACTTGGATCCACCAAGCCAGTGCTGGCCACAAACAGGCCCATGGGCACGAGGCCACAAGACTGGGCTCCACTGGGAGTCCATTCCCACCTGGGCCCCCCGGTGTCCCCTTATCTCATATTCCCATCTCCCAGGAAGCACACTAAGCTCAAATGGAGGCTCAAGCCAGCCCTTGTCAGCCAGTGAGTGGTCACCGGCCACCACCACGCGGTGAGAGGACCATCCCGAACAGTGCTCAAAGAGCCAACAGAAGACTAACCGGTGGCAAAACTGGGAAAGAACTAACCCCGGGGGGTCTAATCCCTGAAGTCTAGAAACAGCTACAGCAACCAAGCCTGAAGACAAGCAAGGGTCCCCTCGGGGGCAGAGGACATAGGCCACCCTGCTCCACAGCGCTCATGCAGCCAGCAAGCGTGCGTGCAGACACCGAGGGCACCAGTCGAGAGAGGCACAATCCAATGGCAACTTGACATCACTCCTGCCATCCCCCCAGCTGCCCCATCTCCTCCAGGTGCCTGGCTCTCTCACAGAGCAGAGCAGAGCTGGGCCGACGGCTGGCGGGTGTGAGGGAACTCGAGGGCTCTGTGTGTCACAGGCTGTGCACAGTCCCTGGAGAAGGACATGGTGCAGTGGACACGAGGGGTGGACACTGTGGCTGCAGCCACGGGCTCGGGCACAGGGGCATTGTGAGGCCGGCGCCACACCAGGCGGTTGTTTCCTTCTGTTGTGAACAGGATCTCTGTGAGCCGAGACACAGCGGCACCTGACAGCAACAACACACCAGACACAGTGGCATGTTAGCCACATAACACAACAACACACACACAATATACCAGACACAGTGGGATGTTAGCCACGTAACACAACAACACACACATACAACACACAAGACACAGTGGGATGTTAGCCACATAACACAACAACACACACACACACAACACACATGACACACTCCGTGACCTGGATGAATTCAGAAACCCTTGCTTGGCAAGAGTTAGCCGATCGCATAAGGATAAATTCCGGATGAGACCCTATTACGAAAGGGGTAACGAGAAACAGTGATTTTCACCCTGAGAGAGTGATTTTGAATGCTACTGTGAGTCTGGGGGCAGGAGCAGACGGTGCTGGGTGAAAAGACAATCCTCAGAAGGAAGGCCAGAAAGCCAAGGCCTGAGGGAGCAGCTGCACGCAAAAAGCCGTCCACACATGGCCAGCCACCCCAGCCACGCCAGGGCCACAGACCACTGCCGTGGAGACTGTCCACCCCGGCCACACCAGGACCACAGACCACTGCTGTGGAGATGGTCCACCCGGCCACACCAGAACCCCAGAACACTGCTGTGGAGCCTGTCCGGTGGAAGCCGCTGATGGGCGGCGGACACTGTCCACCCAAACTCTAGGAAGCAGCATTTTCATAACCACAAAGCCATGTTGTGGGCAGCGTGTGCCTGCCACAGTGACCCGTGCACGTATTAGCCGGGCCTTGTCTGGAAATGAGGTTCTTGGTCAGGGTGGGGCGATATCATGCTAGGTTCAGATGGCCCGCTACATCCAATGACAAGTGTCCCCACGAGAGACTGGAGAGGAGGGACGCAGGGAGGAGTGGAGAGAGGGGGCCGCAAGCCAAGGACACCAGAAGCTGCGAGGGCCCGGGCAGGACTCTCCCGAGAGAGACTGGGGGTGGCAAGGTGCCAGGGCTCCCCATCTCAGGCTTGTGCCCCAGAGCCGTGAGCACACGCGTGTGGTGGTGAGCCCCGCTGTGTGGCCTGGAGCCCACCACACTTTCAGCAGAGGCCTGGGCTCCAGGGCTTTGCTGTGAGCCCCTGACCTGACTGCTCCCCTCCTGCCCCGCCCCACCTGCCCCCGACACACACACACACACACACACACAACCCCCTGGAACCCACTGTGCAGTTGCTCCAGGCACCTCCTGTGCCGGATGGCGCAACTACAGGTCTATCCATGCCCCTCCCAAGTGCCCTCCCCAGCAGGAGCTTGACCCGGGGGCTGCTCCCTCCTATCCCCCACTAAAAGTGAAATAAAATAATTAGTGGTGCTTCCATGGGGCAAGGGGGTGGGGGCACTCCACAAGCAATCAGCCAAAAAGGCCTGCTAGCCCGGGAAGGGCCGATTCATCAGCATAATGGCCCTGCAGCCCAGCACAGGAAGCCGGGGGCCTTTGTCCCTGTGCCCAGCCCTAAGCCACCGCCTGGCTGGAATGCGGCTGGGACCCGGTCCTGAAACCGGAGCACTGCCCATGCCCAGGCTTCCTGGGCGCCTCAGCCAGGTGTCACCTCCCTGTGAAACCCGGCTCTGTCTGTGGTTGGTGTGAAGCCAGGGCCACCTCCCCTCTCTCTGGACCCCACCTCCACTGACAGCGCCTCCAGCCACCCAAGGGCCCCCACGTGCCCCCCGGCTGTCCCGTGGCCCTGCTGTGCAGGACACACCGTCTAGGAGCCCGAGGACAGCTGGGTCAGGGGACACCCTCCACCCCACCCCCTGCCCTGAGTCTGCCTCTTCGATAGCCAGGTCACCTGGAAGTCATCCCACGGGCGGGCGAGGGCCTACACAGGCCTCTCTCTTTATGGTTTATCAGGTCACAAGACCCTTGGTGCGGGTGTCCCGAGGCAGTACCCCCCACCCAGCAGACAGATGCGGGGGAGGAGCGTGGGTGGGCACAGAGCCTGGTGGCCAGACCCCCATCCTCACGG
>NW_022103922.1:1419160-1427084 GCF_000313985.2 Echinops telfairi
GGAGGCTTTTCATCAGGAAAGGCTTAATTTATTGGGAGCACAGAGCCACAAATCAGGCGGGATTTATGGCCGGCGCAGGCCGCGCAGGCAGGCCGAGGGGGCGGCAGTGGCCTGGGCCCAGTCTCTTTCCTTTAATAAAGTTGAAAATGTGGCTGCTTGCCCGCCCGCCCACCCACCGGCCCACGTGGAGAGGCTCCCGTGACTCCTCTCATTATCAAGACGAGAGCCACCGTCCACGGGGACCTCAGGGCTCTGTGGGTGGGAGGGTGCCCCCTATGAGCAGATGCTGGGACTTGGGTGATCAGAGTCAGGGGTGAGATCACAGTGCTGGGCAGGGACCCCCCCAGTGGGGGGGGCAGTGGGCAGTAGTTGAGCCAGTGGCAGGCCCCTTGGCCCCTGGGGACCAAGCACCAAGCAGGAGTTGGGTCTGCTGGCCAGTGCAGGAGGGAGAGAGATGTAGCTAGGGAAACTCGCGTCCTGCTCAGCCTGGCCCTTGCCCTCCTGCATGCAGTCTGGACCAGCCTGGGAGCCCGGGGGGCCAGCCCCACTCCCTTTCTGCAGCTCTCCTGCTGGCAGGGAAGGTGATCCCCTAGGCAGACTGGCTAATCCCACCCTGTCCAGAGCCTAATCCCCCCCCGGAAATGGCGCTCTGGGTCTCCTGGCAGTGAGAGGGGGCGGGGGCGGGGGTGGGGCAGTTCCCAGCACCCACGGGGCCTAGCCCATGTGCACACACACACACCGTGTCAGGGAACATGGCAGGCCAGGATCTGACTCCTTGGGGAAGGTTCCAGAATGAGAGCCTGAGGCCTGGGACACACAGTCCACTCACCCAAACCTCTCCAGTTAACAGTTGGGGAAACTGAGGCTCCAAGGGGAGGGGCTCTGCTCAGAGCCACAGGGCAGATTGGGACCCACTGGGGCTGTGGTCCATCTGCAACAGACAGCAGATGGATGGTGGTCGCAGGCTGGACCACCCAGCCGGCTGCCTCGCCTGCCCACCCCAGACAGGGCCCTTGCCCTTTCCCGGCTCCCAGCAAGGCTTCCTCCACTGACACCCGGGAGGGTTTCCCTGGGGTCTCACCAGCCAGGGACGAGGCTGGCATTGCGTCCCTGTCCCTCGAGGACGGGACACAGGAGCCAAGGACTCTGGAGCCAGGAATTCAGAGAGGAAGCTGGGGAGGAGTGTGAGTGTGAGTGTGCGAGTTAGTGTGCCTGTCAGGGTGTGGCACACGTGTGCGCCTGGGTGTGCACACGTCTGTGCCCAGTGTGGGTGCAAGTGTGCAGCGTGGGCGCACGTGTGCCGGTGCCCACGTACTTGCGCGTGCAAGTGCGCCCAAGTCCACATGCCTGTGTGCTCCAGTCATAGGCCTGCCGCTCAGGCAGCTGGGGGGACAGCGTGTGCTAGAGGGGGAACAGACGTGGGGACGGGGGAGACAGCGTATGCTGGAGGGGGACGCATGTGGGCATGGAGGCAGACCACATATGTGGGCACAGGAACCGCAGTGTGTGTTGGGCCCTGCAGACAGGCTCCACCCCTCGGGGCCCAGTGCGTGTGACCCTGGGCTGGCTGCACACCGGTGGTTCCTGTGTCCATACATGAGGTCTGCCTTCTGGGTGCCCGGCCCCGAGGCCCTCCCTGGACAGCTCAACTGCTCAGTCCCTGACAGAGGGGAGACCCTCAGCCCAGAGCCTTCCTCCCGCACGGACGACATCTTTCTCTCCAGCTCTGGGACCACCCACTCTCCCATCTCCGCTTCTCTCCCCATGTCCCCCTCCACCCCCAGCACTCTACTTAATGTCTTCCTCATCAGGAGTTTTAAATTATAAGCCTAAATGAGGTCTATAAATTTGACTTCATAAAATCACACACACATCATTTTCTAGTGAGAAAAGCCCTCTCAGAAATATCTTCCTGAGACCCCCGGCGCCCCCCCACCCAGCTGATCACATTTGTTCTGATATTAAAATGACAGGTGTTCTATAAATCCTGCATCATTAGCACCCCTTGGATCCCTGGGCGCCCAGCCGGGAGGGCTGCCTGCTTGCCTGCCCGCCTCTGTCTGTTCTACTCCATGGGGATCCCCAACCTGTTGGAGGCCAAGGCCAGGAGCCCCGGAGCTGATCTGGACTGGAGACTGACTGGGGCAGGTCCACCTGCACCATCAGGTAAAGGTGCTGGCTGGTGGGTGGAGGCCCGGTGGGGCCCTGCTGCCTGTGGGGCCAGGGGCTGGGCCTTCCCCATGACCCTCCAGGGGCCTGGGTATGGGTCCCTCCAGAGCTAGACAGGGGTGGGCAGAGAGCAGTGCTCCCCACGCTGACCTCTCAGGAGTTTGGGGGCCAGGAGGGCATCTCCAAGGCCTAGGGGTGACAATCACAGGCCTGGTCTCCACCAGGGACAGTGGGCTACACAACTCTGCTGGGGGGTGGGGGGACCAGGATCCTCACACTCTGGAATGCAGTGGGGGGGGAGTCGGGGGAGGGCGGACTGGGGAGCGCGGACACTCATTTTTATTGCAGGCGTTGACTCCAGCCTCAGCTCCTGCCCGGGTGTGGCGTCCAGGCGGGGAGTCTGTCCTAGGTCAGGAAGCCTCTGTCTCCTCACCTCAGGGGTCCCTGTAAGCCCTGCTCTCACCCACCACCCACCCCCCTTCCCACAGGGACAGCCTGGCTGGCTCTGAAGCCAACCGAGGTCCCCATCGTACACCTGTGAGGCCCCAGACTGACAGACACTGGCCGGTGTTCTGAGCACCAGCTTCCCTGCCCGGGACACAACCAGGGCAGAGCCCCTGGCCGGCCACCCTCTGAAGGGCTTGGTGGGTGGAAGGGCGGTGACCCCAAGAATGTCCCACATTCTGCTTCTCGCCCAGGCTCCCTCCGGGCTCTGGAGCCCCAACCCCTCCAAAGCACCCCTCTGTCCTCTGCGCCCTTCACAGAGAGTGGGTCCAGCCCGTCCACCCTCATCCATCACCTGCCCCTCCACACCTCAGGAGGACCATCTATTAAGAGAGAAATCATCTGAACTGCGACCTTTTACCTTTTCCCCCTGCGAGACACCCCCCCACTCTCAGGAGGAGTAATCTCATTAGGAGTCCTGGTTGGGGGGCGGGGGTGGAGTCCCCGTCCCCGGGGATGGGAGCCAAAGAGGTCTTTATGGAGATGAGCAATTAGCATAGGAACATGGAAACTGGAGTGGGCTGTCATAGAACTTGACATCACTTATCAGACTCAACTCCTCCCTGACATGGGCGGATTGGGTCACACCCACCAGTGGGGCAGGGCACTTTGACTCATCTCTGTCCCTGGTATGCCCTCAGGCCCAGAGGACGCTGGTGTGAAGGTTGGGGTCAGGGGACACTGGGCAAGATGCCTTTGGGCTGGAAGTACCCCAGGGTCGCCTAGTGGGAAGGGGAGGTTGGGTGGTTTGGAAGAAGGAGGTCCAGACTCCCAGCACCCCCATGGGGGCTCTGACCCTGAACCATGCAACTTCACAGGGCTCCAGGGGTCCTGCCCCCCAGGCTGCCAGGCAGAGATCTGAGAGCTCGTGGTGAGATGGCCCGAGCTGGGCAGGGTCAGGGTGTCCTCTCAGAGCCAGGGGCAAGGCCGGCCCTTGGGAAGCAGCCTTGTGTGGCACTAGGCATGCCGTGACATCACTGAATACCAGTCCCGCACGCCCCATTTTCCATACGCACAGCCCCCCGAGTTTTAGGCATTTAGTTGTTGACAGTGTTCATAGCCAAACACACCAGCAGTTCGGCCGCTCCGACAAGTGGCCTTAAAGCAGCACCCTTGGAGACATGTGTCCCTTCTCACCCTGCTTTTGAGGGGCCTCCCTGGGTCTGACCCTGTCCTCCCAGCTGCCGCCATCTGTGACCACGTGCTCCAGAAACCAGCACTGCCCAGTCCTGCACCGTCCTCACGGCCGTTAGGTTTAGCCCACTGTTGCAGCCCCTGGAGCTGTCCGTCCATCGCTCTGCTGACCCTGTACTTTTCCAAGCAGGCAGCCCTCCACGCCACATGTCCAAAGCACCAGTTCTCGCCGCTCACATCCCTAAGGAGAGTGCTCCACAGTCTTCCTCATCAGTGCACTGAGAGGGCCGAGGACACACGGCTGGGGTCGGCCCCCCAGTCCTCAAAGGGACATCTTGCCCTTGAGCAGGACAAGGAGGGCTTGTGGGCAGATTTGCTCGGTGCACTCGGTCCCTCGGTCTCTTGACCACTGCTTCCACAAGTGTCGACTTGGACCCAAGTAAAATGAAATCCCGACAACGTCTGTCTTTTCTCCGTCTGCCAGGAGGTCGGTCTGCTGGTCCAGAGTGACTCCTCATGCACATGAAGGTTGCCGTCCTTGACCTACATCAGTAAGGGCTCCGAGTCCCCTTCGCTCTTAGCAAGCAAGGTGGGGTCACCTGCACGGGCAGGTTGAATGGGCCTTTCTCCAGTCCTGAAGCCGCGTTCTTCGCACGGAGTGCAGCGTCTCCGATTATCTGCTCAGCGGGGGACTGAGTCAGTATGGTGGCCGGCACAACCCGACGAGCACCTGTCCTGGGTGGCCAGCTCAGGACGACCCAGGGATTCCCCAAGACCCACGAAGGAAGAGGCAGCAGGGGCTCTCAGGATGGGCAGGTACCTGCTCACAGCTGTGCCCCCTTGGCCCGCCCCTGATCCCCTCACCCCGAGGCTGGCTTCATCTCATGGAGACGACAGGAAGGGTCCAGGGCTGGGAATTCCCGTTTTGAATTCCTCAGAGGGCCTGTAAGGAGCAGCCCAACTGCCAGGCAGTGGGAGGGGCTCGGTCCCCTGAGCTACTGCCCGCCTGACCCAAGTACACAAAGAGCCAGATGGAAAGCCAGATGCAAGGGGGAGGGGGCCGTGGGAGAAGGGTGGGGAGACCAGCCAGGGGGGTAAGCGCCCATCCTCTTCAAAGGGTGGCCATAGCCCTGGTCCCAACAAGGCCTCACCTGCCACCGGAGACTAAGTTCACCCCATCCCCTCCTCACTGCCGGTCCCCAGGATAGTGTGGTCCATGGATGCTTCTCAGAGCCACCTGTCCTGTGTCCTCCAGGACTCGTAGCGGGGTAAGGGGGTCTCAAAATAGCAGCTGTGTACCTGGACCACTCCACCGGGGCACTCACTCAGGGAGCACTCACTCAGGGAGCACGCATCCTAGGGAGCACTCCACCTGGGGGCTCTCAGGGAGCACTCATCCTAGGGAGCATTCCAACTGGGGGCACTCATCCTTGGGTGCACTCCACAGGGGGTGCTCTCACTCAGGGAGCACTCCACCTGGGGCTCTCACTCAGGGAGCCCTCAATCAGGGAGCACTCATCCTAGGGAGCACTTCACTGGGGGCACTCACTCAGGGAGCACTCCACCAGAGGGGGGGCACTTCCCTGGGCCTGTCTAGGGACCAGCATCATCAAGTTCCTTGTGCTGGGAGACACCACTGGTTTGCTTTATCCTCTTGAACTCTGTCCTCTCTGCCTCCTGCTGGCCCTCATGCCCCTCCCGCCTCACTCCTCCACAGTGGCTACACATATCCAGCCTGGAGGCTGTGAGCATCATGACTGTGGTTGCCAGCTTGTGAGACAAAACTGTCCCTAAGCCCCCACATCAGGGGCAAGGGCAGGGGCACATGGGCATCAGGGGCCTCTACTTGGTTTAAATTAGAGTTACCCTGGCCCCTCTTTCTCTCTCAGCTCCCTCCAAGCCCACTGTCCCCCACTGGGTGACCACAGCTCCCCTCCTGTGCACTGCAGGCCACCTGCCTTCCACTGAGGGTCCAGCTCCAGCCCCATCTGGGTGAGGTGACCCCAGAATCCTTGGGAGCTTCCAGTACTCTGGCACAATGCCCAGCTGCTAGCTGGCTCCCAGGTGTGCCAATATCACAACTTTTGGGTTGTGAACCCTTTGGGGTTCGAACGACCCTTTCACAGGGGTCGCCCAATTCATAACAGTAGCAAAATTACAGTGATGAAGTAGCAATGAAAATAATTTTATGGTTGGGGGGGTTACTACAACATGAGGAATTGTATTAAAGGGTTGTGGCATTAGGAAGATTGAGAACCACTGGCCAAACCCAACAATGACTCCTTTATATTCAAATCCCACCTATGGTTGAGGGGCTGGGGTGTCTTATTATTTCCAACTGAAAACACAAAATACAAAAATAGGCTTGCTGAGAGAACCTCCCCATGCCAACCAGGGACTCAGGGACTCGGGGGGTTTGGGGAGCTGGTGACTCTCACTCCATCACACACAGAGGCTCTAGGGCTCAGGGTGGGGTGGCCTGGAGGTCAGGAACAGACTGGAAGAGGAAGCTCCTTCTGGGTGGGTCTCTCGGCTCACATAGAAGTGGGGAAGAAAAGCACCCTGGGGAGTGGCCCCTTCCCACCTGGTGGACTCAGGTCTCAGGTGCCTGGCATCTGGTGGTCTGAGGCTGCCACTGTGTGACGATGCCCGAGGATGGCCACAAAGCAGTCCTTATGGCACAAACCCACAGCTTGTCTATCTGTGTGTCCCACTGTGCTGACTTGCATGTCACTGAGGCTCAAGTGATGTGTCTGGTATTTCAAATGCCAGCAGGGTCGCCATGGTAAACAGGGTTCTGCAGCGCTTCCAGACCAGAACAGACTGCGAAGAAGGACTTGGCTGTCCACTGTGTGGACACTACCCGGAGGGATTAGCCAGAGGACACTTTAAGAACAGCAGTGGGACCTTGTCAGAGAGTGTGCCAGGAGGAGGGCCCCTCAGGACAGAAGGCACCAAACAGGACCGGGGAGGAGCTGCCTCCTCAGGGTGGGGTCACCGGTGACTCGGATGGAGCACAGCATTCAGCACCGTCACCTCTTGAAAGGCACGACTCAAAATGAGGAGAAACAGCTGCAAACACCCATTATTAACCGGAAAGCAGACTGTACGAAGTACATTATAAATCTAGGAAGACCAGAAGTCGTCCAAAGGAAATGGAACGCAGGGAGATGTGAGCTGCCTGGAGTGGACCGGGCCGTTCTGAACCAGACCGCTGTATGGCTGACTACGCCAGGCCTGACACATGCAGCAGGGACGATGTCCCACCCACCGTCAGAAGGGACATTTCAACGTCTAAACCATCATAAGGTGCAATGCTGTCTATGACAGGATAATACTGCACACCTACCGAGAAGTCTAGTTAAGACATTATTCCGCGTTACCCACTAAAATTAGTTATGAAGAAATCGAGGAACTCCCCCAGTGTCCTCAGTCTGAAGTGCACCAACATGTCATCGAATGCATTTGATAACGACTGCTGACTGGAATGCAGACGTTGGAAACAAAGAGGGCGGACGGGCCTTGAAATGTGCAGCCAAGCTGAAGGCCGCCAACCGCTTCTTCGTTGCAAATACTTTTTTCAGCGCCGCAAACACGTGGACTTCACCAGTGGAGACACAAGCATCGGCCTGACTGCACCTGTGGGAAGAGAGAATGGGGCAGCCCAGGGTCATCACTATACCATCAGCCCAGACTAGGCCCGGTGCCCACCGTGGAACAGACCATCAACTACTCATAGGTAAGTCCAGGTGGAAGCGGAAGCTGAGGGCAACTGAAGCAGGTTGACTTTGATCTTCAAGGACATTTCAAGAAGTGTGTTGCTGCGCTGAACACTAATGACAGAGACCTGATGAGCTGTCGGAGGACATCGTCCGTGAAGAAAGCAAAAGGTCAGAAAGAAAAGGCCAAAGTGGACGTCAGAGGGACTCTGAAACTTGATCTTGAGTGTAAAGTTGCTAGAGCCACAACCTCCTGCCATTCAGGGGGTTCCCACTGATAATGACCCTACGCTATAGGACAGGGTAGAACTGCCCAATGACCCTACGCCATAGGGCAGGGTAGAACTGCCCAATGACCCTACGCCATAGGGCAGGGTAGAACTGCCCAATGACCCTAC
>NW_022103922.1:1429105-1435218 GCF_000313985.2 Echinops telfairi
CGCCCACCAGGGAGCCAGCACGAGTCAATGCCAGATGAAGGGTGCCCTGCCCGCCTCTCCTGCCTGCTGGGAGACGCTGGGGGAGGGGCCCCTTCATATCCCATCTGCCCACTGGAGTGGGGGGGGTCCTCTTCTTAAGTCAGGAACCCAGGTTAGACAGGCAGCCTCCAGGGCTTGTCTCCCAGCCCACCCATGCCTCCTGCGAGGGCCTCCCTCAGCACATGACCCTAGCGAGTGGCCAGCCCTAAGACTGCCCAGCTAGCCTTCAGATTGGCCACTGGTGGTCCACCCACCCTTGGTTTCAATCCAGGCAAAGGCCCACAGCACCCTATTAACCACTCTCCACCTAGGGCTCCCACCCTGGTCCCTCCCCGCACCCTGCAGCCAGACCACTCCCAGGATTTACAGAAAGGGGGCCAGGAGGCAGGTGTCCTCAGAGGCCATCTGGTGGTTGCCTGCACGGCTGTAGCACAGGGTGCTTTTGATGGGCATTGGGGCTGTGTCATGTCCGTCTGTCCGTCGGGGCCGCAGTGGCAGCACATGGGGCAGCAGGACAGGCTGGGCCCCGGGTGGGCTCAAGGGCCTTCAATTCTCTTGGCCCCTGTTGGGAAAGCGCTGGAACCCTCCCAATTATCCGTCTGGGTTGTGGCTCCTTAACCCTCGACCTGCAGCTGGAGCCCTGGGATGGAGTGGGTTAAGCCAGGTGATACCACCTTCCTACCGCAAGGTCAGTCGTTCAAACCCATGGGCCCTCTGAGGGAGCAGGCAGGCTGCTCTCCTGCTCCGCTGAGAATCAGGATGGCCCTGCCTTGCCACCTGGGCCACATGCGGCTGCAGCCCCACCACGCATGCCTGTCCTTCACTCGGAGCTGTGAAGTTGGTCCTGACTCACAGCGACCCGGAGCACAGGAACAGAACACTGCCTGGCCCGGCCATCCTCACACTGCACTGACCACGGCCCTTCTCCAGGGCTGCTCTCTCCTGAAGACCCCTGCAAAGGACATGAGGCCAAGACTCGCCATTCCCACGGCTAGGGAGCCCTCTGGCCGTACACCTGCCAGCAGTGAAATACACACACACCTGTGCAGTAATCCCACTGCCATTGGGTCCATGCCGACTCCTAGCAGGTGGTGTGTGTACAGTGTATGTGTATATACCTGTGCATACAGTACATGTGTACGTAGAGTATATGTGCATATATGTGTGTATACAATACATGTGTGTATGCAGTACATGTATGTATACATGTGTGTATATAGTGCATGTGTATGTGTATACAGCAAATGTGTATATATACACATGTGTGTACAATACATGCATGCATGTGTGTATATACATGCGTGCACAATGTATGTGTATGCAGTACATGTGTGCATATATGTGTGTGTATACCGTAATGTATACACGTGTGTATAGTATATGTGTATATGTACGTGTATGTAGTGTGTGTGTATGTGTGTACAGTGTGTATGTATGTGTGTACAGTGTATGTACACACATGCGCATGCGTGTATATACAGTATGTGTATTTGTGTGTGTACAGCATGTATGTGTGTGTATACAGCGTATGTGTACACATGCACGTGTGTGTATGCATGCACTCAACACACCACCACACGGGGTCGGCAGGGAGGTCAGGGAGAAGGCTATGTCAATGAGGCCATGCTGTGGAGGGTGTGTTCTGCCCGGCTGGCTCTCCTCTGAAGGATGCAGGGGGTCAAAGGAGCCCTGAGCCCCCGTGAGCAGAGGTGAGGGGAGAGAGGTGAGTGGGACAGGGACTCTCCCCCAGAGCCCTCAGAGAGAGGAAGGCCTCCCTCCCAGAGGAAATGGATTTCCCTTTGAGAACCTGGGGCCCTGCGGCTGCTCAGGAGAGGCAGGCACCTAGGTGTGGGGTTTCTGGGTCACTTGGTAATTCGAGGAGCCTGGTTTCGACCGCTCCGCTCCGAGGGAGGAACGGGAATGGGGCTTCTGCTCCTGGGAACACGGAGTCTCGGAAACCCACGGGGGCGGGTCTGCTCTGTCTGACAGTCTCTGTGCCACGGTCAGAACCCCCTCGCTGGCAGTGGGTTTGGTTGGCGTTCGCTTGTTTCAGGTTTTATGTTAATTATGGAATCCCAGGTTGCCAGACACAGGTAAGGGCCCAGCTGCTGGCCCAGCGGGGTACAGAAATGTTAGAGGTTAGGATCTTGGGAAGACAGGTGTGGCCAATACTTCCAAAAAATCAGACTCCAAACCTCGGCTCCCGCCGCCCTCCACCTGCCCCCCCACCCAGGGGAGTCCACCCTGACACCCAGGGTGTCCCCGTGTGGTTGGTATTCACTAGGCTCCGTGGCCATTGGTGGTGGTGACGTCAGGCTTCCAGGCAGCAGCTCCCCCAAGTGGGGCAGGGTGTCCGCGGTGGGTGGGTTTCGATCTCCCTCTGGCTAGTGACCAGGAAGCAGGCAATGGCAGAGTGGGTGGTGACCACGGTGCTGTGGACAGGACCTCCTCATTCTCCAACCCAGAGGAGACCACCTCCAACAGCCCCCCACTTGCACCTGACAGCAGGGAGCCCACCCCTGCCCACTGCTTGCCCTCACAGCAGCCTGTGAAGGAGGGTGAGCTCAGAGAGGCTGAGCGGGGACTCCAAGGTCACACAGCAGCAGTGAGTTTGAAGGCAGGACAGGGCAGTGCTGAGGTCCCTCTGCTCCATCTGGAGACATGGGGGGACTCTGTAGGGAGCCAGTGGCGCCTCCATACATAGCACCCCATATGTGGGCCCCCCTCTCCGTGGCTCCCTAGCTCCGGGTCGGTCTGCAGTCATGTCCGCATCCTGTCAGCACAGCCCTCTGGGGAGAACACGTGGACACGGAGAACTGAGGGCTTTGAGCTGGGGTCCCCATAGCTCACCTGGGCCTGCAGAATCCCTTAGTCTGTGTCTGGGCGGGGGTGGGGAAGGCGGTCCACCCAGCACCCCTCAGCCCAGATATGACAGCTGCTTCACAGACTGAGAGCCAAGGACAATAATTTCACGGTAAAAAATGACTGGGTGTTGTATGGGCCCGGAGGGTGGGTGCGTCCCCTGCAGGTGGTCCCAGCAGACGGATGAGGGCTCTGCTTATGAAGTCGCTGCTCCCCCATTAATTAGGGGGGAGGGGCGCACAGGCCCCCACCTCGGACTCACCCACGGCCAAAAGCTTGTCAACATTTTTCCCCAGGAATGAAAATGTAAGAACTTTGAGATTACTCAATGTCACCGCGGCATGGGAGCAGGGCACCGTGCTGCCTGTCATTTATCTCATGTGCGTTTAAAGAGCTTTTTTCTATTAAATTTCGTAAAATTAATGTTTTATGTTGCTCACAGCAATTTGAACAATTATGGGCTTAAAGAATTGATCATTACCGCCTCAGGGACTTTGGGCCCAGCCGGATTGCCTTAAAGGCACCTGATTTACGACGGGGGTGTGTAACTTAGCCAGGCAAACAGCCCAGGACCCCCTCCCCAGCCTCCACACCACCCCCTCTAGTCCTGCCTTGGGGGGAGGGCCCGCTGCCCCAGGATAAACTCCTGCACAGGGGAGCAGACCCTGCTAGTGAGCCCCAAGAGGGAGGGCGTATGTCCCTGAGTCCCGGAGGGCAGAGCTGCTCAAAGGGGAGAGTCCGGAACTTTCTGATCACCAGGAGAGAGCCGCTCTTGCTCTGGTGGCTTCTGGATCCTTGTCCTTCTCAAGCGACGCTCAGGTTTGCCAACCGGTGGAATCACCATCTTAAAATGCCCACAGGCCGGGAAGTGATGTTTCTGCCCTGGTCCCGCCAGGGTGCCCCCACTAAGGACCCCAGGGACTTTCCTGCTCCCCTACACACAAAGGGGGGCGGCAGGGGAGCTGTGCCACTCTGGTGACAAGGGCTCTGGGCAAGGAGGCTAGAAGAACATCCCGGAGCCCACTGGAGAGATGGGGACCACCAGGGTGTGGCCCTTCCCACACCCCCAAGCTCACATCTCTGCCACCCCACCCAGGATCCAGCTCAACCCCACTCCTCATTCCTGTCCCTGCTTCAGCAGTGTCCCCGCCCCTTCCCACACAAGTCGGGCCAACTCATTTGAATTAACCAGCTCCAAGGGGCCCCCTCCCCACAGAAGTGCACCCCTTGAGAGATGAGATCAGTGGCCTTCCTGCCTCTCACCAGGAGGCCCCTCTGCCTGAGGTCACCTGCCACCCTTGCTCCGGTCTCGGTCCAGAGCATGCTGGCACTGGTGTAAGCGTCAGTCAATGCAGTGGATGCCCATGGCCCCCGAGGAGCCCGGGGCCTCTTTACTCAGCTCTGTGTCTCAGGCAGCCACAGGGTGCACCCCAGGCCTGGCATGGGACAGTGCTAGGCAGAGCCTTCTCTATCTAGTGGTTGCCTATGGCCGCCGGGAAACTGAGGCTGGTGAGGTGCTGTCAGATGGGTTGGACGGGCTGTAGCTTGTCGCTTCCCTCTGCACCCCTTCCCCCAGGCCCACTCATGTCCAGCCAGGGAGGAGTTTCTGCTGCCGGACACCCCCCACCTCCCATCCCTCCAGAACTGCCCAGGATTATCGACTGGCCGCCAGCTGGAGCGAGCTGCCTGGCCCAGCAGCAAACAGGCGGAGGCCCCTTGGGGACATTTAGCACTTTATTAACCTGTCAGCGCCTAAAAGGTCCCCAGTGGCCTGGGGGCGGGGCTGGAGTGGGGGTCTGTTGGCACAGGGGTGCGACTGAGGATTTATGGCCATCCTCCCCTCCGCCTGCTGAGCCCCTCAAAGGATCTGCCCTTGGACCAGAGTTCAGGAGCTGCTGCCGGGAACCCTCTGGCTGCCCCATCCCAGACCCTCTGCCCTTGAGCCCCACACCCCAACCCTGCCCCGAGTGTCCTGCTCGGTTGAGCCCACTCAGCCCCTGCCCCTAAGATCACCATGAGTCTCCAGCTGGCCCAGGACTCCGCTGATTCCTTAAGAAGCCCGCTCACTTGAATTAGTGCTGGGGACAGGAACCTGGGTGCTGGGACCCATCTCCAGAGCAAGGCTGGGTGACCCTCGGTCCTCTCAGGACTTCCAGCCCTGCCCTGTCATCCAGGCCTGTCTCAGAGATGAAGCAGGGCTGGGTCTCAGAGGTGAGGGTCTGTCTGGCATCCCTGCTCCTCCTGCCCTCTCAGGGCCCCCATACTGCAGGGGGGTGGGGCTCCGAGGGGCTCAGGAACTTGCCAGGGCTCGCACAGTGGTGAGCAGACAGGCTGGAATAAGGGGTCTGTGGCAGCCCCTGCCGTGGGTACACCAGTCATGCCAGGCCTTCCCCTGACCTTGGACCGGCTGGGCAGGTTCTCCGGCCACCCTCCCAGGGTCCTGGACATGCTTCCTCTCTGGGAGTCCGTGGTGGGCCCCACCCACCCCAGCATGCTGCACATTGTGTACCAGATCTCCTTCTAGAAGCTGGGGGCGTGGGAGTGGGGGAGATCCAGGGGCCAAAAATCAAACCACACTCCCTGCCATCAAGTGGATGCCGACTCACAGGGACCCCACGGAACAGGGTAGATCGGCCCCTGTGCGCTTCCCAGACGGCCACTCTTTTCTTTTTTTTTAAACAGGGGATAGCGCGGACGCAGTCCCCCACTACCACAAATTATGCAGTGGAGTTTCCCACATTTGGGGAAATCGCAGGGGTCAGCACACCCGGAGTGCAATGGGTGAGCCTCGCGACGGCCACTCTTTACTGGAGTAGAAAGCCCCCCACCTTTCTCCCTCGGAGCTGCTGGTAGTTTTGAACTGTCGACCTTGTGCATCTCAGCCCAGGGGCAGGAAGAGTAAAACCCACCTCCCGGAGGCCCCACACCAGGAACCAGCGGCTCCCCCAACCGACCTTCCAAGAACGCCTGGTCTCGGCCGGCCGGCCAGCCTGCATCCCTGACCAGCGTCCCTGCTCTCAGGGAAAACACGGACCTCCTTCGACTGCAGCGACAGGTTTATTGACGTCTTGGAAAGAGCCCCTAGCTCGCTCGCTCACTCGCTCCGTGAAGGAAAGACTGGACAGTCACAGACCAACAGAGGCAGGGTTTCCGGTGGACGCCGAAGTCCTGGCAGGCCAGCTTCGTGTGGTACACAGTTGTGACTTCTCCCA
>NW_022103922.1:1435998-1437351 GCF_000313985.2 Echinops telfairi
GGTCAGAACTGGGCGTGGTCCACCTCGTCCAGCCAGGAGGCCGGGCTGGCGGGGAAGTCGGGGTAGCCCCCGCTGCTCCCTGTCGACAAGTCGGAGCTGGGTCCGTTCCCCGACAAGACCCTCATGGGCTGGGGTCCTCCCGGGGCCCCCGAGGGCACGAGGCCCAAGCCGGCCTCCGGGTACACCAAGCTGGAGAGTAGGGGTTGCGGACCCGGCAGGCCGGGCAGGGCGGCGGGGGAAGGGGCCACGCCGAAGGGGCTGCCGGGCCGTAGCTCACCGAACGGCTCCGGGCCGGCCAGGCCTCCGTGCTCCAGCGCGAAGCCGCCCGGTGCCCCCACGGGCCGGCCCAGTGCGGGGGCCGGCTCCCCCAGGCCGCTGTAAAGCCCGTTGGCAGGGCCCATGTCCGCCATGGGGGGCTCATCTGCAAGGGAAACGAAGGCCACTCAGGGCGCCAGGGCGCGCAGCCCCTGCCCCACCGGCTCAGCGACTCTCCTCCCTGCGAACCAACCCACGAAGCTGCCCTTGGCCGCTCCTGCCCGCACCCACCCCCACCCGGCTCCATCCCTAAAACGGAACCGCTGGGCAGAGTAGGCGGGGTCCCCAGGATGGCTCAGGGAGAGGTGGTACTCAGACAGACCACTGTCCTCCCCGTTCCCCACCCCACTTTTGCAAACAGGTAAACGGGCCACAGAGGTTGAGGGCCCAGCTCTGCAGGTGGGGTGGGCGCCAGGTGCGGGTGTCTAACCCAGCTTAGCAGAAAGAACTTCATTTTGTTTTAAAGGGGCCTTCACCCCCTGTTAGCAGGTAGCCACCCCTCCCCCCTTTCTGCCGCTTTCCTAACAGACCTTGACTCTCAAGATGTCTGGACCCTGCCTGCCTAATTAGCAAGAAAGGTAAACTATCCTATTAGATTTTGAATGATCACCTGCAGCTGTGCTGTGCCCCCTATCCCCGGGACACTGCTCCCATACCTGCCACCCGATAAGAATGTCACTGCTCAAAAATCCCGACCCATAAGCCTCCCCCCACCCCACCCCGACCCCCTGAACGATTAAAAACCCTGTTCTTTGGCCCAGGCGGAGAGTTTTCCAGGCTCTAGCCTGCTCTGGAACCAGCTGTCAGAAAGGCTTTTATATTAAATGGGGTGAGAATAATCTCTCTTGGGTACAAGCATACACACGGGGAACTTCCCAGGCCTGAGAGATGGGATTAGCGGCCCCTCGCAAAGGGGAGGAGGAGCGGCAGCTCTGGTCCCAGCAGCTCGGGTCCAGCCCCCTCCCGCACCCCCCAGCCAAGTAGCTAGCATGCTGCCCTTCACACACACACACACACACACACACACACACACACACA
>NW_022103922.1:1437937-1441075 GCF_000313985.2 Echinops telfairi
CGGCCCGCGGACCTGCACGACGCGCATGTCCAGGCCGGTCTCGGAGGAGAGCTGCTCGCGCACGTGGCGCGCCGGCTTGGGCGAGTTGTTGTAGGCGCTCTTCAGCGTCTCCAGCTGCTTGGCGGTGATGGTCGTGCGCGGCCGCTTGGCCGTGGCCTCCGCTTCTGCATTGGGGACGGCCGGGTGAGGAGGGCCTGCCCCACGCGCTCCCAATCACCTCCCGCAGGCCCCGCTAACTCTCGGCCGGCCGTAGGGCGGAGAAGCCCGCCGCCGGGCCGCCTGGGTGGGGTGGGGATAGCGGAGGCGCAAGGGCTTCGGACCGTGCCCTCCCTCCGCCTCGCACGCCAAGCTGCAGCGCGCCCTGCCCTGCACGGCGCCCCATCCTTCCAAGAGCTGCGTGGAGGACCGGCTTTCCTGGTGCAATTTAGCACGTTCCCTACCAGCCTCCAAGCGGGCGCAGCGCGCAGCGGGAGGAGAGCCCGAAGCCGGTGTCCCAGCGGCGGCGCGGCCGCAGGGGAAGGCGTTTGAAAACTCAGCGCCGGAGTCCTTCAGCTGCCCGTGCCCCCGCCGTGGCCCAATTAACGGGGTGAAAGGCAGGCAGGTGCCCAGGCCCGGCCCGGCTTCCTCACTGACCCCGCTGCTTGGCAGTCTCGTAGTCCGCCTTGCAGACAAGCCGGCTGTCCTCCATCAGGTAGAACTCGTCGCCCGTGGCCAGCTGCCGCTTGCACACGACGCAGGCGAAGCAGTGCAGGTGGTACACGAAGTCCTGGGCGCGGCGCACCACCTGCGTGGGCGGGATGCCCAGCTGACACGCGGCGCACTTGGTCCCGAAGCGCCTGCGGGCACAGGGCGGCGGCCGCTCAGTTCGCACCGTGCGGGTCCAGAGCTGCGAGTGCGCACAGCCGCCGTTGCGACTTGGCACAAGCTGCCTTGGCTCCAGGACCTGGATTCCCACTGAGCCGCTCTGGGACCGGGACAGGACCCCACCCCTGCTAGGGGCACCCCCCAACCCAGTCCCACCGCCTCCAAGATGGCTTCGTAGTAACAGGACCCCGGTGACTATCCCAGGAAGGACAAAAACAGTCTGTTGCCGAAGTTCTCCTAAAGCCTGCCTCCCTTCCTTTTTAAAGGCCTGCCTTGGTGTTCCCGAGCTGTGATGGCCCCAGCGAGGGCTATCGTCCCCAGGAAGGAGATTACAGCCCTCAGAACCCCCCTGGGGCAGCGCTGGCTCTGGCCGCTCAGAGTAGGAATCGATTAGAAGGCGGCGGGGCTTAGTCAACGGTTAGCAGTATAGATAGGATCGTTTCTCTCTTGGCAAAGAATACTTGTTGATGTCCAGCCAGGGGCTACGAGGTGGCTTGGCCTGGCTCAACTGGAGGGACAGGGAATGTGCCAAGTGGGGACGGTAATGGAAGGTCTCCCCACCCCCAGCCCAGGGGCTCCTTTCAGAGGGCAGCCGCGCACGCTGCCTGGCAGGTAGGCACTCACTTGAAGAAGTCGTCCTTGCAGTAGACGCTCTCTCCGCGGCTGAAGCAGCGCTCCGACAGCGGCGTGTGGCAGTCGCTGCACTTGAGACACTTGCCGTGCCAGTGGCGGTCTAGTGCCTTGAGGATGAAGCGGTCCAGGATGTGCTGGTCGCAGCCGGCACACAGCGGGATCTCTGTGGGCATGGGGCTGCAGTGGGTACAGCCGCCTCATTCCCCTCACTCCACCCTAAAGGCTGGCTCCCTGGCCCTCCTCGCAGAAATGGGGGAACCACCAGAGGGTGAGCAGCAAAAGGTCCCCAGGTAAGCCCGCCCAGGGACTCTGCTCTCAGAGGATGGGTCTTCCTGGTGAGCCAGTGGGTACACGCGGGCCATGCCCCTCTGCCCATCCGCCCTCACTTTGTACAACTAAGCATCCTCACTGCTGGGAAGAGCCCAGAAATTCGTCTCCAAGGCCTCTTCTGACGCCTGGAAGCATTTGTGAATGCGGGAGCCATGCTCCCACCGTCGGAACGGAGGGGTCGGTGGCCCGCGGCGCTGTCTCTGGGGGCGCTCCTCGGAGAGGACATACTTAATTGAAACGGGCCTCTGGACAAGGCCCGCCAAGCGGAGTAGTCACACAAACACGCACGGCCTCGACCGGGGGTGGGAACTCAGCTCGACCCATTTCCAAGGATCCAGTCCCGCTTCGGGCAAAAACAGAGGGACGGCCCTGGTGCGGGCAGCGGAGGTCCTCCCTCGCGCTGCCGCGACCTGTCCCCAGCGGCGACCGCCCCTGCGAGAAGTTCAGCACCCAGGCAGGGACAGCGCCATGGCAGGGCCCCGGAGTCCGCCCGCAGCGCTGCGGCCCCGCACTCCCGCCCGCCCAGCCCTGGAAGTCCAGGCGACTCCATCCCCGCGGGGTCTCGCACCCCAGCACTGGTGGGGCCTGCGGGGGCCGCACAGACTCCTCACAGCGCCCAGCAAGCTCGCTGGAGAGGCATGCTGGGCACCCACTTTCCCACAGACCTAGTTCCCCTAGCTCCCATCCCTCTCCCAGTTCCTGCTGCCAACCCCTCCCAGGAACCCTCAGGCATAAATAAAGAAGGAGAGGACAGGTGTGTGTGTGGGGGGCCCCACAACCTGGATAGAGCCTCTTTTTCTGCCAGCCCGGCACCCCCTGCTCCAATTTGCGGAGCCACAGGGAACGCTAGGTCGGCTGAGCACCTAGGCGCCGCGAGCCCGGCGGCGGACGGAGCAGGTGTGTCAGCGGGATCAGCTAGACTTGGGCCAGGGACTTTCGCCTGCGGGACCCTGCTTCCTACCCTTCCCGCCCACGTGGGGAGGTTCCGGGGGTGGCGTGGCCCTCTCGGGACCTGGCGATCGCTGTAACGTTCCCGTATGGGGCCTGGGCTGTCCCGGAGCTGGTCCCGGGCCCCAGAAAGGCTCGGGGCCGCGCGCCGCACAGTGAGAGTCTGTCGCAAACTCACAACGGGAGTCCTGAGCCGGGACGGGGTCCTGACACATACGCCCACGCAGAGCCCCTGGCCCCCGCAGGCCGGCCGTCGCTGCGACCAGGCCAGGAAGAAACGGGGACAGACCTCCCGGTCCCCCTGAGGCCCGCTCACCCACCTCTGCGCAGGTCCTCCCTCCGAGCCAACAGCGCCAGCAGCAG
>NW_022103922.1:1441451-1449672 GCF_000313985.2 Echinops telfairi
AGAGAGCAGCCGCCCTCCCCGGGCGACCCGCTTGCGGTTCGAGGGTGCTCACTGGGCCCCGCGGCTTTCTGGATGGCTTGGCTGGGACTCAGGCCTGGCTTTGTGCGAGCACAGAGTGGGAGCGCCCTGGGTTCTCCGGTAGATTCAGGGACGGAGGCTGCTGCAGCTGTGCTGGGGGCTTGGTGACAGTGTGTCCCTGGGCCCCAGCACAACCGAGCAAGTGGAGGGGTGAGTATGAGGCCCAGCCTAGCTGATCCTGCTTGGTTCCCACTGTCCTCTGAGCCACCCCGTGGAGGACACGTCTGCAGTTGGAGAGTGGCCCGTGTGCTTGCCCTGGACTTGGGCCCGAGGGGCCAAGCCAGAATGCTAGGATGGGTCCTTGACTCCCGCCCCCTCCCCAGCACTAGGCCCTTCCGGAACTGCCCCCAGTCTGCTCCAACTACCCCCATCCTGTGTCCCCATTCCCGGCACCTGCCCCCAAGCTGCACAGGCAGCCTTAGCCCAAATACCTGTCCTGAAAGGCAGGGACAAGAAACCTTCCCCCAGCTGCCATGCTGCCCACCTGGTCCCAGCACCTCGCTGGTGGTGTCCCCTACAGGTGCCTCGAGGAGAGAGTGGGCAGGGCCCAGGAGCCCCCAGCAGGTGTTAGGGACCAGCAAGCTGAGCCCATCGGGCAGGCCTTGCACCTGGGGTCTGAGAACAAGTCCTGTCTGCTGTGGCCCTCCCTCCTGCTTCTGACTAGGGGGCTCCTGGCCTTCCACAGCCAAAGACCCCCACAAAAAGTGGCAGGACTGTGCCACCCCCTCCCGGCAGTGCCTGGGGAAGCATTGCTACAGCCCAGAAGTGACAGATTGGGTGGGTGTCAATTGTAGCCTGTCGGTGAGTGAATATGGCCAGTCCCTGCTGGGGCAGGCTGGGCAGCGGTTGGAGACAGCGGCCCCACGCGCTCAGCATCTGGCCCGAGGACCAACAATGCCCCATTATTCCCCCAACGAGCTCCAAGGCCGTGCGCGCTCCACAGCCCCCTGGCCCTCAGGGAAGACGGTTCAGGCGGGAGACCAGCAGAGCCTGAGCGCTTGCTGCCGGGAGCAGAGGAGCGTCGGTGTGACGTGGGGGGAGTTGGAGGTCGACTGTCCCCCAGCATTGTTCTGTCTCAGAGGCACCTGTGCCTGCCGCCCGGGCCCTCCCTGCGTCGGGCACCTCTGCCCAGTCTGGGGCAGGCGCGGCGGGACTCAGCGGGGCCCGCTTACCCCGGGTTCCGCGGAGGGCGCAGACTGTGGGGGCCGCGGGGGCCCCAGGTCTCTCTCTGTCCGCCTCCAACAGCATCGCGGCCGCGGGGTCCCAAGTGCGCAGCGCGGCGGCTGCGCGTTCCTTTCTCCACGCTGCGCAGGGTCCTGAGGCTCAGAGCTCCGAGGCCACCCCTGTCCCGGCTGGCTCCGCAGCCACTGGGCCCGCCCGCTGTCCGCGGTGCTGAAGGAGGACCCCGCCCGTCCGCGGACCCGGGCCCCGCCCCCTGGGGCCCCGCCCCCGCGGTGTCGCAGCCCCCACCCTCTGGCCCCTGAACCCCTGGCCGCCTCCCGGCACCCCCGTGGTCCCGCCCCTTCCCCTGGCCTTCCCTTCTTCCCCCTCGACCCCGTCCTCCTCCTAGCCCCTGCTCTGACATCCTGTGCTAGTTGCAGCCCCCACGGAGCCCGGTCCTCTCCGGCCCTCTCCGCAGCTCCCCAGCTCCGCGGGCCCCGCCTCCAGGGCCTGCCCCGCACCCCCACTTCCTCCGGACCTGACGGCCGCCCAAGGCCCTGCAGCTTCAGGGTGCCCGGATCCCCAGGTCGCCACGTCTTCGTTGTATGCGGGCCAGGCAGCTAGTCACGTCCACAGGGAGGCTCCTGCTGGCCAGCCTAGACACACACCTTCTGCCTGGCCTCCAACTTCCAGCCCTTTCTCCTCCCCTCCCCTCCCCTCAGCCAGGCCCTGGGGGTATGCACCTCACCGGGCCACCCCCAAACATCAGTGGAGTCCCCACCCACCACACCCTGGGGCCCTTCCCAGGGCCACCAGCAGGGCCCCAGGCCCAGCTCCACCTAGCTGGGGTCCTGGCTAGGCAGGGGCCCTTTCTGTGCTAAACAAGCCCCCCACCCCTAGAAAGGTCCAGCCATGGCCTCGTGGGTGCGTAGAAGTCTACAACCCCTAGGAGGCTCCCCCAGGTCGAGGTGTGGTCTCCTGCAGGCCGCTCTCTCAGGGGACCCCCCTCAAGGAACCTCACCGCCCCACCCTATCAATCTCTTCCAGGAAGCTTCCGGTTCATCCCCACAAGCCCAGGGCTGACAGGAGCACCTGCAGGAGGGAGGGAGGGCAGGTCCTGGCCCACAGGCCCTCCCTCTGGGCAGTCATGGCGCAACTTCTTAGAAAGAAAATCTCTTCAAATGTCAGATTTATTTCAAAAATGTGCACATCATCATGTCCATTTAAATACAAAAGGTTCGCTTCCTCACAGGTCCAAAACTGCAGTGACATTTTCACGCCTTTGAATTAAATCTTCCCATGAAAAATAAATAGACATTTAAATTACAGAACTATTATATTCATCAGCTTCCATACCTCTTACAATACTTAGAAATTTAGAAAATATACCTTAACCTGTTCAAGGTGGGGTCCAGGCCAAAAGCCAGGTGCTCCCCCCAGAGCCCCTGTGTGTTCTGGCTCCGGATCCAGCTGAGTGGGTGCCGTGCAGCCAAAAGAACTCACTTGGTTCCCTTCCTCTGGGGGTCTGGCCCCCCGGCCCCCAGGGGCTCACAAAGCCCTGCCCCAAAGGGCGACTTCACATTGCAGCTCTCCACAAGACACAAGTGCCCTAGTCAAGGCCCCCCAGAACGGTCCAAACCCCAGCTCATTTGCCCGAGGGCTGGCGGTCACAGTGACCCAGCACCCTCCTAACTCAGAAGGCAAGCAGGGGTTTGCCAAACGCAGCGGCTTCGGCTTCCAGGCGCTGAACAAGGTATCCAAGGAAGAAACAGAGCAGGGCGTGGGGGCTCCTGGTGGCCCACGGAGGCATGGCTTCCAGAGCTCTGGGGTTCCTCCGCTGACCCCTCCCCAGAAGAGGGGGAGAACACCTGAGGCAGCCTGGGCGGGGCTTGTCCTTCGCTGTCTCCCCAGGTGATTGCGTCCCACACAGTGGAGAACCTGACACCAGCTGGTGAGAGGAGGAGCCGGCACAGGCATGCCAGTGTGACTCTGGCCAGTGGCAGTTTGCTCAGATGCAAGTGCCGCCCGATGTTTTTGGGGGTTTTACACACCGTCTTGTTCCAATATTAAGGCGCTGCTCAGATCAGGCCCTGAGACCTGATTACAGTTTGGCTACAATCATGGAGGAGGTCCCTCACCTCCCTCCCATCTCCGTTCACCATGGGTGGGGGGGCACCACAGCAGCTCCCCAAGGTGTCCCCTCAGGCGGTTAGGGGGGACGTCCCTCAGAGCAGGGTGGCAGCTGTGTCAGCCTGGTGCCCACGCAGAAGCACAGGGCTTCGTGAGGACAGAGCCCAGAAGAGTTGTAAAGGCAAGAGGGGCCAAGGCACCTCTGGGGAGGAGGCAACGTAGCCTGACCTCCAGGCAGAGGAGCATCTCAGATGGGCCTCTGCCCCAGAAAGTGCCCTGTGGGTCTCTCGGACATGCCTCTGCCCCAGAAGGTGCCCGATACCCCAGGGAGGGGCTATCCGGGGCAGAAAGCCCGAGGGTGGCTGGGCACAGCTGTGGGGTGGGGCCCTGCCTACACGGCGGGCGGGCAGTGCCTGACCTTCCAGTGCCTGGAGCGCATGCGGAAGAAGAAGTACATGAGCATGAGGAAGAGGGAGGAGGCCACGTAGAGCAGCACGCACAGGCTCATGTCCAGGCTGGAGAAGCCCGCCCCGAGGAAGGCCACCGTGACAGCGGGCGCCACGTGGGCCTGGGTGTCCAGTCTGCTGGCCAGGTTCCCCAACAGAACGGAGTGGGGACCCAGTGCGCCAGGTGGGCCGAGACTCCCGGGGTGCCCTCTCTTGCCCTCCTCGCCAGGGCCCCCGGGGTCTGCCGAGTATGTGTCCAGGAGGTTGGCACGGCTGTAGTGTCGCTTCAGGAAGGTGAGCACCTGGCCCTCGTCCCAGCTGTCCACGCCCCTGACTTCCTCATGGCAGGCTGGGCAGAGGTCTGGGGTGGGCCATGGGGCCTTGGGGAACCTGGGGTCCTCACTCGGATGGCCTGGAAAAGTGAGAGGGAGGTGACAGAGCGCCCCCCCGCCCCTAGGGCACCTGCCCCCTGGATGCTCCACCACCTGCCCTCACCTCTGCCTCCCACCTGGGGGCCCTGCCCTGCACACTGCCCTCTGCAAGTCCTCCTTTGCTTCCTGAGGCCCTTCAGGCCTAACTTGGCCGACACCCAGAGCTGCCTGCCTCTCCCTCAGCAAGCCCACGTCTACCCAGAGTGGCCCCAACCCCATGCTGACCACACCCAGCCAACCCTCGGCCACAAGACCTTCCGCATCGGGACCAGGTCCCACCACCAACTAGGGCAGTCTCTGTGGGGACACCACGTGCGAGCGCCCAGGGCGTCCTCACTCGGCCCTGCAGAGCCCCCCACAGGGCACTTCTAGATGCCGGAGGCCTACTGCCCCACCCCCCCCAGAAAGCACACCAACATCACTCGCTCAGCCACCAGAACAGCAGGACTGTCCTCCCCTCAGTACAACCCTCAGGCCCGCAGCCGGACCACACCAGACCCGGAGAAGCCGTACAATGACCCTCAGGGAAGCAGGACCACGGGACCATGGCCACTCCTCTAGGGTGCAGAGTACAGAGACACCCTCCCTCCTCAGCTCAGCCCTCAGGCCAGTGTCCCCACCAGCACACCTCAGCTGAACTGCCCGCTCGTCTTGTGACCACTCCTCCCTAGCTGAACTGCCCGGGGCCCCTCAGCGCCTGACCCCAGACTAACACCGAGTCACCAGCCTCGGCTAAAGGACCCTGGACAATCCTGCCGTTGGGTCTGGGCTGCAGCAGATCCATTGTGGCCGAGCAGTCCCACCCACTGCTGTGATGAGGGGACACAGGCAGTGCAGCTCTGCGGAAGTGTGTGGCCGGGCTTGGGGGACCTCAGCGGCCCTGTACACACGACCCGAAGTCCTCACCCTGCCACTGCCCTCCCTCCTGGGTGGTGTACGACCCCCACCCCTCACCGGATGGGGTGCGTGCACGTGGCACAGGCTCTCAGAATCAAAGCCCTGTGGTTGGGGAGGGCGGGGCTGTGAGGTCTACAGGGACACGGGGTCCCCCGTGCCCACAACCTCCATTCGGACCACAGCCGGGAGCGGCACGGGGCCTGGGGCTGTGGCACAAGGTCCTCGAGGAACGCTGGGTGTGCACCCAGGAAGGCAGGCCACACTGGAGCCCTGGAGGGCACCCAGCACAAGGGCTGACAAGGGCCAGAGGCAGGAGGGGAGGGGAGAAGTGAGTGTGTGTGGGGGGCAGGGGGTGGGTGGCCGGGGTCAGCACACCAACAGCCCTGGGCAGCAGGGGACAGTGAGGACATGTGGACAGTGGAGGAGGGAGGGGATGTGAGAGGTACTTAGGGAGGGAGCTCCTACGAGGCGGAGGGCGGGCACCGTGCAGACAGACCAATTTCCCTTATTGCCCTTGCTACGGCAGCCACGATGCTGTGGATCGAGCCGGCCGCGCGGTGCCAGTGGTGTCCTCTGCTCATCTCCAGTAAAGACTCATCTCCCAGCGGCAATACTTTAAGCCTAATTTTAATCTGCCACTGATTTACGTAGCTTAAATTACTTAACTCTGAGGAAGGACGTGTGCCCTCTTTCCCTCCTTTAAACACCATCAGGCGGACGGATTGGTTCACAGTTGGCGGGACCTGGTGATACTGCTCCAGCCCCACCCCCGCCCCTTCGGGACTGGTGAAGCTCCAGAGACTGAGCGGCGGGGCAGAGCCCAACAGCTCTGCTTGACCCGGGCGAGCCCTGCAGGCCAGCAGGGGTGAGCGCTAGGTCCTCAGAGGCCCAAGAAGCCGGAGTGGCCCCAGGGTCTGCAGGTGGACAGCCCCCGGGTGAGGTGCGCTCACCTGCCAGGCGGCTGTTGACGACGTTGTGTTTCTTCCAGAGCCAGAGCACCGCCTGGTCGGGGGTCTCCACTGCATCCATGGACTCCTTCGCCATCTCCTCAAAGTGCTCCCCACACTCCTTACACCCAAAGAAGACACGGACGTAGCCCCTCAGGGTCTGCAGCACCGCCTGGGGGGCGCCTTCGAAACCTGCGGGGCGGCCGTGGCATGGGCAGAGCAGGGTCAGTGAGAGCAGGGGCACGCGTGCTGCTGAGAACGTGATGCTGTGACACACGAGGGCCCGCACTGCCCAAACACGCTCACCCACGCCCCTGGGACAGGGGACAGCCTGTGTGTGCTGCGTGAGTGGGCCCGCACACCAGCCCTGTGGATCATGGTGCGGCACGTCCAGTGTCTGCCGTGGCCGGGTGAGTACGACCGAGGGAGCCTGAGAGCAGGCCCCGGGGACCCTGGCACTGCCTCTGCTCGCTGGTGCAGCCCTGAGAGCCCGCACACCCGCTGAAGGCCTTGGTGAGCGCAGGCAGCTGAGCCGGTCTGAGAGGGCACAGGAGATGCTGGGGGGACGGAGCCGTCCTTCCCAGACATGCCCACGGAAAAGGCGGCTGGCCAGACGTCTAATCGGGGATTGAGTGAGCGCACTGAGAGCTGCAAGATTAACACGGATCAGACGCGGCATTAAAAGAAACGCAGAACACCGGACCACCTGGGGCAGTGCAGGGCCGCAGGGCACGCAGCCCACAGAGCACGCTGGCCCTCCCGGGGGACACCATGGCTGATGGCAAGGCCCGTGGGAGCCGCACGTGCCCGCACGCAGAGGGCACAGGAAGGGACATGCCACGTGCCATCGGTGGGGTATCTGGGTAGCACCGCGGCTGTTCATCACTGGGTAATCTCCTTTCCTGGCCCCCCTGAACCGCTGTGCTCGGCCGCTACCCTAATCTGTAAAGTGGCCAAGATCCCAGCCTGCACCTGGGAGGATTGGGGCACGCAGGCTTTCCAGAGGAAGGGGACAGGGCTTAGGCAGGAATAAGGAGAGGGGGGACTTCCTAAGACATAATCTGCAGCACCCCACCCCCCACCCCCGACCCAATTCTCCTGCAGGAGACATTGCCTTGGCTTCGCACAGCTCTCTTGGCCGAGGGGAAGCCAGCCTCGCGCTGCCCATACCTTCTCTGCACTAGTACCGGTCGCTCAGGGCTCTCTTCAGCTTTACGGAAACACTGGGCAGAGAGGAGCGTTCCAGACGCCCTTCTCCCACCCACAGCTCCCCCTTATAGACGGCCCCCACATTCCCGAGGGAGAGCCAGTGCCCCGGGTGTGGGCGGCCAGAACAGACTGTCTCACAGACTCGGGGCGTGCTCAGGAGGGCCAGTCCCTGGAGAGGGCTCGTGCACGTGCTGCGGTCAGCTCCTGTCTGGTCCAGGTGGTGCAGGCAGCCAGGACGGGCTGCTGACAGTTGGGTCTCAGGGGTCAGGCTTGGGGGTGTAGAGATGGCCATGACCAGGGGTAGATGGTGAGGACCAGGGGTGGGCAGGGTGGGTATCATGAAGAAGTCAGTGCCAGCGTTGTCTCCATTTCACTTGGGCAGCCCCTGAGCCCCCTAAAACACAAGCCCCCATTTCCCTGTGTGACACGAACTGGAAGCTCAGACCTTGCTTGACCCTTGGAGACATCATCCTGGTGAGAGTCGTGGGGCAGGAGGGTCCCTCAGTATCACACAGCCCCGACTTCCACCCCCTGTGATGTGACTGACAGTGCCGCTCCTCCCCATAGTGGGTGGGATCCATTCTCTCACCACGGGGCTGGGCTGGACTGGGCTTAAGTCTGGCTTTGGCCACTGGATGTGCAAGAAGTGGGGCACCGTGACCCTCCTGAGCACCGGGCCACTGCAGGGAGGCTGGCCGGCTGTGGGGCCTGAGACCATCTGAGGCCCCAGGACCAGTGGCTCCCACCACATGACTACGCACTGGCAGGAGAGACACCCGGCTGAGCCGAGCCCGCACCGCGGCCCACGGAACCAGAAGCTGTAAGAAAGCGCCTGCTCTAAGGCACTGCAGCGTAGGTCAGCCTGCTCTAAGGCACTGCAGCGTAGGTCAGCCTGCTCTAAGGCACTGCAGCGTAGGTCAGC
>NW_022103922.1:1449772-1461301 GCF_000313985.2 Echinops telfairi
GCCTGCTCTAAGGCACTGCAGCGTAGGTCAGCCTGCTCTAAGGCACTGCAGCGTAGGTCAGCCTGCTCTAAGGCACTGCAGCGTAGGTCAGCGCTCCTCAGTGAAAACAAAACACACACAAAACACTGCTCTGCAGCAAACTAAGCCTGTTCAGCCTTCAGACCGCACTGGAAGTGATGGGCCCTGGATGTGACGCGTAGGACCCACCCAAATGACTGGGCACACCTGGGCCAACTCACCTGTGCCAGCTAGCGCTTCTGGGTGAGCTCCAGCCTGAACCGTCAGGGTGTGGAACAACATCCAGAGGCCACACGGGTAGCCCCTCAATTCTGGTCTGCTTCCTTGACACCCAACCCACTTGACGTGATTGGTAAGGAATATTCCAGAAATCTGAAAAAGTTAGTAATAATAGCAGGACATTTTAAAGTTAAAAACGCTGACCACTGCCCTCGACCGGGGCTGTGGGTCCACGAGCGATCTCTGCCTTTCCCCCAGGAAAAGCACTCCAGAGGGAGAGGGGTGCGGTGTCCCTGTCCCTGGGGATCCCCTAGAGTGTGGGACTGTGCCCTGCTCAGAGGAGAACTTCACTGGAGAAGTTCACCCTGGGTCTTGGGGAGCTAGCAGTGCTCAGCATGAAGGATATCATCTTCTCTCAAAGCCAGGAGCAGGGACCCGGAAGCACAGACCTCTCAGTGGCAGAACAAAGGGTCAGGGTAGTGGTGTGAGAGGGGAGGGGACTGATTGTCTGAGAGGGCAGCTGCTGAAAAGCCTACTGGGGACTCTGTCTGGGTCACTATGTGATCACACAGGAGGCAGTCCAGGCTGGGAACCCAGGTCCCGGGCTCCTGAGACGCGCCTTGGGTTACGTGGGTGGCCCGGGGAGCCGAAGGACCCGTCTTCTGTTTCTCTCTGACTCCAGGTGTGGGCGGACGCCTGCGCGTTGTGGGTGTGTGTGGCGTGCCCTCGGGGACTCACCCGCATCTTGTTGTTGACCAGGTCAAGGACGGCATCGTAAGGGACCCTGTCCAGAGGCAGGCTGCCCAACCACTCCTGCAGCATCTCCAGGAGCTTTGAGACGGGCGGCCGGCCAGGGAACAGCTGCAGAGAGTCACACAGACACCCGCTGGGGGCTGGGACCCAGAGCCCCTGGGCAGACCGCCCCAAACTCAGCCACAGGGCGCCAGTATGCGAGTGAGGGGGGAGGCTATCCCTGAGGGGGGACGCCCAAAGGGCTGGAAAGTGAGTCCACTGTCCAGCTCGTCCATCCCACCCACTCATGGCAGGTACCATTCAGTGACCAGCCCAGAAAGAGGAGGAGCAACACCAGAGGGAGAGGCCAAGTGCTCAGGGAACCTTGCAGAAACTGCTGCTTCTGGTTCACAGCAACTTGTGCCCCTCGCCTGCCCGCTGTGCCCCCTACACAGGGCGTGCTCTGGGGGAGGTGTTGACTCAGTGCCCACACCTATGCTATGGTGGCACCGCAGTGGCCGGGCCACAGGCACCCCACTAAAGCCATTGGGGTGCTGCCTGCTGTCCCCGCGCCCCAGCCGCCTCCGAAGGAAAGAAGAGAGTCCGCAAGACCACCCCCATCTCCAACTCCAACCTCAGCAGAGGCCGGAGTTCCCGTCTCAGCGAACCAGGAGCCCCACCTCCCTCCACCGCAGGAGAGAGACGGAGGGCGGGAGGGCGGGGGTGCAGATCTCCCAACACATGTCAGCCTGGTGTCTTCTCCCTCCAACAAACCAAGGGGAGGGGCAGGCGGGGGTGGGATGTGTGTGTGCACCCAAGGGGCCAGCAACTCAGACATGCCCTGACCACATAACTGGCTGCCTGCTGGAGTCACATCCCCACCCCAGCACAGCCCGGTGACACGCCCAGCTTCAGCCCCAGGGGGCCTAGGGGACCAGAAGCATTGCCCCTCCTGGACCAAGAGGCCCAGGCACCCACTCAGAGGGCCTGCCAAGTGAGGGCTGAAGTCAGAGCATGTCAGGGACTGGTCTGCCCCAGCCAGGGGGGGCGGCCTCCTGCTTCACTGCCCAGCCAGTCAGGGGCTCTTCCTAGCAGGGGGCCCCTCCAACCCCCTCCCCTCAAGCCCCACCGGTGCCTAGACCACTTCACTTGCTCCTGAGGCAGGAGGTTCAGTCCCAGCCTCCCAAACCTGCGTGCAGACCGGAGGCTGTTCTTGACCTGGCGGCCCGCTCCTTCCCGTCCTCTCCTTGCAGCCGCACCTCCTCAGGGACCAGGCCCTCAGGGCCCTACCTGCCTGCCCACCCTGTGGTCTCCAGCCTCCCCGCACCAGCTGCTTCCCAATGCTCTTGGGCAGGCCCTCCTCGTTGGGCCTCTCGAGGGCTGGCTCCCTCCTCCTACCTTGGGAGACCTCAAGAGCCCTCAGCTCCGACTCCAGTTAAGGCGACCCCTCCCCTGAACTGCCCTGTCCCAACAGCCCCCCATCACAAGCCCACGGGGCACCCGACTAGGAGCGCAGGCCACACCGCCTCTCTTCTGCCCTTGCTGTGCTCCCACGCTGCCCTCTGCATGGGCACACCAGCCACCAGAGGCCGGCAGGGCTTCCGAGGCTGTGAACCTGTGCGGAGCAGAGGGCTCTGGGCGAGCAGGAGTGGCTCCCAGCCAGCCTCTGATCTGGCCTCCCCAGCTTTGGGACCACTCAGGCACAGCGGCCCGCAGGCAGAGACGGGCACAGGGACCCACCTTGGCAAGCAGGGTGACGAAGTCCCTGAGTGTCTGGAGCTCCTCCCCGGCCAGTGAGCGGTGGGCGGCCAGCTCCACTCGCAGGAGGTAGTGCAGCGCCGATTCCAGGTCTGCAGTGTACAGCCGGGCCCTGGAGGTGGGGCCGCCGTTACCCGGCCGGCCCACCCTGCCCACCCGCCTGAGGGCCCCCACCAAGGAGAAGGGGACCTGCCTGTCAAACTCCCTCCAGACTAGGGTCTCTGTGTGCTCTCCGCGAGGCTCTTCTGGCGGCGGGGAGAGCGGCCTCTTCCTCACACCGGGCAGCGACTTCAGGAAGGCAGCGAAGAAGGAGCGGAGCGGCTTTCCCCTGCGGGAGGGGCTCTGTTGGTCAGCAGTCCAGGCCGACCGTGGGCCCATCAGAGAGCTCTGCCCTGAGCCCCTCCTCTGTAGGGGCGGCTGCTTGCTGGCTCGGGAAGTCAGACGGGGGCAGCAAGGGACACAGCTCGGTGAGGGAGGGAAGTAGGACGGACACTACCCTCATTTAGCCGCCTTGCTCAACAGGCCAGGGCTGGGGCCCAGGTAGCCAAGCTGGAAAGAGACGACCCCACCTCCAGGGGCCACCTACCCATCCCCGCCAGGTAAGGTGTGTGACACGGGAACTCAGGTGGGTGGGGCCTGCACCCAATGGACAGGCCGGACAGGCAGTGGGAGGGTGAGCCCTCACCAGGAGGGCAGCGGGGACCAGCCTCACTGCCAACAACACTTAGCAGTCACAGCTGATCTCCCCTCCAGGTGCACCTGCAAAGCACCCGCAGGTTCTGGGGCCTAAGCAGGGAGGGCCAGGGGCTAGCATGCTGCTTAGATGGTCAGCTAGCTCAGGAGGACATGCTGAAGGGCCTTGTGGGGACATGAAATACAACCTGACGACTGGCCCCTACTGTGGTCAGACCATCACACCTAGGGGGTGGGCCAGGGTGCCCCTGGGTGATGGCGCCGGGCTTTCCTGGTACAAGGAGCCTTTCTTTATCCACAAGTTTCCACATGTGGACGAGTCCCGGGACCCCCAGCAGAGTGGGCACTCACACGTTAACCACGCCGCGTGTCCCGTTGGGGTAGCGCAGGTAACAGGAAGGGACGTGGGACACGCCCAGCTTCCGGAGCAGCTCGGGGTCCGAGTTCAGCACTCTCTTCACCACCACCTCCTCGTAGGGGACCAGATCCAGGGCCACCTGACGGGGGGTGGAGAGCGTGTCAGTGCCACACCAGCCCCTCCCAGCAAGGGGGTGGGCAGCGGGGGAGAGAGGGGAGGACGCCTGGGCAGGAACCACAGTGCAGCATGCTGACACCAACCAGACACATCCTCTCTGTACATAACATTCGGGGGGCTGAGGGGGTGGTGCACAGCTGCTGCCGAGTATCTAGGGGTCAACACTGACTCACAGAGTCCCCGTGCTGTCCTGGCAGGGGGTCCTGGGTGCACACTCCCCATGGAAGGGGGCAGCCAGCGCTTAATCACTGGGCCACCAAGGCTCTCCTCTGCCAGTCGGGCCCCAAGTGCACTTTCACGGTCCCTGTGACAGCGGGTCACAGCCGGTCCAGGGCAGGAACCCTGACCACATCAGTCTATGATGGCTGCCTGTGGCCCGTGAGGAGGCAGACATGCTATTGCCCACAGTCTGAAATGCCGCCAGTTATGGGTGGGGCCATGCAAATGAGGTACTGATGCTCCACCAGGGGATGGGACTGTGTGCCATGGCTAATAAAATGTACAGCATCGTGGGGAGGGCAGGGACAGGGTCGAGCATGAGGTTCAGGGGGTCTAAGGGGAGATGGAAGCAGTGTCCTTAGGCTCTAGGGTCCCTGTGTGGGAGCCCTCCCAGGCCCAGGGAGATGGTGGCAGTGACCAGGAGGAGCCCTGCGAGGAGGGGCAGCAGAGGCCGGCTGGCAGACAAGGCTGCTTCTGGCACACGCAGAGCCAGGCTCGGCTAGGGACCCGGCCTAAAGGCTCTAACATCCACCAGAGAAGGCCCAGGAGAGGGGTTTCAATGGCATTCTCTGAGTTGTTCACGGGACTCCCCGGTGACCCCAGGATGGTAGTTCGGCCGCAGAGCGTTCCCCTGGGCGGTGGATGCTCACAGGGAGTCTCTAACCAGCCCCGCAAGTGAGAACAGACCCACCTGGTGAGTCTTGGGGAGGGTGGGGCAGGAGGGAGACCCTTGGGGATGGTGCAGTTTGAGATCCACGTGTCCAGAGGCCACCCTCAGCCTGCGCACACAGTACCTCTCGTCCAACATAGGAGTCGCTGCTTTCCAGGATCACAGCCACGTAGCGGTCATCGTGGGTGTCCAGCAGGGACAGGACGTCCTGGGGCCTTTTTAGAGAAAAGAAAAGGCTTCCGTGTGCAGCCAAGGCTCACTGCACGGCCTCTGTGGATGCCACAGGGGACCCAACCCGGGACTCACGGGACGGGCTCCAGAGAGGGGCAGGCAGGGGGGCGGCTTCCCTCCGAGCTGTTCTGCAGGAAGTCAATCATACTGTGCCTCACCGTCCACAGCTCCCGGTCACCCCCTGCCAGACAGGGAGACGCTCAGGCCCAGCCACGCTGCCACCCGACATGGGGGGGTGACAAACACAAGCAGACCCAGCACTCACTGGCTGGAGTGGGGGTCACAAGATGGGGGGCAGGTCCTGGGAATGCACACTTTGCCCCATCAAGAGAGGTGGCCAGACACTGAGGCTGGGCGGGGCAGACACTGGGGATGGGGTGGTGGGTGGTGCATACAGACACTGAGGTCGGCGGCAGAGGGTGGGAGGCAGACCCGGCCCTGTGTCTCTGCCTCTTGAACCACGTGTGCTGGGTGGGCTGAGTAGCACCGCTGACGTGCTTACCTTTAAAACTGTCCCCCGTCGTGAAGTCCTTGGTGAGGGCTTTAAAGTACTAGGAGGGAGGACAGCACGGCAGTGAGGCCCTGGCAGCGTGGCAGCAGGCCAGGGCGGGCTGTCCTCCGAGCCTCCCCCTCAGACTGCCGTCCTGCTGGCTCATGGGGCACCCGAGCCCACAGGGCCCAACTGGACCCTGCCCAACCAGCCAGTGTGGGCTGAGTGGCAGCCACGACACGAGGACTCAGACCCCGGAGGACGAGGAGGGCTGCCCAGCCGGGCAGACTCACCCGGAAGGTGGGGTAGAAGTGGATGTCGTAGGCCCGGCACACCTCGTGGTTCTTCTCCTCGGCGCAGTCCAGCGCAGCCACGCGGATGGCGGCAGCCCAGTCTGAAAAGGGACCATGGCTCAGCCTGGCAGCCGGGCGACCCCTCGGGCCTCGCTGCTTGTGGGGGGGCAGCCGGACGCAGCCTCAGCCTTTCCACCACGATGCGTTTCTGCGTCCGGAAACCGCTTCCACTGACAGCACGGAGGAGGCTCTGCAATGTCAGCTGGGCCCTTGGAGCGCCCGGCTGGCCAAGCCCTCGACCCCATGCACAGCCTGGCACCCCCAGTCAGGAAGCGAAGTGTTCACCACCACCCGCCCAAGGGCTCTAGCAGGGTAAACTCCAGCTCACAGCCGGGCCTGCTGCGTCCCCGCCACAGCCATCCCGACCACCAGACACACCTCGGATGGACACAGAGTGGTCAGTGTGCACCTGAGAGGTCAGGGCTCCCCCACGCTGCGGCGCCCAGCCGAGACACACCCACACCACCCACTGACCCCCAAACCAAGCACTGCCATCAAGTTGATGCCGACTCAGGGCATCAAGTTGACCCCCCCACCCCTGCACACATCCACAGAGTGCCCTGCATGCACACACTCCGCTCTGAGGGTGACAGGGGCGGGGGCACTGGAGAGACGAGCCCAGGCCTGTGCCCACCATCAGCATTTCCAGGCTTGCTGCTCCCAATGCCACCTGGGCATCAGAGCTGCCTTTCTCCCGTCACACAGAATTGCTTCACTATGGCAGGACACAGGGTCCAAGAGCCGCAGACACAGGCTAGCAATCACCGCTGCCAGCACTCCCCCAGGCTGGGGTCGGTCCGGGTGGGGGGGGAAGGGGAGACTGGACCTCAGCATGCATCCCCTGAATCCTCGCAGCCCGGGGTAGTGAGGTGGCAGCCCACCTGCCCCTCGGCCTCCTCATGGTGAGCCAGTCTCTACATGGCTGAAGTAGCGGTGACCACCTCCAATTGGGGATGTGGCTGGCTACTCCGAGCACACGCCAGCAGTGCTCACGAGGTCAGGGTAATTCCAGCACTGGGGTGGCAGCAGCCCTCCCACCTGCTATGGTCCTGCAGGCCCAGGTCACTGCCAGGCCTTCAGTGGGCTCCCTGTCTGTGTCCCCATTGCCCCTACCCTGCCCCCGCAGAGGCCTGCCCCACCACCCACGTTCTCAGCGACTGGCTGCGGGTGGGTCCTCAGACTGCGGCGGGGCACCTGCTGTCCATTGTAAGAACATGAACTCCTATCAAGACGGAGCCCTTAATTCTCAGAGTCCCAGCAGAGGAGGCAAGTAGCAGTCCCTGTAGAAAGTTTGGGCAAAAATCCTACCAGCCAAAAATCTAGACATGCAGCCGAGCTGGCAGGGGGGGCCCTTCCTGGCCCCCAGGTCAGCCTCAGAACATGGGCTGTTGGGCCACCCACCAACTGCAGCCCCTGCGAGCCCTTGTAGCCTGTGCCCACAACCCACCTGCCACCCCACACGAGGGACAACTCCACCCACCAGCAGTGCAGGCCGCCGTCCTGGGGACACAACCGTTTCAGGCCTTTGTTTCCAGAGCGCGAGGGCCAGGGTGGGAGCAGATGCCGGGACTGCGACCCAGCAGATGGGCAGCATTCTCCACCAAACAAAGGGCGCACAGCCAGCTCGGCGCAGTGAAGCAGGCCATAGCTTCAGGGTCTCTGCTCCCTCTGCCGGCACCCGCCCTCTCCACCTGTCGAGGGACCAGCCCTTGCCCCGCTCCCCAAGCGCCAGCTGTGGGGTGCAGAGGCTGGGCTAGTCTCAGTTCTTCCGGCTAAGAGACAGGCGTGAGGTGGTGTGTCCACACCTAACCCAGGGCGGCCCAGTCCCACCTGTGAGCAGCCGGCGTGCAGCATCCCTACCACCGAGGCCACAACACCCCCCCACCCATCCCCATAATGGCCCAGCAATAGCTAGTTCCGGGCCATCACAGCAAGGCCGCCGGGCTCTGGGGCTGTGGAGGGGAGGGCAGGAGAGGGGAGGGGGCGACAGTCCTGCCTCATCCCTGTTGATGCCAGCATGCTGCCGGGTTCCAGCCCCGGCTCTGGCTCGCCTGCCCACTCAGCCAAGGTTTCCATGTGCCAAGTTCATGTGGCACGCTGGGCCAGCTGGCAGCCCACATGCTAAGGGTCTCGCCTGGCCAGCGCATCCAGGCTCATGGTGGCACAGGGGGCGGACGGGAGCAGCACAAGGCTGGGGCAGGCAGCAGGTACTCCCTGCCCCCGGCCAGCCTGCACTCCAGAGCCTGGTGTGCACCCAGGCCTTCCCCAGCTCCAGCCCCAGGCGCCAGGCCAGGCTCCAGAGAGAGCCGCCGGCTGACCTCAAGGCCTCTCCTCACTCCTGCTCCCCATCCGTTCCCCTTCCCCCGTTCCCACAGCCGATTGGCAGCCTGTGGGAAGACCCCTGTGGCCACCCCCAGCGTGCCATGGTCAGCAGAGAGGTGGCTTTTCCCAGTGAAGGCAGGTGGCGCCCTGCGGGGGCACGTCTGTGAGCTCACCGCCTGTCCTGTGTTCCAGCTCCGCCGTTCCCACAGCACCTCCAGCTGCTCTGTAACCTGGCGCACCCTCCCAGGCCACACCACGCCCTGGCCCCAGCGGGCAAGGTGTGCGACTCTTCCCCACACTGCAGCCACTAGCCACAGGCAGGATCCGTGCCCAAGGAGCCCGCAGCCGGTCACACGCTGACTCGAGGTTGCCCAGCGAGAGTGCGCAGCGTCCTCCTGTCCCAGCCATCCTTAGACACGTCTGAGGAATGGAGACAGACAGGGACACCCCAGTAGGAGTCCTGGTGCCCACCGCAGGAGCAGGCCAGGCCTGGGGACCAGCCCAGCCCTTCCTCCCTGGTCCCTGGGCTGTGCCAGGGGAGGGGGCCAGACACCAAAGACGTGTGAAACCTGACATGGTCACTGGTATTGCTGAGCTACGTCAGAGGCCGCAGAACCAGCGCTGCCCGCTGGGCTCGGGACACAGGGTTTCCACTCCAGCTCCCTGGAGGCGGTGGTGGCACAAATCGGGCCGGCAGCCACAGCTCCAGGCCATGGGATTTTCAGGGGCGGCAGCCTGTCCTGCCAGGTCCTGGGAGTGACAGGCTAAGCCTCGCCCGCACAAACACCAGGTGGCACCTGGTTGCTGCAGACAACAGCAGAGCTTTTGTTTAAGCTGCCTCCTCGTAGATCCTCAAACCCGGAAAAAGCCCGCCAGAGAGGAGCAGCAGGGAGCTGCCAGGGAAGGTGGGGCCCCTGGAGAGTCTCACCACGCTGCCCAGGATTCCTGTTGGTACAGTGGCTATCCGCGGGGCTGCCAGCCACAGAGTCAGCAGGCTGGAAACACCAGCCGCTCCTCGGAGGACGGGGCTCTCTGTCCCTGAAACCCACAGGGTCGCCAGCGTCCACTCCATGGCTGCGAGGCAGGCCAGGGTCCAGAGAAGTGAGACTGGCGCTGACAGCAGCGCCCCAGAGCTCCAAGAGGCGGCGGCTCTGAATGCCCGTGTGGCTCTGGAAGCTCCTGTGGGCCCTGGGGTCCCTCCACACAGAGTTCACGAAGTCCTTTCCAATCTGGCACCTTCGGCTCCCTCTCCCACCTGCCTGCTCTGTCTTGGCCTTCAGCCGTGGCCTTCCTGCAGCGCTGCAGTGCATTCTCAGGGTTCCCTACGAGCCGGCCCCCACAGCAAGGGGGCGGCACTAGCACTTCAGGTCCCCAACTGACACCATCGAAAGCGGCATGCAGACGTGGCGACCATCTCACCAGGGCTGGCTGCGCCTGAATTTACGTATTTGCTTCCGTCTTCCAAGAGCATATGTGGGCTGACCGATTCTCCACCGCACTGAGCTGTCTGCGTTCTCAAAGCAAAGGCTGCCCGGCCAGCCCGCCACCAGGGGCACTCAGTTGGCTTCACTGGCCCCGCCCGGCTCAGCCTTAGACCTGCAGACACCACCGGCTTCCGAGCCCTTGGGTCTCAGCAAAAGGAGCAGCTGCTGGGTGAGAGGCCTCGGGTGGCCACGTTGGGCGTGCATTCTAGAGAGACTCATTCGTAAGGACTTGCGAGGCCCAGCGAGAAGGCACGGCCACACAGCACGGAAACCCTGACTCTACAAAGCACCCGCCGCTGCAGACACTCCTTTCCCCAGGCACTGTCCGCCTTGCTCTGTTGCTTCTGACCCGGTGCCTCCAGCTGGCTGGTCTCCCAAAACACAGCACGGGCCCTGCCACTCATGGCCCTCAGACAGGCGGCGTGGGCACCCCTGAGGAAATGAAATCCCTGTTCCTGTTGGAACGCTAACTTTGGGGAAACAGAAAGCAGGCCGGAGGGCCCCCGGGCAGGGCTGGACGGCGGGTGGGGACGGCCGTGCTGCCCTTGGGAGAAGGACCAGGTGTCTTGTCACAAAGCCAAAGCAAAGAAATCACAATAATCCCTCTGCACACTGCTGCCGCAGCCTTCTCCCGCACACCAGAGCAGCCCCCAGCTTTCCGCACACGCCTTCCTACCAAGAGTCCTGCGAGAAAACCGATTCAGAGGACGCCCAAGAATCCCAGACCTCAGCCCCCTCCCTGGCTGGGCTGACCCCTCTGCCTTGAGCCTCGCTGGCCTGCAGACGCCCAGGGAGGCCGCCATGTGGAGCGGCCCTCTTTCTGGAGGCCCCCTAAGGAGACGAAGCAAGGGCATGGCCCAGAGGACCATCTGCCCCCCCCTCCCCCCACTGCAGACTCACACTTAACCCACCCTGGTTGGAACAGCCTGCGTTTGGAGCCCCTGAGATGATCCTTTCTGACAGACGCGCGACCAAAATCCCTGTTCACCCGTGGAGCAGAGTTCGCTCAGATGTGAGAAAACACAGCCTTAAAAAGAGCCTTACTTTAAAACAAACACGTAGGAAAAGAACAGTAGCAATGTGTAAACTCTCTTGCCCACGGAGATGTGTCATTAAAGGTGAGCCCAGCACGCACCACAGAGCCCAACCTCTGTCCCTCCCCGGGTGTGTCTGTGTGTGTGTGTGCTGGGGGGGCCTCAGAATCCAGGTGACATTGACAGTGGCGGGGAGGCAGGATGCTGCAGATGCACCCTTCCCCGGTTTGCTTTTGCTGGGAGCCCCCGACTCGGTTCGCACTCACATGATTCTTCCTCACAATGATGCCCACCCATCCCCTGGAGGGCCTTCCTGACGTCCTTGTGGCAGTCAGGTGAGTGGTGGTCAGCAGTTCAAAGCCACCAGCTGCTCCACAGGAGAAAGACAGGTCGTTCCGAGGTGGGCTGTTCGCGCACCAGCCTCGGCTGCTGGCACAAAGACCGGGCCTCCACGCCCTTAAAGCGTTGCCGCCGCAGAGGCGGCTGGAACCTGCCCTTCAGGGCCACTGAGCCGGGATGGACAACGCTGTGAGCGTGGAGGGCATTCCCCTTGGGTCTGGGCTGAAGGCCCCGAGGGCAGTGGCTGCAAGAAGGTTTCGCGCGCGAAGGCGCCAGGACCTCGCGGAGCCCCGCGTGCCCGTGGCCTCGGCGGCCCGCCCCGGCACAGGATGAGGGCGCGTCCAGCGGCCGGAGTGCCCGGCTCCGGCCGGGGCGTGGGAGAGCCCGAGGCCCGGGCGGGCGGCCGCGCCTCACCTCGCACGTCCCGCGCCA
>NW_022103922.1:1463065-1465162 GCF_000313985.2 Echinops telfairi
GGGGAGATTGTGAGACTCCTGGAAGTAAACATTGTGTAGTTGAACAAAAAAACATCCGCTGATGCCTCGGCTGACATTCCGGCCGGCTGATCCTGGAGTCCCTGTGGTAAGTCTCTTTCTGCACACTTTCAACTGCATTCTTCCTGAGCGGCCTCTCCCGGCTGGCTGGGCCGGCTTGTCTGAGCAGGGCCAGACCCAGTTTCAGGACCTGCAATCCCTGGGGAAGCAGGGCAAAGCGCACCAGGGGTGTCAGAGCTGGGGCCCCCCTGTAGGCCAGACCTAGAAACAGAGTCCTCTGGGGTTTCAATACTCTTTCATATTGAGATAAGGATCTGTTTCTATTTGCTGTACCGTCGTCGTCGAATCTAAGATGTTGTTGGAGAAACGTTTTGCTGCTCAAAGGATGAACACAGCCTGTGTAAGCCGATGAAGCGAATGCTCCTCCCTGAGGTCTCCTCCTTCATCCCCTCCTCCTCCCACTCTCTCTGCACCCCTGCTCTTCCCGGCCTCCCTCCTCTTTCCGACCTACGGAGAGAAACGCTGTCAGTACCCCTATACCCTCTCAGTTCCCCTTGGTAACTGGCGGGCGAGAGAAACCCCAGACTCAGACCGTAACTCAATGGGCCCCAGAGAGAACAGGCAGACTGTTTAATTCCATAGGACATGCCGGATGGGTCACCACAGATGTTCACCAACGAGCAGACACTCAAGAAATCCAATCGGTACCCACTTTAGCGAGAGAAACAGTCCATTTTTGCAAAACGGTTCCCCCAAGCCTCCGGAGACCAAACGAGCAAGCGGGGAGCCCCACAGCCATTTCGAGAGCCTTACATGCCCCCCGCATTCTCAAGTCCGGGCCCGTTTCCTCATTAGTTGAGTGCTGTGGGGTGAACGATCTTTCCCCCCACCAAGGTCACCTACTTCCTTACTGTTTCTACTTCCGGAGTAGATTCCCTCCTGCCACCTGGGCACTTGACTCCTCTGGTTCACACAGTACCATAACCCAGGTCCCTGGGTTCTAGTGATGGTCACACCAGCTTGTGCCTGGCTGGCTACCTGGTAACTTCTTGGCCTTTTGTTTCCTGAATGGCTGAAGATGGACCATTCGGGGATTCATTTCTCACCCTCCCTCCCTTCTGTCCTGGTTGGTGCCCTTGGGTCTGTATTCCAAGTAGAAGACCCAAAGCAAGTGCAGGAGGAGTGTGGAGGCGTGGAGGTGGCGCAGTACAGTAGTGGGCAGGGGAGGATCTGATGGGGGGGGGTGCGCAGTGAGACCCCGAGAGTGGAGGGAAAGCTGAGTGCAAAGGTCCTCAGGTGGGTTAGCATTTGGGAAGGCCAACTGGAGCAGGTGGGGAAGAGGCCGGAGACGGCGTTGGAGAACTGAGTTGAATTCAGGAGCGGTGGTGTGCTGGGGACCCACAGACCCCGATCCAAACAGGCCCTGCGGAGACTCTCTCATGAAGGCACGCACAGGGCACACAAAGCAGAGCCAGCCCCTCACCACCACCACCACCACCACCACCACCACCGGATGAGGGGCGCTGTGGGCACACAGGCAGTTCCCAGGCTACAGGATCCTGCCGGTCACAGACATGGACCCGTTCCAGAGGACGGAGACCAGAGGAGCTCACCGCAAGGCCAGGATGGGTGGCTCTTCAACCGGTCGCTGTGCCAGGTGGATGGCCCTAACGGGAGAGGCCCGTGGTTGGGGGACGCGCAGGATTTCAGGTTCCAGAAGGCACAGAACTGGTCTTGGGGCTCTGATTGCCTGGCTACATGGTGACGCGTGACCACGAAGCCTTGCGTTGTAGCCTGTAGGGACCAGACTTACTGAGACAGCATTTGCCTGGTTAGGCCTGTCAGGTCCGTTCCAAGTCAAGCCTGCCTGGAAACACTGCCCTTCACCGGCATGGTGACGTCGGAGCCCATTGTTGTAGCCGCTGTGTCCATCCGTCTGGTCCAGGGCCTTCCTCTTTGTCACCACCCTTTTACTTTACCAAGCACGACATCCTTCTCCAGGGACTGGTCTCTCCTGAGAACACGGCTGTGCCAATGACATCAGCCCCTGTCAACTTGAGCGAAGGGGTGGAGTCTAGC
>NW_022103922.1:1466408-1467383 GCF_000313985.2 Echinops telfairi
TGCAAGACCTTGAAGGACAGTCAGCTGGGCATGGGATTCTTGCCCCGGCTCATACGTCCGAGAACCAAGGCCCTGTCCACATGGGCCCCCAGCGCATCCCTCCACTGCTCGGGCGTCCTCCGGATTGGCTGTGGTGGAGGGTGTGGCCAAGAATTTCCATTGCCCTGCACAAGAAGCCCCATCACCGTCTAAGTGACCCCCTCCCAAGGACTCTCCACCAAGTAGACTTAGCAAACAGACCTGTCTGAAAGCTGCTTCCCTTTGGAAAAGCACTCCCTCCCATTGAGAAACCACTCCCTCCTACCTGGAAACCCAAGCTAAAAAAGAGCTGACTGCAGGCATCCCGCCAGGAGCTTTGGTTTGCAAAGTCTGTGGTTGTGAAGGCACGCCTCGCGGACTCCCTTCAGCACAAGCCTGACAAGGGCTCCCACACGGGATCTTCTACAAACATTTCTTACCGCAGCTACTGACACACGTTGACACAAGAACAAAACCACACCCTTTCTTTGAAACACCACCTTTACAATTTAAAAACAACCCAATTACGCACTGTTGACTTAAAAATGGAAGCGTGTGATACTTGATATTGATGTGAAGTTTGTGGGGCTGTGTGGGGCTCCGGTCGGCAGCACGGTGATCTCGCTGCCTTGTCTGCACGTCTGTGGTTTGCCTTCTAAGGGCTTTCTGATGACATTTATATTGATGACTGACAATGCTTTCATGAATGAAACCGACTACCAGGATTAACACTCAGTTTACGTCCGCATCAAATCGACGAGTATCCGTAGAGACAGATACACCACACAGAAAATTCTGAGATTAGGCTTGGACGAAGATGAATGTGGGTGTCTATCTGTCTCATGAAATGGACAGAAGTCAGCATCAATGGTAGGAGGTAAATGTAAATGATTTCTGTCATTTCCTTCTGCCCCGCCAAGATAAACAATTTTATTGGGAGCTCTTACAGATGTTCCA
>NW_022103922.1:1469131-1470709 GCF_000313985.2 Echinops telfairi
GGGCCCTCCCCCTGGCAGCCCAGGTCTCCCACGTCACCAACAAGACCGAGGGGCTCAATCCAGCCAGTGGCCACCACCAGCGCCCTGCCTGGGGGAGGGGCTTCTGCTGTGGGGTGGGGGGGTGAGGTTGCCCCTGTACTCCCACCCGGCACTTCCCTGGGACCTTGGCCCACCTCAGTAACATCCAGCTGACCAACAGGACCTGGGGGGCTCAGGGGCCCCGCCTGGCCTTCCCCACTCTCTGGACATAGCAGGGTGGCCCAGGGTGCACCCCAATTGCCCAAGGGCCCAGTGCCTACCACAGGGCTGCCCAGGGCCTGGCTCTGGTGTTCCCCCTCCCCAACCACAAGCCACGCTGGGAGACCCTCCCCTGCAGTCGGGGACAGAGGTGGGGGCTGGGTGGATGGCCATGGGAGCCCCCCAGGGCAGTCACCAGCCCCCCTGCACAGGGAATACTGGCCACTCACAGACTCCTTTTCAGCCACAGAACCCGACATCCCCAACCCCTCCTTACGGGATCTGCCTGGCCCAGCCCCCCATGGGCACCCTGACTTTGGGGGCAGGACCTCTGGCACATTGTCCTCGGCCCAGGAGTATAGCTCATCAGTGGCCAGGGAGGTATTCTCCCCGAGGGGACCGGGGGAGGCTCCCGGATGCAGGGCCTCCTCGGGCGGGGACGGAAAGTCTCCAGAGCAGATGCTGCTGTCCCAGCCACTGCCCTCAGCAGGAAGGGCCAACTCCAGGGGCCAGGAGGGCAGGCTGGGGTCCCTGTGGCTGGAGGCCGGGAGGTCGATGCTGCTGTAGGACAGCACCTCGTCCACAGGGGATAGGATCTCGGTCAGGACCCCAGCCCCACGGTGGGGGCCGGTTTCCTCAGAGGTGGCCGACACTCTGGCCCCCGGAAACCATGGTGCCCCGCTCTCAGGGTCTCCGGCTACAGCCAGCAAAGTCACTGTAGTGCCCAGGGGCCCCTCGGGGCAGCAGCCCCCTGCTGGCGGAGGCCCAGGCTCCCCTTTGTTAAACTCCGGCCTTGCAGAGGTCTCTGGAGAAAGGGACCATGAGGGGTCCAGGTCACTGGCAGGGGACATCTGAGGCGGCCACACTGCCGGGATGGCCCCCGGGGACTCCTGCTCTGTGCTGCCATGGTTCGACGTGCTGGCCAGGCTCAAACCAGCTCTGGAGGCGTCCCGTGTCTCCCCAATGCCTGGGGAAGTGGGGGTCCTGCAGGCTGTGCCTCTGTTTTCCAGGCCAGGCGAGGGGTGCCCTGACGCCGGCTCTGCTGTAGCACCGCACCCCAGGAGGTCCTCCTCGCCGTCCTCACCCCAAATCTGGCTGGAGGCGTCAGAAAGCTCAGAGCCTGACCTGGGCCTGCTGGCGTCCAGGAAGGGTGACAGCCAGCTCTGAGCTGGTCCTGAGCTCCCCGCCTCGGCTACCTCAGAGGACATGCTGGCCTCCTGCCCCCGGCCCCCAGAGGCCCCTCTGACCCTGGGGTCCCCAGGAGGCAGCCCCCGGGTGGGCCATGCCTGCTGCTCAGATAGGGAGCAGCCAAGTGCCTGAAGAGAGCGCCCCCCGGGCCAG
>NW_022103922.1:1472200-1473603 GCF_000313985.2 Echinops telfairi
AGAGGATCAGGGTCACCAGCTGACCCCTTTGTTTCCAAGATTGGGTCAGGTCAGACTCAGGGCAAAGGGCACAGGAGGGGGTGGGGTCATCAGGAAGGAGGGTGGGTCCCACCTCTGGGTCTCTGTTTGCCAGTGCTGTGTGTCCTGGGGCACCTCCGTGGGGATCCCTGCCTCGTCCAAACCCAAGTCCGACCCCTGTCCACTTGAGATGCCGTCAGCCACCTGCTGGAGCCAGGGTGGAAAAGGTCTTAGGGCGGCCACATCCCAGACGGGCCCTTCTGTGGAGCATCCACGCCCCTCCACTGAGGGCAAGACCCTCTGCTCCTATGTGATTGAGGTCAACCAACAAAGGCCAGCCTGCAGAAGCCCAGGGACCCCCACTCAGCAGACACCCCTCCCCACAGTGGACTCCAACACCCAGTCTCACACAGAGGCCACATGGAGGACAGACACACAGCAGAGTCCTCCCACCTCGGGAAGGGCTGGCCACCCACTGTGGCTTCCCACATCAGAAATGACCCCCCCGGCAAGGCCTTCCACGGAGGACCGCACCTGATTTCTGCTCAGTGTGAGGTCCTGTGGTGCCTGAACGGGGCCTCACGTAATGGTCCAGCCCCAGCCACACAGCAGGCCCCAGCAACCAAAGCCAGCCCCTGCCCCTGCCCCCTGCTGAGCCTGACTCACATTTGCCTCCTGGGGCTCGGGGGGCCCATCTCCACCGGGGGATCGGGATCGCTGGTTCTGTGCATGGCTCTCGGTCTGAGGCCATCTCTCCTCTGCTGACTCAGGACTGGGCACGGTCTGGGGGTCCCCTGAGGGCAGAGGGGCAGTCAGTGTAGACAGGACTTCTGAATCTGGGGTGGGGGTGGGGTCTCAACACTCGGAGAGGGTGCTTCCTCGAGGCCCGGGGATCGTCCAGTGGCGTCCACGCACGATGGCTGGGGGAGCACTCACGGTGACTTGGAGATAAACGGCCAGGCCTTTCTTCTGAGGCACTCTGGCTGGGCCAGCCTCTTGACCAGCAGCGGGCCGCGCAACCATGTGCACCACAGCGAGGACCAAAGACCCACTGGGATGCCCCCACCCCCACCCCCACCCCAGGAGACATGGCGGCATCCTGCTTCCGCTCGGAGCAGCTCTTGCTTCTGGGGGGGAAACGCCCCACGTGATGTGACCAGAGTGTGATCCCTCCCCCTGGTGCCCTCCCTGTCCAGGACCACAGGGGGAGGTGAGAGGCACCCAGGCAGAGGGGGCATGGGAGGCCAGGAGGGAAGTGGACTGTGGACACAGCGGGGTGGCCAGCACGTGGGCACTGCTGCGTTCGTGGGGACCTCCTACCTGCTCACTATCTTTCCAGACTCCACCCACCCCAGGACCTGGCTGGGCTCGGGGGTCTGCACTTG
>NW_022103922.1:1474354-1476421 GCF_000313985.2 Echinops telfairi
GGTTTACAGGCCAAACCATGGGCTATGCAGGCGTCCCCTGAGGACTCCTTTCCAGGAAATCAGCTCTGCGCCTCAACTCCTGAGAAAGGCCTCTCCCCCGACCGAGGCAGGACGCCAGTGCCAGGACGACACCCCAGGGCGAATCTGGGGTGCCCAGGAGCAGGCGGCAGAGGCATTCGAGCTCTGGCCTGGGAAGGGCAGGGCAGCAGCCGCCCTCTGCCCTGGGGTCCCCGTGGTTGGCAGCTCCGGCCACTCTTCCTGGGAACGCGGCTCTGTGTGGGAACAGAGCAGACATTCGGCTCTTCCTGCCCCCTCCTTGGAAGAGGCCCCACATGGAAGGGCCCAGCAGGGAGGGTGTTACTGCTGTGGACTTGTGCCTGGATGGCCTGGCAGTATCCGAGCTGCAATGGGCATGCCTCCCACCCCTGCTTGCGGGTCTGTGTGGCCTGAGTCCAATGCTGTCCTAGGACACCCAGGGCCCAGGTGTGGGGCCATTGTCCCAGCCAGAGACTGCAGACCCACCCCCTTACCTTGGCCAGTGAAGCTGTGGCTCTCCACTGGCTGGCCGCGGGAACCTGGTCTGTCACTGCCAGCTGTGTCCTCTCCCCACACTGGCCTTGAAGGTGGCAGGAGGCCATTTCCAGTGGGAGGCGCCTGCAGGGGTGTCACACCCACCTGCTCCGAGTGCAGCCTGCAGAGCGGTGAGAGGAGGTGTGCGGGCCCCCGAGTGACAGGCCACCAGCCACGGACTGCCCCAGATACCCTACACACCCTTGCAGGGACAGGACTGGGCTGGGGTCAGTACGGAGCAGGAGGAACACAGCACCTGTCTCCCCCACCCCCCACTTCCCACTCCCCCGCCCTGCACAGCCTCAGCCAGGCCACAGGTGCCCAGCGGCTCAGACTTGGGCAGCTTGGAGGTGGGGTTTCTGTGTGAGAAGGGCAGTCATGGGGAGCAAGTGTTCATGTGTCTTTCCTGGTGCAGCACACCTGCTGTTTTGGGGGGGTCCCTGTGCTGTGGGCCTGGGCCTCCTGGAGCCCTGGTCAGTGAGGAGCCCCCAGGGAGGCCTGGCCCCATGCGTGCAGGGAGCCCTGGTCAGTGAGGAGCCCCCAGGGAGGCCTGGCCCCATGCGTGCAGGGAATCCCTCGCCCAGGGGCAGCCACGGGGAGGTGGACAGGAGAGGACACCAGTAGGTCCCCAGGCTCTGCCGGGTGCCCAGCCAGTACCCTTCCAGAACATGCTGTGCCCGCCCTTCTTCGGACATCACTCTGCTTTCTGTTCTCCTGTGGGGGGGCAGAGTGTCCCCCTCCAGGGGTCACCGAGGGTGTGGCCAGGGGAGGGTGAGCCCCGTTCTGACAGAGCTCCTGCCACCCCTTGCCGGCGAGAAGTAGTACTCGGATCCCTGACCTGCTCCCTCTGCCCCTGCATGGGCATCCAGGCGGGCTCCCAGGCGGGCTGGGCTGGGAGGGCATGGAGCAGTGGTCTCTGATGGGCCCCCACTCCACCCTCTGCCACAGGCCCCACCCTGTAAGCTCAGGGTCTGCTGATGGCGACAACGATGATGACAATCTGAACAAGGTCGAGCGGCCTTGTTCCCCGGAGGGGAGGGGATGTCTGCCGTGGTCCGCCCCACCAGCACTAGCTCCCAGCGCTAACTGGGAAACCCACAGGGGCAGTGCCACACTGCCCACAGCGCGCTGTGAGCCGGCATCCACTCGATGGCAGTGAGTTTGGTTGGGGGCGTTACCAATTGAAGGTGTGTGGCGGGGCTGGGGTGGGCACCCTGCGAGGAGTATGTCTGCGGGCTCCACGTCCCCACCGTGTGAGCTCACTTCCTATCCCGTGTCCCATGTCTGTCATTCCCACAGCATTTCCAGCTGCTCCGTGATGCTAGCACACCCCTCCCAGGCCACCGCACGCCCTGGGTCCCCGGGGCCGGCCCTGTGAGGGTCTGCGTGCCACGCATCCACAGGGTGGAGGTCTGCACTTCCGAACGTCTGAGCAAAGACCTGCCCCTGAGCCTGTTGCTGCTGGTGCGGTGGGCTGAACACACACACACACCCTCC
>NW_022103922.1:1478567-1480973 GCF_000313985.2 Echinops telfairi
CCCTTCATCAAGTGCCCTGCAGAGGGGGTTCCTGGGCAGCTGTGTCGACCAGCCCCTCTCAGATGAGGAGACTGAGGTTCTGAGAGGCCCTGGGTCCAACAGGCTGCGTGTGGCCTGCATCCAGGACCCTGCCTGCCAGGTCAGGTAGCCCCTCTGGGCCCCCTCCACATCCCCCAGCCTGCGGGTACTGAGGGTGAGGAGTTCCCTGGCCGCCCTGGGCGGTGGGGGTGTCCCCCTCCCTGGCTGTCACCTGCTCCTGCTGAAGGTCACTCAGGATGAGCTGCTTCCTCTCCTCCAAGGCTACCTCTGTTGTTTCATCCCTCCTGCCCCCCAGACACCTGGGAGGGGAGTGTGAGAAGGCGGCTTGGCAGGGGTGTGTGGAGCTGGGCCCCTCCTCCTATGCGCACACGCCCAGGCACACCCTCCCAGCACTTCTGGGGCTCCCAGCCCAGGACGGTTGTGTGTGTGTGTGTGTGGGCTGTGCTCTGGGGAGGGCGCAGCACGCTGCTGGAGAGAATTCTATTGGGCAGGACCTCCACAGCCCTGACTGAAGTCTCAGGGGCCTAGGGCAAATCTCCCAGTACACCGACCACCTCTCCAGGGGGCTGTCTTCTGACATGATCACCAGGGGCTCCAGGGAAGGACCCCTGTGGAAGACGGGATGAGCCAGAGGGGGTCCTGGCCTAGGGATGGCCCCTGAGTCTCAGCTCTGTGTCTCAGTGCTGCCCTACCCTCGAGGCAGTGGGACGCCCCCCTGCACCAGTGACAAAGCCAAACTTCCAAACTCCCTGACTCAGGGTGACCCTACAGGACAGGGGGGCAGGACTGCCCCTGTGAGCTTCCAAGACCAAGTCTTTCTCCTGCAGAGGGGCGGACGGTTTTGAACTGCTGACCTTGGGGTTAGCAGCCCAACCCATCACTCCCTACACCACTAGACATTTTGAGGGAAGACCCATTGCAAACAGCCTGGGCACCCCGTTTCTCATGCAGTCTGTGGGTCCACCCCCTGGGGTCCTTGGAATGTGCTCAGATTATGGAGAGTGGCGAGGGTGGGGGCACAGCTTAAAGCACAAGTTGTTGTGCAGTGGAACCTACGAGAACCAGGCCACCAGAAAAGGGACACTCAAGAATATCCCACTAAATAGTGACCGGAAGAGGGTGACCGTCCAGTCGCGGGAAAGGGAAGACAGCCGCGAGGGCTCTCACAGCTCTCAGTGTCCCGGCTAAATTTCTGCAAAGACCTATTACCAAATGCGTTTCCGGGCCGGGGGCGGTCCCTGAGGGACGGAGGGACCCAGGCAAGAGGCAGCGCTGAGTCTAAGGGCTGGGAGATGAGTACCAGGGGAGATTTGTGGCTGGGGTCTGAGGGCGGGGCCACGGGGCGGGGCCAGATGCGGGAGGGGTGTGGCTTAGGCAGGAGGCGGGGCCAGATGCGGGGAGGGTGTGGCTTAGGCAGGAGGCGGGGCCAGATGCGGGAGGGGTGTGGCTTAGGCAGGAGGCGGGGCCAGGAGGAGGGCTTGGATTCGCGTGGTGACTGGAGCCCCGGGACGAAGCCGTGAGCCTGGAAGGAGGCGGGGCCAGACCCGGGCGTCGGCGCATGCGCTCACCCTCGCTGATGCTCCAGCCAGGACAGCTCCGCCAGCACCTTCTCCTGGAGCGCCTTCTCGCGCAGGCGCAGCAGGGCGGCCTGGTGCTGCGCGTGCAGCTCCTCCTCCCGCAGGCTCTGCTCCAGCATCTGCAGCCCGAAGCCCTGGCGGGTATGGGAGGGCCACGGGTCACCGCCAGCGCCAGCGCCGGGCCCTCCGCTGGAGCCTCGGGGAGGGGCCACCACTTCCCAACGGAGCCCTGACTCCAGGCTGGCCACCTGCTGGGGTGCTCAAGGGGGGCAGCGTGGGTGACAGTGTACGCCAGACAGGCAGCTGACACGCCCTAGGACGGCCGGCCGCTGGAAGCTGGGCGTCACACACGCGGGCCACCTGCCAGGGCCTCCGCTGGGCAGGGGGACCCACCCCTGTACCTGGTCCGGGTCTTCCGGCATTCTCCAGTGTTCCCAGGGGTCCTGCCTGGCCACTGGTAGCGTGGAGGGGGCTCTGCTGGGCCTTCCTGCCTCCTGGGAGGGCCCTGAGGACAGAGAGAAGCCAATACTGGGGCAGCCACGCCCCGGACCCAACCCACAGCCATGGGGCCCCCTTGGGACAGAGTGGAACTGCCCCCACGGGCTTCCCAAGGGTGCTTACAGAGGATGAGCCCTGTGGCGCAGGGGGCTAAATGTCAGCCTGCTAACCGAGAGGTCAGCGGTTCGAACACGTCTCCCGAATAGCAGCAGATGTAGCCGTGTGGGTCTTAAAGATCCACAGCCTCGCAGCCTCACGGAGTGGTTTGACTCCATCCTGTGCCGGGGCCTCC
>NW_022103922.1:1481073-1482722 GCF_000313985.2 Echinops telfairi
TACTGGGGCAGCCACGCCCCGGACCCAACCCACAGCCATGGGGCCCCCTTGGGACAGAGTGGAACTGCCCCCACGGGCTTCCCAAGGGTGCTTACAGAGGATGAGCCCTGTGGCGCAGGGGGCTAAATGTCAGCCTGCTAACCGAGAGGTCAGCGGTTCGAACACGTCTCCCGAATAGCAGCAGATGTAGCCGTGTGGGTCTTAAAGATCCACAGCCTCGCAGCCTCACGGAGTGGTTTGACTCCATCCTGTGCCGGGGCCTCCAAGTCAGAATCGGCTCGGTGGCCACGGAGACCTCCACGGAAGCAGACAAGGAGCAGCCGGTGGGTTTGGACACCCGGCCTCTCGGTTAGCTGCGGAGCACATTAGCCCCTGTGCCAGCAGGAAGGCTTCAAAAGGGCAGGCACGCCTGGGGTGGCTTAACGCACCCGCCTCAGCTTCACAAGGGGCTTGAGACTGCCCCGTGACACCAGAAGGGCAGCATGTACCAAGCGGCCCTGGAGAAGCAGTAGCCAGTGAGGCCCCACTTCTGCTGTGAGGGTGACCCCGGCCCCAGCGCAGGCAGGGGAGCCCTGCGTTGAGGGCTCAGAGTTGGGACCCACAGCACAGAATGGCTGAGAGGCAGTGTCACAGAGAATACTCAGAGCTCAGTGGCGTGTCTCCAGGAGTGTCGCCACCAGGCACCTGTGACGGACAACCTGGTGCCGGAGAAAGAACCACCTGGAAGCCCGGAGGTGGGGGACTGGGCCTGTCTCCACCAGCCAGAGCGGAGGACCTCATGATTTAAGGGTCACCGGGCAGACTGGCCCAAAGGTTCCTGCCTCAGTTATGGGGGTACGATGAGCCCCAGGCTGCATGCCGCTCTGATCCACCTTACAAATCACGCCCGCGCGCTCGGAGCTGCTTCTCAGAACAGAGCTTACTGCTCATCGCATGCTAGAACCAGTGCCCAGAACACAGAGCACCGGCGGGCACGCCAAGCTGCCGGGCAGCCACCCACCACGAGGAGGAGAAGTGCCCCGCGAGCCGGGATGTTCCACGGTCTGTGCCACTGTGTCCCGCACACTTGAAAAGGCGAGCGGACACGTGGGAAACCACGAATGCCGACGTATGAGAACACATCGGCACGGTGCCCGGTCGGCGTACCTAGAAGCTGGAGCTAGTCCCCCTTCAGTGTGGAGAAGCAAGGTGGTCACTTTGAGGACTAAGGTGTGCCTGCCCCAAGCCATGGTGTTTTCAACCATCTGCACGTGTGAACATTGGACGCTGGACGAGGAAGACCAGGGGAGAAGCGGTGCATTTGAATGGCAGTGCTGGTGAGGAATATTGAAAGTACCGTGGACATAAAACGATTAAAAAAATTAAAATATTTTTAAAAAAAAGAAAAGAAAGTACCGTGGACTATCAAGAGAATAAGGTAAACCTGGCTGGGAAGATGGGCAGCCAGAATGCTCCTTAGAGGCAAAGATGGTGAAACTGTGCCTCTTGCACCTTAGACGTGAGTCTTGTCTGGGAGACTAGTGCCTGGGCAGGAGGGGGAAGGGCGGCCAGAAGAGGAAGGCATTCGCTCGGCAGGATGGATTCATGCCGTGACTGCAGTTGACGGGCTTAAACACAAGCGCGATGTGAGACTGACACAGGCCGGGCAG
>NW_022103922.1:1483788-1485412 GCF_000313985.2 Echinops telfairi
CTAATATTGGACTTATGGACTACATCTGGACTGGGCTGGAGTGTGTTCTCAATATTCAATTGCTCTTACGTAAAAACCTCTTTCCTATATACATGTAAGTGTCTCTGTGAATTTGTTCCTCTAGTTTACCCAGACTAACGCAGAAGGAAATCGTACCAGGTGCAAACCTGGGTCTACCCAAAGGGGGGGGGGGGGCGTGGCGCAGGCACCCGGAGGTGGGCTTTCTGTTCTTTAACACACAAAGCAAAGCGTCCCAGCCGTGAAGCCAACAAAGGAAGCAGCCAACGGGATCATGGCTGTTCCACCCGGAAGGCAGCAGGAAACACACACAGATACTACTGTGAGCACCATCTACAAGGCAGGGGTGGGGAGAATGTAAAGAAGGGCCGGGGAGACCCCACATGCGATACTACGACTGTTACTGCCAACGAGAATCACGCTCTCACACACAGACCCAAGACACAGGTGAAGGGATGCCGCATCCCATCAACCACTAAGCTAACTGCCGCCGAGTTCATTATGACTGCAGGCGACCCCACAGAGCCCCACAGAACAGAGTAGAGCTGCGCGGTGGGGATTCCTGCGGTGGCAAGTCTTCAGGGGAACTGACAGCTTCATCTTCCTCTGTGGAGCGGCTACTGGGTTTGAACCAGGAAGCCTGCCGTTAGCCCAACGCCTAGCCCACTACTAATGGCAGTTAACAGGAACCTGGAGTGACGACAGTCACATCAGACCAGGTGGCTCTCAGAGCAGAGCACATCACCGTGTTGTAGCGATGAAGGGGTCGGCCACTCAGGAGACAAGAGACATCATGGGCCTAACCACGGAGCCCCAACATCAAGCACAAGCTGCCGGAACTGTGGGGGAGCCAAGCAGACCTAGTGCTGGCCACAGGGGAGCTTCCCCTTGGGCCCCGAGAGGCGTGGCGGCAAACCCCAAGGGATCGCACGCTTGCCTGGTCAGCCACCTTCGCCCACTGTCACCAGGGACCACTCCCGGCCCGAAGCAGAGGACATGAGAGACACCTATGTCCCAGGGCAAACTCCATGCTCTGGCCAAGACCCAACGGGAACTCCCGGCAACGAGAAGGCCGTGTCCACCAAGGGCTGTCCTGCCCGGAGCCACAGCCTGCACCCAGTGTGGGGGCTCCATGCTCCCTGAGGGGGTTGGCTGTGCCCATACCGGGTGACACTGGACAAGACACCCTTCACGCTGGGCCCCTGCTGGCTCCAGCCCCCTCTGGCCCAGGGCTGAAGGGGCTCCTGGCGGGTGTCTTGGGGGACACTCACCTGCAGCAGCTGACTGCAGATCCAGATCCCCACACACCTGTGGCCGCTGCATCTCCCAGGTGGTTCCCAACCCGGCCTGGGTGGACTGGGCCCCCATCAGTGGCTGTGGGGACAGGACAGGCACCGTGTGGCACAGAGGACAGCAGGAGACATTCATCCCAAGGGCACCAGCCGGGCAGGCGGCCACCCAGGAGAAGCCTGGCCTGGCATGTCTCCAACCTGAAGGCCACATGCCCCATCTCCAAGGGGCCAGGGCAGGGGTCAGGCGGGCACCTTGGCCGCAGGGCAGGGCCAGGGCTGAAGGGCAAGAGCAGTGCAGAATGAGGTACCAGCGG
>NW_022103922.1:1485700-1491643 GCF_000313985.2 Echinops telfairi
TGCATGAGTGTACACATGCATGCCCCACACATGAACAGCACACATGTTCATGACTTTACACACGCATGTACAGGATGCATGTGCACTGCATATACTTGCACGTGTACAAATGCGCACACAACATGCATTTGAACAGCATGAGAACACGTGCACACATGCACAATCCACATAGCACATGCAGCATGAACACATGGGCACATGTACACACGCACACAGACACTCCCGGGGCTGACCCCTCCAGAACGGGCTGTGATGCAGCCCATCGCACCACGAACCAGGACCAAGGACCCAGATGAGATTCACCCTCCAGAGGGGCTTTAGGCAACTGGCCAGCCCACACACCCCGCCCCAGTCCTGCCCTCCGCAGGGGCATCTCCATCCATGTGGCTACCCACAGGGCAGGCGCTAGGGTGGGTGGGGCCATGTGGGAAACTCCCCTCCTTGTCTGGTGTGTGCTCCAGTAGGAAGTCCAGCTGTGGGGCCCTGTGAGCCTGGGACAGGTCCCCTGTGGTCCTGCCTGGACCCTGCCACCACTCCCCGCGCAGGTGGGTCCCTACTACTTGCTGCCAAAGGCAGGTCCACTACCCGGTCTTGGCTGTGTACCCTGTTCCCTCCCTCCTAAGAAATGGCCCAGTCTGTGGGGACAACTGAGAGAAAGGGAGGCCTGGCGGCCAGGTCAAAGGGCATTGCTGACCTGCAGGGGGGCTGGGAGGAGCATTCTGTCCAGAGTGGCCTGTGTCTCTTTGATCTCACGCTCCACCCTCTGCTGCAGGAGGGCCAGCGCCTGGGCCTGCTCCCTGTGGTCCAGCTGCAGAGAACCTGGCCTGAGGGTCCCCTGGGAACAGCTTTCCCAAGGGTCCCTCTTGCCCCCCTCCCCCCGGCTCCCATCCCCCAAACACAGAGGCCCAAGGGGCAAGGCAGTCTGCAGGGGACACGAGCACTAGACGTACCTTCAGTGCCTCTAGAAAGCTTAAAGACTTCTGCTGGATGCTGGTGAGGTGGCCGCCCTGCAGGTCCCCTGGATGAGGCCTGCCAGGTCCCTGCCCACCTGCAGAACCAGAGAAGGCAGCTGAGCCTCTGAAGGGCCCCTTGGTACCCCCAACAGTGATTCTGGAGCCCCGGCAGGCTGGAGATCAGGGCTGCTCTGCCTTGGCAGGAAACTGAGGCACAGCTAGGCCCAGCAGCCTGGCAGTGAGGGTGGGCTGTCATCACACAGCTATGCCACATGTCCTGGCATAGCAGGAGGGGGCAGCCATCTCTCACCTGTCTCCCCTCCCTGTCTCCCCCACCCCAGAGTACTGGCCTGGCCCTTTGGCCTGGCTCCTGCTGAAGTTAATGGAGCCAATGCATGGATCTGCCAGCAGACAGACCGGGTCCCAGTCCCGCTCAGTGACTCCCTAACCGTCAGGCGTTGACACGCTCTGTCCTGACTCACGGGGACTGGGTGCACAGCCAAAGGAAACCCTGCCTGGCCCTGCACCGTCTGCACAGTCCTTGTGGCTGAGCCCACTGCGGGAGCCCTCGTTCAGGGTCTTCCTCTTTCCCTAGTGCGGTGGTTACAAGTGGGCTGCAATCCACAGAGCCAGAAGTTCGAAACCACCACCCGCTACTCGGGAGACCGACAGGGCTTTCTCTTGTGGTGCAGCGCTACAGTCTCGGAAACCCACAGGGGGCAGTGCCACCGTTCTAAGGCATTGACTCAATGGTAGCTTGCTTTCTACTTTACTGAGCACGGTGTCCTTCTCCTGGGACTGGCCTCTCCTGACCACACACCCAAAGTGCGAGACCAAGTCTCGCCGCCCTGCCTCTAAGGAGCCTTCTGGCTGCGCTTCTTCCACGACAGACTGGCTTGGTCTCCTGGCTAGCAGGGGACTTCCTCTCCTCTTCTTCCCCGACACCGACACCCAGGCAGCCAATCCTTCTGCAGTCTTGCTTTTCCGCTGTCCGGCTTCCACGCGCCACGAGGTGTTTGAAAATCCCACGGCTCGGAACAGGCACACGCTCCTTAGTCCCCCACACGACGCCTGTGCTTTGGGACAGTGTAGAGACAGATCTCTTCCGCAGCAGGTCTGCCCGCTGCACGGCTGGCTGCTCTCGGTAGTGGATCCAAGTCGAATGAAACCCGGGACGAAGATGGCCTTTGCTGGGTTGTTTTCTTCACGTCGGGCGTCCCTCGGAGCTGAAGGCTGATCTTCCTTGGGATGTGCTTTCCGTGCAGCAAGCCACAGGACCTGCACGCCACAGGCGGCTCGTGAGTCTTCCTGGAATCCCGAGGCCCTGCTCCTCAGAGGGTCCCCATTCTTGGTGACTTGCTCAGCATACAGAGGGATTCTGTGCGGCGAGAAGATGCACGTTGACACTCACCTTCCCTGATGTTAAACCACGCAGCCTTCCCTGGCTCTGCTCGAAGGACGGCCTCGTAGCTACACGGAGGTTCCGCACGAGCACAATGAAGTGTTCTGGAATTCCCACTCCTCTCAGCACTACCCACAGTTTATGGTCCACACGTGGGCACGATGGTCGGATGTCTTTGCATAGGCAATGAAATACAAGCCAGTGTCTCTCTGGTATTCTCTGCTTTGAGCCAAGATCCAGCTGACGTCAGCAGTGATATAGCCACTCTTCTAGTCCTGTTCTGGACCCAGCCTGAACCTCAGAACTCCGTGTCTCCAAGCGCTGGACTCTGCGGTGACTCAGCATGGTGACCTTGTGTCCCGAGTGCAGGTCAGAGATGGGTAGAGCAGCCCTAAGGAGTCGGGGTGCCAGCCCCTCAAGCAACACTAAGGAGCCTCAAGAATCCAGCCCTACTCTTCAAAGTACTTGCGATCAGGGTGCTGATTCAGATATGGGTCTGGGACCCAGGGGAGATGGGACCCTGCATCATGAGTGGGAGAGCCCTGGGTTGGGGAGGGTAGTGCCCCCAACATGGCAGTCACATGGGTTGTTTGCGATTTCACTTAACGTGAACAAAATATCACATTCCATCCAGGTCACACTGGTCCCATGCGACTGGCTGGTGGCTCCTGCCCGGCAGGTCACAGCTCAGGCATCGCACCACCCCAGCGGGTGCTCCTGGCCAGCAGTACCGGTCTTCACGTTTCAGTCTAGAAACTGAAGTCCTGCCAGACCGTGCTGGCCTCCGGGTGGGTGACCAGAACGTGCTGGAGAACAGAGCTACCTCCAGCAGGAACAGCTGCAGGGTAGGCTCGAGCTGGGCCATGCTGCCCACTGGTGGGTGGTGATGGGCCTCTGTGAGGGACGCAGACAGAGAAACGCCACCTCTGCCCCCAGCTGCCAGGATGGCCAGGGCGAGGATGGCCAGCATGGCAGCATGTGGCTGTGTACACGCACTCATCCCTGGCTCAGTAGTTCATGCACTCCAAACCCACTCACTCACCCACTCTCTCGTTCACTCACTCACCCACTCATTCATTCATTCACCCACTCCCTCACTCACTCACCCACTTATTCATTCACTCACTCATCCACTCACTCACCCACTCACTCATCCACTCATGCACCCACTCACTCATCCACTCACTCATCCATTCCCTGATTTGCTCATTCACTCTCTCACTCATTCACTCATTCATTCATTCACCCACTCATTCATTCACTCACCCACTCATTCATTCACTCACCCACTCACCCACTCACCCACTCACTCGTTCACCACACTCACTGACTCATCACTGTCTCATCATTGTTTCACTCACTCATTCAACCATTTACCCACTCATCACTCATTCACTCACTCACTCAATGGTTCCCTCACTTATCACTCATTCATTCAAATTCAGTCATTCATGGATTCACTCATTCTTTCAGTCATTCAGTTACTCTGTTGTTCATTCACCCATTGCTTTACTCAATCGCTCACTCACACATTCATTCCTTCACTCCCTTATTCAATCACTCGCTCACTCGCTCATTCACAATTTCCGCGCACCTTCTCCAGGCACGGTATCCCCCCCCACCCCCACCCCCGGTCAGGTGCTGCTGCCCGGTCTGGAGCAGACGTAGTCTCGCCTGGGGTTCTTGGGGCCCGGAGGAACCAGGTCTGCGGACACAGCTTCACCCTGACACGCATAGAGAGCAGGCTGCTGGGGGCGGGGTGGATGGCAGGCATCTCCCCCAGCTCTGTGGATCCTCAGGGTCCCCCCCCAAGCTTCCAGGAGACTCCACTCCCACCATCCTGGGGGGGCAGCAGGAGCACTGGGGACCCTGCCCGAGCATGTCCATTTGCACAGCAGCCTGGCACACAGGGATCAGCTATGTCCAGAATTGCGGGCAGACCCACCTGCCTTGCCACTCCTGGGGGGAGCTCACCCTGCCCACCACCCAGAGACCCAATGCCAGGAAGAGGGGTGCTGTCCAAGAGCTCCTGAGCAGCCCAGGGCCAGCAGCCTCCAAAGAGACCGAAAAGGTCCCGGAAGGACGCCTGGCTGGAGGCAGGCAGAGGGCAGACAGCACACCGACCATGGTGGCCGCGGGCCCTGGCTCCTTCCCCAGAGCCTGCAGTGTGGCTGGGCAGGTGCTGGGGGCCAGCAATCAGCTCTCCCACCTGCCTTTAGCCTGTGGCACAGGGCAGCCCTGAGGGGGTCTCAGAGGAGCCAGCGGGCGGAAAAGCCACGTCTTCCCAGAACCCCGTTTGTCAGCTAGAGGTTTCCCCTCTGGGATGTCCCAGCACCCTGTCCCCTGCAGAGGGTCGTTGTGGGGGGGGCATGCTAACCCCCAGAAGCCCCAGGAAGAACATGGCTGCAGGCAATTGACAGGCGCGGTCAGCGGCTGGAGGGGCCACCAGAGCCTCCTAGAGCATGCGCTGTTCCCAGGGTCCCCAGTCACCAGGCTCGCAGAGCTGGGGCGGCGGGTGGGATTGTAGGGAGCTGTGGCCAGGCCTCCTGACTTCTGTGCAGGTGCAACTCTCTGGCATGGGGTCCCTATGGACCTGATTCCGTCTCCCGGAGACCCCGGTGGGGAGCAAGGAGCAGCTCCCAGGGGTCTGGGCTTCGGCTTTGGGATGCAGACAGCCGGCCTGTGTGTGAAGTGCCCTGGGAGGGTTTGCACCCACACCATTTATCTCCCCATCGAGCGCTTTCCCTCTGTTCCACCAGGGCTGAGGGGCGTGGACCTGTACCAGTGACAAGTGTCCCCACAGGGCACGCAGAAGGCACGTGCGGACGGAGCAAGGACTGGACACTTGGAGGCCCAAAAGCTGGAGACCAGGAAGGGCCGTCCAGCAAGCCCAGAGGGATGCAGTCCTGCCTCAGAGGAGGGGCCAAGTATAAGTCAAGCAGCCACAGTGAGTGCCCCAGTGCCCAGGGCTCACAGGGCAGGGCTTCTGAGACCCCGCCCCCCAGTGAGAGGGCGGGTGGGAGCCAGGCAGGGAGCAACTGCACCTCCACTGTGGTGGCCAAGGAAGGGTGCAGACCCTCCTCCCCAGAGGGTCCATGTGATGCCCCTCTACACAGACTTACACACACACAGGTCCCCCTGACATGCTCTCCGTCATGTGCACATGTTCACATGCACACAGGGGTGTGGCCCTCCACACGCCTTCCACCCTTCCACGTATGCACACGCATGCACACAGACACACATTCACACAGACATACACAGATACACACAGACATACAGGTACATACAGACATACAGATACACACAGACATACAGATACACACAGACATACAGGTACACACAGACATACAGATACACACAGACATACAGGTACACACAGATATACAGGTACATACAGATATACAGGTACACACAGACATACAGATACACACAGACATACACAGATACACACAGACATACAGGTACATACAGATACACACAGACATACAGGTACATACAGACATACAGATACACACAGACATACACAGATACACACAGACATACAGGTACATACAGACATACAGATACACACAGACATACACAGAT
>NW_022103922.1:1492170-1492990 GCF_000313985.2 Echinops telfairi
GGGGGACCCTGGCACGCCCTCTCTCACACACATGTACATACACACAGTGGGACCCCCAACAACCCCCTGTACATACATGTACACATGCAGATACACACATGGTGGGGCCTGACGAGCCCCCTCACGCACAGAAACGCACGCACACTCGAGGGGGCCCCCAACACCCTCCCTTGTACACACGCGCACATACACAGACACACACGAGGTGTACCCTTGTACCTGCACGTACCCCTGGTCTGGTCCAGGGCCTGTCCATGAGGTCACCCTTACCACAGGTGTCCTCACCCAGCGGGCACCCAGAGAGTGCCCTTGCTCAGGGGTCCTGGCAGGTAGGAGCATGACCCCTAAGAGACAGCTCCCCAGCACCCTCTCTGGAGCAGGGTCCCTGTGCCCAGCAGGGTGTAGGCCCCAGGGTCTGCACACTGCTCTGAGGAAGGCACAGGGAACCAGCCGCAACCCAGGGTCCCTTTGACCCCACAGCCCAGCAAGGGAGCCCCCTCCTGCTCCCCCCAGGGCACTCGGAGGGGAAGCCTGGTTCCCGCTGAGCCCAGCTAGGGCTGGGCAGGGGTTGCCTCTGGGGTGGACAGGTCCCTCTGGCGTTATCCTCACCTTATGCTCCCAACAACCGCGCCCTCGTGTGGAAAACCAGTGGAAAAATAAAGAAGACACTGTTAAGGACCCCCAGTGTCACTGGAGGTTAGTGACAGGGAGGCCGGGGCCGTGCCACACCTGCGTCAGATGGGCAACTGGACCCACCGAGGGGCTTCAGGGACGCGCCCTCCCATCAGCCAACGGCTCTGTGAACCTGGGCAAATCCCTC
>NW_022103922.1:1493500-1497014 GCF_000313985.2 Echinops telfairi
GTTGTCCCCGCCAGGAGAGGCTGGCAGACCTACCTTCCCTGCCCTCCTGCAGCTGGCGCGCCAGCCTGGCCCTTTAGCCGGCCTGGCCGCGCCCATCTGCTTGGTCAGCCCCCCTGGCCGTGGGGGGGGGGGTCTGCTTATACCCCTGGGGGCCTGGCATCCCCAGATCAGCCACTCCCAGGGCTCCTAGCAAGAAGAACCAGCAGCCAGCCCATGCCGCCCCCTGCTGACCACTGCAAGCCAGTTCACCAGCACAGACGCGGAGGTCTGTGTGTCGAGGGGTCAGGGACAGGACCCCAGAGGACCAGGGGCTAAGACCAGCCAAGCCCACACCCCATGAGGTCCAGGCAGGCGCCAGGAAGAGGCAGGGTGAGTGTGCGCCCCTGGGGGTGACCAGCAGGGCAGGCTGTCACGTGGGTTGGGACTCGGGGAGACCCCTGGGGGCCTTCGTGGCTAGTCTTCACAGATGGCCACGCCTTTGACCCTTGGCAAGCTGGTGGGTTCCAAGTGCCCACCTTTCCGTTCACCATCAAGCACTTAACCCCTGTGCCACCAGGGCAGGGGAGGGGAGCCCAAGGCACCCTCCAGCCGTCTGCACACAACTAAATCCAGCAGCAAGACGAGGCACCCCGTGCTGGCCCCAGCTTCAGAGCCCAGCAATGCAAAGCAGCACCCTAGGACACTCCAGGGTGCCCGCTCACCCCGGGGGTCAGTCGGACACAGCCCGGCCCCGGGGGTGCCTGGGAGCCACCCTGTGACTCAGGATCACCAGGAGCTGGGTCGTGGGCCAGGCAGGGGGAGCGGGCCGATTCACCTGCCCAGGAGGGCACTCAGACGATGGAAGGAGCCCACAGGCTAACTCACCTGTCCAGGAGGGCACTCAGGCGATGGAAAGAGCCCGCGGCGCCAGGTAGCCTCTGCTCCAGCGTTGAAGCAGATCTGTGACCCACGAGCCCTGCAGATCAGGGCACCCTGAGTGTTCTTGCTGAGATGAGGGAGGGCAGGGGCTTGCGGGGACCCCTGCTGGGGCTATGGGCATAGCAGTGCCCCTCCCCCCTTAGGAGCCCTGTTGGCATCGTGGTTCGGTGGGGGGGCTGCTCACTGCAAGGTCAGCAGTTTGAAACCACCAGTCCCGGAAGCCCACGGGGCAGCTCTACCCTGCCCCTAGGGTCGCCATGACCCTGCATGGGCTCTATGGCAGCAAAGTGTCCAGGGCAGCGAGGTGTCCAGAATACAATGAGGGCTTGTGCCCAAGGCTAGTCCAGATTTCCTCTCCAGACGGGGCCACCAGGACCACGTGCCCAGGACAAGCCGGGGGCAGTCCTGGAGGGAGTCCAGGGTCCAGGATACTTCAGCATTTGGGCCAGCACATTGGCTCTGGTTCTTGTGAGGGTGGTGTTTGGAGTTTCCTCCCCACTTCTGAGCAACTCAGACTCCGGGGCCCAGGGCAGAATGCACCCCGCAGCATTCTCTAAAGCCTGCTCCCTACATATATTTCTTTTCAGCACCTCTGGGCGGGCGGGGGAACCCACCCTTTGGTCAGCAGTGGCCGCCACGCTGTCATGATGGCCCCTTTCAGGAGAGGAAAGCGGGGGCCCGGGAGGCCAGCCGGGGCATGAGTCCTCATCACCAATGGGCACCTCACTCCCTCGAGCCGATGCCAGATCACAGTGACCCTACAGGATAGGGCAGAACTGTCCCCGAGGGTGTCCGAGACGGAGACTGTTTGTGGGAGCAGACAGCCCTGTCTTCCTCCCACAGAGCGACTGGTGGTTTCGAACTGCTGACCTTGTGGTGAGCAGCCCAACCTCTCACCACGATGCCACCAGGGCTCCTATGTCAGGAAAATGAGAGCCCCTAGCCCAGGGGACGTCCCCACCCCACCCCCCGCTACCTACCTTGGATCGTGCTCCTGCCTGGGTTCCATGGGCCCGCCTGCTGCCACTCCCAGCCAAAGCTCGGGGGCAGCACCTCACTGTCCGACAGGCAGGGGGAAGAGACTGGTGCCTCCTCCCCTGCGCTGGGTGCCCAGAGGCCGGACAAGGCTGGGGCTATGAGTGTGGCCTCGGCAGGTTCTGGACTGGGCAGCAGGGACGAGGGCAGGCTGCCAAGGGCCGGGTCCTGGAGTGGATCTAGAGCTATGGGACTCTGCAGCCTTTGGGTCAGCATGTCCACCCGCTGCTTCAGGACATTGGCCGTGGCCTCCAGGGCCTGCAGCCGGGCCTGCTTGTACTGGAAGTGCAGGGGGCGGGCCTCGTGCAGGTCCTCATCCTCCTCATGGTCCAGGTAGGTGCACAGGTGTGGGGGCGGGCAGCTCACGGACAGTTCTGGGTGTTGCCAGGGGCGCAGGGGGGTGCCGTCGGACAGCAGCAGGGCGCTGCCATCGCGAGACTTGGGGTGGCTGAAGGCTTTGTTCAGGCACAGGCAGAAGCTGCAGAGAGGGGGGCAGAGGGCAGGTGGCCAGCTGCACAGGGTCGGGCAGCACTCACCTAAACACAGGCCAGGGGGGTGTTCTGTCTGTCCTGCCCTGAAAACAGCGGGGCCGGTCACCCTGAGTGTGGGTGATGGGCAGCCGAGGGACTGCTAAGAAAGGAAGACTGTGGGTTGAAATAAGACATCCCTGCCTTGGTAAAGCCACTGTCACCACGCCACTGTCACCACGCCACTGCCGAAATACGTGGTTGCTTAGGATCACCAGGGCTGGGGGTTGAAAGAGAAGCATCACACCCCCCCATTTCTGAAGCACCCCGGAGCACACGTGCATCTATCTGTGCGGCAGATAACGAGGGGCACAGCACAGATGGCCCTGCCCCCTCCCCTCGCCCCCAATGTGCCCGACAGGCAGCAGTGCGGCAAGGAGAGCAAAGGTGGAGGAGGCCACCATTTCCGTTCCACTAGGGTCCTCGGCCCATGCCCAGGGAGGGGAGGGCAGGAAGAGGGACTGTGGCCCCGCTGGGAAACTCCCCGGCAAAAGGTCTCTAGTAACGAAAAGCCAAGACTCAGGGAGGCCTGGCCCAGCCGCAGTGTGCGTGGCGACCTCACACCCACGCGTGGAAGGCCGGAGGAGGGTCCGTGCCCTCAGTTAGGGTTGGCAAACACTACTGGCGAGACGGTTGTGGCAGCTAGGTGTCATGCCCACTGGTATTTGTGTAGGAGCGGAGTTGGACCTGCCATCCAGGTCACGGCCTGATGAGGCATCCTGGGAGGCGTGGCTTTTTAATGAGAGGTCCTGGGCATGTCATGCCCTCTCTCTGCCCCTTCACCCCTTCCTGCTTGCTGGGACTCTGTGCCTGCCTCCAGAGATGGCCCCACGTAGGCCACCCCGGCTCTGAGAACTGTCGGTGCCGGGCCATGTTCCCACCGGCACTGGATCCACGTGACCCTGCGCCCGCAGGCCTGCGACCTCCCTGCTTCCGGGGCAGTTTGGTCACCTGGCACAATTCCTGGTGAGCAGCGTCTGGGACCTCAGATGCCTGCTAGGAGCCAGCTAAGAGAGAACTATTGACCCATGGTC
>NW_022103922.1:1497130-1499865 GCF_000313985.2 Echinops telfairi
CTGCCCCTGCCACCTCTACACCCACCTTCCCGGGGCCTCCTGGTCGCCCAGCACCAGGCCGGATGTCACCTTGCTCCACTGAAGCACAGGGGCGCTCCGGCTCCCTGGGGTGTCCAGGTCCTAGGGCAGAGGAGGGTTATCAGCGCCCAGGCCGGCTGGATGATCCAACACATAGCTGGACCCCCTCAGAGCCTCGCACAGGAAACAGGGCCCCCCTTGGGAGGTGACTAGTGGTGGGGTCCCTCCTGATCCCATTGCCTGGGGAGCAGAAGCAAGGGCAGGGAGCCGGAGGCCCAGCCCTGCCCCTCGCTAGAACCTCGGCCTCTACCGGAGCAGCTGAGGGCTGCCCTGCCCCCAGCTGGCATGCATACCCTGGGCTGCGCGGCGTGGGGCACAAAGGTGACAATGCTGGGGCTGTGCTGGGAGACCACAGGGGCCGGCCGCCCAAGCACAGCCTCCTTCTGCTTGCGATACACCTCCCGTAGACGCTGGCTGCGCAGCTCCAGCCCCCGAGAGGTTAAGGCCTTCTCCTCCAGCGCCTGCCGCCGCCGGGCCTGCGCTCTCTGCCGCATGAAGTCCCGCAGGGTCTCAGAGCTGTGGGGTGGGCCCGGGATGCCCCGAGCCCTGTGGCCAGAGGGCAGCTCCTCGCAAGTGGCATCCGGCCCAGGGAGGCTCCCTGTGCCCAGGGTGTCCACCGGATGCACAAGTGAGGTGCTCCGAGGCTTTTCTGGAAGGTTCCACAGTCCGTGGGTCAGGGTGTCCCGGTCTTCACAGACCCGGCCAGCTGATGTACTCCAGGGCCGCTGTGTGGAGACCTGCCCTTCGGGAGGGCTCCCGGGTCTCTGGAAGGAGGGGTCCCATGCTCTGGCCACCTGGGCCCTCTGTGGGCAGGGCGCCCACCTGGCTGAGACCCTGTAGGGCTGCGGCCCGGGGAAGCTCGGAGCCCGCTCAGAGGGGCCATCTTTGTCCACAGCCCAGGGCCTCTTGGAGAAGGTTCTTGGCATGCCCGGGGAGTCCCAGGGGGCCAGATGCCTCCTCTCTGCTGAGTCCTGCAGCCCTGGCTGTGGCTGCCCATGCTGCACCCTCCGCCTCCACGGGGGGTGCTGGGCCATGTCCAGCCTGGCCTGGATCTGCTGGCGGAGGTCTTGCAGGATGGCCATGGCGGTCTGGATGTCAGCTGGCTGGTCCTGGGAGGCCAGGCTGGGGGTGGTGGCAGACACCTGCTGGTCACTGTGGGCTGGGCTGGGCGCCAGGGAAGAGCCGGAGGGAACCTTCTTGCTGTCTTCTGCAGAGAGTAATGGGGCCGTGGGGCAGGGCATGGCCCTTGGGAGGGTGGTACCCAGGAGGGGTCAGCAGGGCGGCAGGCACTCCCCGAGAGCTTCCCTTTGACCCCTGCCCTGGTCACAAACACTTAGGGGCCTCTGGGACAGGTGTCAGGTCTGCATGACTCAGGCGGCTGAGGCTGGAAAAGCCTGGGGGAGTGGGGAGCATCCTATCACATGGCGCCCAGCCAGCCATGCTCCCCAGGGGCTGCAGGGCTGCAGAGCCCATGTCCTCCAAGGCCCGCTGACCTGAGGTGTGGGCCAGTCTCCCACTAGGACATCTGTGGAAGCCCCGGACACTGCCTCTGCCCCAGGCACTGCTGCCTCTGGCTCCCGCCCTGGTGAGGTACCTGATTCCTCTGTGGTGGCTGACTCTCTGGTGGGTGCCCGTCTTTGGCGCCCAGGGAGGGTGGGAGGAGGGCCCAGCAGCAGCTTCGCCAGGCCTTGACCTTTCCTCCAGGCGTACACGCCCACTGCATCCGCATCTTAAACGGAGAGGACACAGCTCACCGAGAGACACCCTGCCTGGCCAGGCACCTTGCGATGGGGGTGGGGGGGTGGGGGAGGGCAGGGGGCGAGGCCAGACAGGCATCCACGAGTTGGGATGTCTGTCTGAGTAGGGACAGCCGCCCAGAGGCTGCAGGGAGTGTTTGTTCTAAGGGTGGAGGCTGTCTGCTGCAGCAGGGGTGGATCCCCTTGGAGGTCCCTGAAGGTAGGCGGGGATTGCACGCGCACCCGGGGAGGAACCCGTCGGTCGCCTTGCAAACACAGATGAGCTGGCTGCGACGCAGGAAATGCCACGGATCGAGAGGCTTTACTTCGTAACCACACGCAACGCTTACCGCACACCAATATGGACACCTCCACGGTCCCACGCACACCCACCCGCTGTGGGCGCCCAGCGGGACGGGGGCTGGCCTCCCGTGGACACACCAACCACTCCGGGTCCCGCTGCCCACCCTGCCGCCCTGTGCGCAAACACGGCCTCTGTGACCCGCGGAGAGATGGTGTGGAACGAACATCCCATGTCCCGGGATCGTGCCTATGGGGGTCCCAGCCCGAGCCCCCCCTGTGGCCCCCACCTCGGGAAAGGAACCCCAATGAGGGCACCTTAAGGTAGGGACCTGCCAGAGAGGGGGCTCCCGGGGCTGGAAGGACTGCTCCAGGAAGAGCCACGCCCCCTTGGCCCAGGACCCTCGGGCCACGCCCTCCCACCGAAGCCACGCCCTCCCAACAAAGCCACGCCCTCTCAACAAAGCCACGCCCTCCCTCAGCCCCAAAGCCACGCCCTCCTCATCTGGACACTGGGGCACCACCTTCACCAAGCCACGCCCTCTCGGGGGACAGACCCTTAAAGCCACCTCCTCTAGCATCCAGGGCCCGCCCCCGGGGGTCCACGCCCTTCTTCCCTCC
>NW_022103922.1:1501129-1507334 GCF_000313985.2 Echinops telfairi
CCTGCTCTGCCCCAAGCCGGCTGGCCGGCTCTTGGATCTCACTGCTGAGGGTGGATGTGGACCGAGGGCGGGGGGAGATGTGTCCTGCTGGGGCCCATTGCTCTCCCTCACAGAAACAGAACACAGCACCTTTTGTCTATCAAGGCACCCCTGGACTGAGCTCCCAAGGAAACTGAGGTACAGTGTAGAACATGAGCTGTCCTGCAAGCTGCTGGCCTTGGTCACAGGTCACCTTGAGCACCTAGGCCTTGAAGCGGGGTGGGGGTGGGGGGGAAGAGGTACAAGTGTCACCTCCGTTCCTGCGTGTGAAATGGGAGCAGAGCGGCCCAGCTGGGAGGAGAGACAGGACAGTTGACTCAGTGAGCTGGGCACCTGCCCAGGAGGCACTGGGCCCAGCCACTCACTCCCCTGACCACCCAGAATATTCTAGAAGGGATGCCCGTTCTGCCAACTGCCTCTCTCTGTTCCCCCACGCACCTTCCCTGGGGTAGGCTGCTCGGACCAGTGGCAGAAGCTTCCTGTAAGACAGGCCACTGAACCCAAACCAAGCTCAGCTCCACAGAGTTGATTCCGACTCACAGTGACCCTCCAGGACAGGGTAGCACTGCCCTGTGGGCTTCTGAGGCCGTAAGTTGTTACAGGAGCAGAAAACCTCATCTTTCTCTTGAGGGGCGGCTGGTGGTTTCAAACTGCTGACCCTTGCAGTTAGCAGCCTTGACACCTTGACACACACTGCACCCCACTCAGTCCAGGGTGCCCCAAACAGCCCAGGCCATGTGGTGGGGGCTGTGCTTGCTAACTAACGAGACCGCACACCCAGCTCCTGGGGAGCAGACCTCTGAGCTGGAACTCTCCTGGTGACCCCCGATCCACCACAGGCCGTCACTTAGCAGAATATCTGGACATTTCGATAAAAGTCAGGTGCCTGCTACTTCACCTCCACAAAGCACAGACCAAACTAACTGCCCAAGGGCAGGGGCTTCCTCTGGGCCTCAGCCCACTCGACCGGCCATGGACTCTTAGTGACCCTATACTGTACGATGGGGTCCAACTGCCCCTGTGGGTTTCTGAGGCTATCATGCTGTATGGGCGTAGAAAGCCTTATCTTTCTCCCATGGAGGGGCTCGTGGTCTCAAACTGCTGACCTTATGAGTAGCAGCCCGATGCCATAGCCCACCATGCCACCAGGCCTCCCTGCTCCTCCAGCTGTGGCATTCCAAGTGGCTCATGGGGCCTTGGGGCCGCCCTGCTCCCACACTGCCCCTCCTCTGAGCAGCGGTCCACCGAGCGTCGCCCTGCGCCTGCCGCCCCCTAGTGGCCAGAGGGGAGCAGCTCTGACCTTGGCCTTTGGGGTCTCTTCCCGGGGTTGTCTTCTCACGCCTCCGACAAGAACAACTTCTGGTCCTCTTGGCTTTTTCTCTCGAAGCTTGAGGAGCGAAGTGGGGACGCGCAGTGAGTCGTGGCACGGGCCTGTGTGGCGTGGCGGTGCCAGGCCTGGGGCCTCCCTCAGCAGGCGCTGTACTGTATGAGGGTGTCGGGGAGCCAGTGGCTCCCCAGGACCTGGCCTCTCACCGCTGTGACCCCATGGTAGTGCTGGCCCAGCCCACAGTATTCAGGATGCTAGCAGAGGGGATGGAATGGGTGGGGGGCCTGAGCAGGGTGGGATTCAGCTGGCTCGCACCAGTCTGGCAGAACTGATACCTAATTTTTTGTCGAGTGTGGCAAACCGGTTGTTAAGATGGCCCTGTGACCAGGTGGCAATCCCAGATGGCCCCCCTTCCCCGTTTTGATCCTGTTCCTCATTCACTAGACTCAAGTCTTAACTGCATAGAATCACAGACTACTTTTCCTGTGTATAGGCACACTTAAAATGGCCATGGGGGCAGCGAACCAGTTGCTAAGTTATTTGACCCCCACCCTGGGCCGGAAGGCCAGCTGCTGAGGACAGGGCCCTGGCGATCCATCTATCAGGCCATCCTGAACCTGTCTGGAACCTGCGCTCAGCTACCACCCGCAGCAGCCATGGGACACTCTGGCTCACTGCCTGTGACCACGCCGGCTGCAGCGTCCACCCCAGCTCTGGCTATCCCTGCTCCTGACTCACAACCACTCAAGAAGACCTCCTCTCTTCTCCTGCCCAGCCCCTGCCCTGGAACCCTTCCGGGGGCCGAGGGTGGGGACAGCCTGAGAATGGCCAGCTGGGTTAGCCAGGCTGGCTGGGGGCCTCTCTGACCCTCAGTAGCCTCCTCTGTGAGTGGGGTCATGGCCCCACAGGGGAGCGAGGTGCAGCACTGCACGGCTCACCCTGAGGGCCTGCCACCACTCACCAGAGGCCTGGTGCTGGCAGCATCTGGCAGACTCACACCCTTGGCTGAAAGACACCTTCTCTTCTGCTGGGCTCTCCGCAGGGTGCTGGACACCGGACCCTGGGGTGGAAGGAGAGATGGGCAGTGGCGTGGGGTGGGGGTCAGCCTGGGGCACCTTGGGGTCATAGGGCGCGAAGTTGGGTCACAAGGCAGCTCTGTTTCTAGGCCAGAAAGGGCACCCTGCTACCTGGCTCCACCCCGGGGCCCCACCGGAGCAGAAAGAAGAGGCATGCAGGGCACAGCCAGGAGGGCGCACGGCCGGGCAATGGCTGGGATCATCCTGGGGGGCCCCAGCGTGTGCTTTATCCCACTGGCTGTCTGTCCTCACTGTAAATCCTAGGGACACAGGGCCTGGCCTCTGTTCAACCATGCATCTCATCCAATGACTGCTCCCGTCTCCCTAGCCTATGGCTCAACACTCACCTCTGTCCCTCCCAGGGCCCTGCTGGCCCCAGGAGCCAGGGCGCGGGATGCACTTGTTGTTCTGCTGAGCGTCCACTTGGTGGCGCCCTGTTCTAGCTTACCGCCCCCACCCAGAGGCCACCCCAGGACAGCCTGGCACGCAAAGCCAGCGGGGAAAGAGGCAGCCCTCAGTGAGGGGCACGAACACAGTGGCTGTGATGATGGTTTTCAAATACGAGGTCCCGTGTGAGGGTGGCCAGAGCAGGGTTGGGCTTCCTTCGCTGTCCCCAGGTTGACTACAGGTCAGAACCACCTGCCAACGTCGTCCATAGAAGAGGCCCCTGGCTTGGCCTCCCTCCCACCTGGACACCAAGGCCTCCGAGGGCCCGAGAGCTGTCCATCTGCCTGGTCCCATGCCAGCCTAAACCCCTGGCTCCTCCACCTCCTCATTTCTTCCTGAAATCCTGCAAGTACACCACCACCACCCCCATCGACCTGAGCCCCCAGTCCACCCAGAGCACTGACCTCCCTCACCCCAGGGCCACCTGCCCAGTCCTCATCCCCTGGCCCTGTCACTGACCTGGGCTGGGTCGGGCAGCAGGGACTCGGGCCACCTTGCGGACCTTTTTTCGGGACACCGGCCTGGGCCCCTTGCAGAGGCGTGAGGCGCTGGAGGGCGCCGAGGTCCCCAGGGAGCCGCTGCTGACCTGGCAGGCTGCCTGGGCCCGAATCTTGTCCCGCAGCTGCTCCAGCCGGGGGTCGCTGCCCTGGGGCTGCCGCTGGGCGCCTAGCCCCCGGGGGAGCCGCTCCTTCCAGAGCCGGGGTGGTGGTGCATAGTCGTGGCCCCCTGAGGAGCCGGACAGGCGGCCGGAGGACACCAAACTGCTTCTATTCCCTCCGGTCTCTGACTCCTCACCTTCGGACCACACGGGGCAGCTGCAGGCTTGCCCCTGGACACCCAAGGACCTGCTGGGCTCTGGCCGGGCCTGGCGGGGTGCCCTCCTGGGGCTACCTGGCTGGGGGGGCTGTCTGGACCGGCGTGTGGCCGCCCAGAGGTCATCCCTGGATGCGGCGGGCCAGCAAGCTTCTTCCCTTGGGAGAGAGGGACAGACAAGCTGTCAGGTGTGGCATTGCAGGGAGAGCTCCCTGATGGGCACCGTGGCCCCCGGCCCACTCTGCCCCCTGCCCAGGATGGGGTGTGCTCACAGCCTTACAGACATGAGTTCGGCTGAGGGTCACAGCCTCAGCCGTCCCCCCACATGGTGGCCTCTGGACTCTGTCCTCTTGAATCCTCAACACACCCCCTTGAGGTGGCCCTGCCACTACCCCACTTTCCAAATGGGGAAACTGAGGCCGCTGGCCCAAGGGCACATCTCAGAGGGACAGACACGGGCTCTGGCTCCTCGCCCCTGGCCCCTGGCCCCTGCCTTGCCCTGCCAGCCCACGGCTCTTGCCTCAGTCCACTTGCACACACCCGGGCCTTGGGGCTGGGCCTCCGGCCAGCAGGTCCCCCCACAGCTCCGCCTCTGGGGCAAGGCAGTGTCATGTCCTCCGGGCCAGCGGGCAGCCTCCCCATAGCCAGGTGCCTCGGTCACCACCCCTGCCCAGGGGCTCCACTGCTGCTGTCTCATGGCAGCCCGGGGCTCCGCAGCCCAGCCCCCATGCCAGCTCAGGCCCACCGGCTGCTGCCCCGCTCTGGGTGCCACCTGCGTGGGAGCCCGGGCCCAGGTTGCACACCCTTGGGACCGTCATGGAGACGGGCCTGAGCCAGCCACAGTCTTGGGCCCTGCCGCTGGGCCACCCCTGGGGGAGAGAATCCCAGGGCCCATGACAGCATAATGACCCGGGTCACGCAGGCCCTCACACTAGAGGCTCTAAGTGGACCCCCACCCCCTAGGCTGCCCAGCGCTTGGGCTGAGGGAGCTGTCAGCCAGGGCTCAGGCTACCAGGGCCCAGAACACCTGGGGAGGGCTGCAGGCCGGGGCAGGGGCAGCTCAGGGCTCAGCACTCTGTCTGTGCAGAGAGAGAGCCAGCCCCTGCCAGCACCCTGACACCCCTCACCCCTTGCGAGGCTGACCAGGGGACTGTCACTGGCTGTGCTCAGACACTGCCTAGCCGGGGGGAACCCTGCTGGCGTCTGGGTACCTGGCAGGCACCCCCAGGGAGCTCCATTTGAGGGAACCCCACAGGACAGCAGAGTGGGAAGAATGTGGACTCAGTTGCCTTTAACCCCCAGCCACGGCCCTCAGTGACAGTAAGACGTCGGAAGGGGTGGGGGGTGAGGGCACGGCGCCCCCATCGTGGCGACTGGGCGAGTCACTCCTGGGGGGTTGGCACTGCTGAGGTCCTCAGGGTGCCATAACCCTGAGATTCATGCCGGCAGCTGTCAAGTCGGCTGCCCCCCTGCCCGGGCCCCTGTGCCAGACTGGACTGAGGCCCAGACACCAGCCGGCCTCTTCTCCAAGGCTGTCAGCCCAGCACTTTACCCTCGCGCCAAGGGGACGCCTCCTTCCTCGGCAGGCGGGGACACTGGGCTGCCCTCCAGGCATGTCCAGGTGGCCTTCCTAGGACACGGAGGGGCCACCATGCCAGTCCCTCCAGACACAGAGCAGGAGCAGGGGTCTCCGGTCTGAGTGGGGGTGGAGGGGTGTTGGGAGGAGTGGTGTATAGTCTGAACCTGATGCCCAGGGCCCGCCTGCTGTCTGGCAGCCACAGAGTCCAGCAACTTCATGCGGCGGCCACTGTGAAGGTGCTGCCCCCCACCCCCCAGTCAGAATCTGTGCATTGATGCCACTCCTAGAGGTGGACACAGCAGGACACACAGACAGCCCCATGGAACCACAGCTGTAAGCCTTCCAGGCAGCAGACAGCCTCCCCTGGCGCTCAGGCAGCAGCGGCAGGGTTCAAACCTCTGGCCCTCTGGTGAGCACCCTGACCCATAACCTAGTGGGGTAAACCCAGCTCCAACCCCAGGGCCCCTGACACCCCTGCGGCCTGAGGACAACCTACCTCTGCAGCAGCGTCCCCCTGTCACCACCACGGTCATCTGGCTCTCCCTTGTGCGCCCGGCCCGAGGCCTCTCCCTGCTTGAGCTGGAGCCACCCACTGGGGGTGTCCCTCGGCAAGGCTGGAAGGGACCAGACCCACCAGTGAGGTTCTATGATGCCATGGGCGCTGAGTGGGGTACAGCCTCCACCCTGTCATGAGCAGGTCCTACCCGGTGGGCACTTTGGCGTGCTGCCCCAGGGTCGGGTGCTGCCCCAGGGTCGGGCTGAGAGTGTCTGCAGCTCACCTCCAATGAGGTTCTTCTAAACACCTGGGCCAGGAACAGTGAGGAGCAGGCTGCGGGTGCACAGGTGGGGGTGTGTGGAAAGGCCCACGGGGGTGGTGAGCAGGCTGCGGGTGCACATGCTGGGGTGGGCAGGTGGGGGGATGGG
>NW_022103922.1:1507434-1515510 GCF_000313985.2 Echinops telfairi
GCTTTGAAACCACAAAGAACTTAGAGGCTGTGGCAGCTGGCTCAGCTGAGAGGGGGCAGGGGGGCAATAACTGCCCGCTCGCAGCCATCCTCAGACCCGGTGGCCATCCCTCAGCATCAGAGGACAACTGGCCCCAACCCTGACCAGAGGCGTGCCCTGTGACCTTCCGGGAGTCCCCAGTGGAGGCTCCCAGAGGCTGGCTGTGCAAGGGCCGCCCCCTAGAGGACAGAGAGGTGAGGACACGTGGGCCCTGGTGCCAAGGCTGTGCCCTCTGACGACACCACCGCCCGGCGAGCGAGTTGGAAGCAAGCAGGTGGGCTGCAAACTCCCAGAAAACCAACAACTGCCCAGGCCGAGAGCTGGAGACACACACGTCTGCAGAGCAGGGTGGGCGGGCACTGCTCCCCACTTTTGGGACAGCCCTGAATGGGGCAGGGCCCCTCTGACCCATGCCGGCCCGGGAGTGGCATCCCCCCAGGACTCTCAGGGAAGCCAGTTGATGCTACCAGGCTGGTTGGGCCCCGAGAGGGCACGGAGCATGCAGCCAGGGGCAGATGCGAGGGCGGGCACCAGATGACATCAAAGCCAGTGATTTGGGGCGACCGTTCCGCGGAGGATGCATCGGGGAGACCAGATGGTGCCTCTGAGCAAGGTGACGGGTGCCAGGGATAAACAGGGACAGCTGGCTGGAGCCCTCCCGGGGCCTCCCTACTACACCCATGCAATGGAAACAAGCCTCACGGGAGAGCCCCAGCCGGCCCACCTGTTGCACACCCACCCTCAAATGGCCCCTGGCGCACTGCACACTGGGGCTCCCAGAGACCCAGGGGAGCACTGTCCACCTAGGCCACAGGGAGAGCCCGGCCATGCCAGTAAAGGGTGCATTCAGACCAGCAGGGGCGTGCCCACAACCTGCTCCGGTCCACCCCACCCTCCCCCACCTTAGGCCTGGGCTGGCCAGTCTCCTTGGTGACCAAGGCCAACAAGAGCCCTGGCCAGCAGGCTGAATTCCATGCCACCTGCTGTGGCTAGTGGCAACGCCGCCCAAGCTTCCCAGGGCTGAGGGAGCCCCTTCAGGCCCGGCCCTGCTGCTGCTGGGTTCCTGGCCAACCCTGGGCTTCACTGCAGCCCCAAGCACAGAGCGGTCGCCTTGGCCTTGGTCACATGGCACAAGCGCAGGCTGACCCTCCTGTCCTCCCCCTGGACGCAGATCCCTGCCCCAGGATCACACCGCCCCATGGACTCTCAGGCCCCTGGACCACTTGTTGGGTCCCCTGGGGGGGTTGCATGGAGGGGCAACCTCCTGATGGGAGCACCCCCACCCCAATGCCATAAGGACCTGCCTCAGGGCTAGGACCCCCAGCCCAGGACCTGTTCATTCCCATCTACAGACGGACAAATGATCGCCCAGTCTCCAAGTAGTGCCAGCGGCCTGAAGAAGCCAGAGGCAGGACTCAGGTGGGCAGGGTGCGGCTCCCAGCATAGAGGTTCCCCAGGGGAGCTGGGCAGAAGAGGAGGGGCCGGGAGGGAGAGGGGGAGGCGAGGCCCATCCCCAGGACACCCTGCTCGCCGCCTCCCCAGGCCAGGTACTCACCAGCCGGGTTCTGGGCGCGCGAGCTGCGGGGGGCGGCCATGGGGAGAGCGCAGCGATTGCAGAGCCAGGCACTGGACGCTCCGGGGACGCCGCGTTGCCGCAGAAACCCGCGTCGAGGCGGCTCCGCCTCCAGGCGGCTCCGCAGGGACCGGGGCCCCGCCTGGCCCTGCCCGCACCCCCCTCCGCGCCCTGCCCACACCTGGGCAGGTGGGCACACCTGGGCCCTGCGCCCAGCTTCACCCAAGGGGCGGGGCGCGAGAGGGAGGGGAGGGGACACATGGTCCGTCCCATTTCGCTGCCCCTCCCCTTCCTCCCTACTCTCCAGAGACCCCAAGCACAGCGACACAGGGCGGGCGACCGGCGGGCTGACAGCACGGGTCAGCAGGTACGAATGACCGCGGAGAGAGGGCCAGGCGCGGCGGGGATGCAGGGGGACAAGACCCCACAAAGTGTTACATCCAGCGGCTTTTGCAGTAAACCTTCAAGCTGACCGTGGCTCCACCACCTTCAAGCTGACCGTGGCTCCGCCTCCTTCAGTCCAGCCGGCTGGGGTCAGGGGTCGGTCGGGCAGCTCTGTAGGCTTCCACCACTTTCTCCCGTCTGTGTAAACTTCCGAAAAGTGGTCAGACAGTGTGCTAATCGCCCATGCGGATCCATACGAGGCAGTGGGGAGCTGTCCTAGGGTTCCATCCAGCAGCCTTGGGGATCTAGAAGGCCCCCCTGGACACCTTGGGAATCCTGAGCCCGCAGCAGGGAGAGTACCAGCAGGTGGCACCATGGCCTCGTCACCGAAGGGGTGCCACCCGGCCCTGGAAAGGTAGGGGTGGGGAGAGAAGGAGCCAGCCAAGTCCTCTGGGCCTGGCCTGCTACCATCCCGCAAGTGGGTGGGCGGCTAGCTCCCAAGTGCAACCTCTGCCCAGGAACACTGTCTCCGTGGTCAGGAGAGGGGCCTGGGCAGACGGGAGGCCTGGCCCCTGGCCCCTCCGTGGGAGCCAGCAGCCCTTTGGCCCCTGGGGTTGCTCAGGCCCATTCATGGAGGGTGGGACCCCAGCACCTTCGCCCCTCCCTGGCTGTGTTTCTCTGGGGGGCGAGGGAAGAGCTGACTCACCGCCAGCGAGTGGATGCTGACTCGCAGGCACCCCTGTGAGTTTCCCAGGGTGCAACCCTTTATGGGAGCAGAGAGCCTCATCTTGCTCCCTTGGGAGCACCTAGTGGTTTGGAACTGCCGACCTCATCATTGGCAGCCTGACACAGTAACCACTCGCATAAAGCAGGACCCTCGAGGCCCTCAGCAGCCACCAGGCTGGGCCCCCGCCTCTGCTGAGGGACGGACCTGAGGAGGGACGTGGCCCGCCGAGAGAGCTGTAAGTGAGCTTCCACCTTCCCAACCAGCTGGAAGAGTCCAACCCTCTAAGGTTCACTCGGAGTGAACACCTGCCCAAACCTCCCTCGCTGCCCGAGAATGGACGCTGGCTCATGGGGCCCCCGTAGGACATGGGGACTGCCCTTAGGGTCTCCGAGACTAACTTCACGGAGTAGGAAGCCCCTCTCTCACGGAGGGCTGGTGGTTTCACACTGCTGACCTCGGACCCACGACATGGCCAGGGCTGGCCGTGTGTCCACTGTGCTGGCTAGCTGGCCTGTGCCCGGATGCCGGAGGACCTGGATGGCGCCAGAACATGAAGGGACATGTCTAGCTGGGGGTTTTCCCCAAGAAGTTCAAGGGCTGTGTGCACACCCAGTCCTGGGGACGCCCCACTGGGATAGCTCTGGGGGCAAGAAGCCCTGTCAGGGCCCCAAGAGGCGGGACTTGGGAGGGGGCCAGGGGGCCAGCAGGAGCTGGCGTGGGGAGGCAGGCGTTCCCAGCACTAGAATGCATCCCTCTCTCCTGGAGGCCCCGCCCCCTCCCCCACCGCCCTGGGTTCATTGGGGTTCCCTCCAAAGAGCTCTCTCCATTCAAGAGGGGGTTGCCTGGACCAGACCGCCGGACCCCGCTGGCCAGTGTGTCCCGCTGGGTGGGCTGGCGTGTGCCACCAGCACATGGCTTTGAGCAGAACCTCTGGACAAACAAAGGCTAGGGAGAAAGGTCTGAGGATCCACTGTTGGAAACCAGCGCCTCAGAGCCTTGCATCCTTCTGTTCGAAGCTGGGCTCACCTGGAGGGAGCCCCCAGCTCAGGAGCCCTTGAAATAGCCAGTGGCCATTACAGTGGGTGGTGGGGAGGGTGACACAGGACTGGGTGGCGTTTCCTTCGGTTAGACGACGGACGGGCACCAGCATCAGCCTCCACCGTCCCAGCCTTGAGCGGTCCTCGCCCCCGGCGGAGCACAGCTGTGGGCTTCTCCCTCACAATCCGCACCCAAGGTTCCGGGAGGATCTGCTCCTGGTGGGACCACGTCTCCGCCCAGAAGCGAAGCCTCCCCCATTCATGTTCCAGCTGGCCGGCTTTTCCTGGATTACGTCGGCTCATTTAGAACACTCGTGTCTGATTCACACTCGTTTGCTGCCAATCAATTGCCCAGTCAGTCGCCAACTCTGGAGACGCAGCCTGATCAGGGCAGCTGCGAGGGTTTAGACCTCTGGAAGAAAGCTCCCCAGGGCCTCTGTCCGCCCTGGCTGGATGGCTTCCCTGTGCATCTGGTGTGTGGCTGTCCTCCCAACACCCTCCCCATCTCAACCACCCAGGGGTTCCCGGTACTCCCACCCCGTGGGACTGACCTGCCCTTCACACTCTTTCCTCTCTCAGCTCACACCTTGTTTTTTTGGGGGGTAGGGAGCCATCCCTTCAGGGCTTCATGAGGAAGACCACCTGGCAGCTAATCTCCCCCAGCCCCAAACGTGCCTGCATCCCACCCTTCAAGGGGCGTGCACGGCTTGGTCTCGCGCCCCCTGGCTCGGCTGCTTTCCCTCAGACGGCTGGAGGTCTTGCGTGTCCTCTGTGCACGCACAGTGAGAAAGGACACCTGCCTCAGGATGGCGTTGGCTTTGGCCAAGGTCGAACAGATAGCATAGGTGAGAGACACCGTGGCTGGTGTCCCTGAAAGCCTTCGTGGGGGGACTGCCTGTCAGTGAGGGATCATGGCTCCCGGATAGCCACGGGGCTGCTACCAGAACCAGCAAAGCACACACAGCCTGCCCAGCACCAGTCCCGACTCACAGCGACCCTACTGGGCGCTGCCGGGCTGCCCCGTAGGATTTCTGAGGCTGTAAATCTCTGTGGCGTCTGAGGGCCTTGCCTTTGTCCAGGAGAGTAGCTGGTGGGCTCATTAGTAGCCCCGCGCTCAGCCCACTGCGCCACCGGGGCCCCTCCGTGGGAAGGGCGGGAGCCCAAAATGGTCTAGGCCCACAGTGACCTCTTCGAATGAGGGCGCTGGCAGGGACTATTGGAGGTGCCGCGGGCGGGCAGACGGGCGAACACGCACCTCTGTCTTGGAGGAAGCCCAGCCCACAGCGAGGATGGCTCGACGTGTCTCACGTCCTCAGGCCTTGGGAGAAGACGCCATGCTTGGTAAGGTGGAGGGGCAGCTTAAAAGAGGAAGACCCTGCACTGGATGGATGGACACAATGTGCTATAATGATAGGCTCAGGCATAGGAACGGTTGAGGCAAGTGCAGGCCCAGGCGGCGTTCCCTCTGGTTGGTTGTACCTGGGGTCGCTATGGGTCAGAACTAACTCGATGGTACGTGATGACCAACCAGGAAGAATATGGGTGACCAGGAACCACCCAAAGCCAGCCTGGCCCACAGAGCATCTGGAGATGGTTCTAGAACATGGTGACCCTGGGGTGGACTGAAAGGGCAGCTTCCAAGGATACAACCCAACCTGGCCCTGCCAAGTAAAGGAAGGACAAATGGCCCAGAGGCCAGGCCGGTCGCCCCAGGAAAAAGCCCAGCCCCTTGCTGTGGTCTGGGGATGCAGCCAGAGTTCAGACTCGGGTGCCAGGCTCGGACTGCAGTGTGGAGGTCAGGCAGCCAGGAGGAAGACCCTGAACCTCAGACAAAGGGATGATGCAATGGGCCACTCAGTCCTTCCCCAGAGGGACGGTATTGGTGCTGACACCCAGGCCCCCACAGCGTCATCACGGCTGCCTGTCGGCACAGCACTCAGGGAACAGTTGCCAAGCTCCTGCCAAGGGCAGGCCCACTGGGCGGCATCTGCCCGAGCCTGAAGGCATCCCTGGAGTTGATCGCTGGTGGCTGGCACTGGTCTACCCCAATCGGGCCCTGCTACCTGGCCTGAAATGTCCACCTCCCTGGCTGAGACAGTGGATCAAAGTTAACATGTTGGGGGGCTGGGACGGGTGGGGGTAGAGGCGCAAAGCTGAGCCCTCTGTTTCCATCAGGATCATCATCACCAGCTGCTGTCCAGGCGGGGCGGCCTGCTTGGGGTGACCTGTGCCCAGTGGGGTCAGAGCCTGCGAGGCTCAGGGGGTTTGTGGGCCGATTCTCTGAAAGTATGTCACCAGGGCCCTCTTCCTAGCCTGCCTCACTCTGAACCCACTCAATGCCCCATCTTGTTGGCCGGGTGGGTGGCGGCTGAGTCTGCAAGGAGAGGATGCCATCCTGACGCACCTCGGCCCGGGGCCCTCCGCCTGTGTCTCACTCACCAGCCAGGGCTGGCTGTCACGCAGTCAGTATCGCGCAAGTGTGTGCTCAAATCCTACTCTCGAGCCGTGGGGGTAGAATCCCATTTGGGAACGAGTTTTCTTGGTGATGTTTATGAGACACTACGAGTGTGTCATTCTGGTCTCTCTTGAGATCTACCAAAGCCCAAACTCACTGCCAACAAGCCTGTTCCAGGTCACAGCGACCCTGTAGGACGGGGCAGACCGTCCCCGGGGTTTCCAAGGCGGTCACTCTTTATGGGGTCAGAAAGCTTCGTCTTTCTCCCTGCTGGTGGTCTTGAACTGCGGCCTCTGCCGTGAGCAGCCCAATGAACAACTCACTGCCCACTCCATGCCCCACCTCCTGCCCCCCAGGCCCTGGGCTCCTTTTTGAGATGAACAGCAAGCAGCACATGATGTGGTCCAATTCAGGCTCAAAAGGGCCCTGCAGGATGGGGCAGAACCACCTCCGTGGGTTTCTGAGCCCTTCACACTCTATGGAGATAAAAAGCCTCATCTTTCTCATGAGGAGTGACTGGTGGTTTCGAACCACAGACCTTGGGGTTAGGCCCTCAACACAGAACCTCTGTGGCACCAGGGCACCCTGCAGAGATGCAAGAGAGCACACCATCACAGGGGCGAGATCGGAGACGGAAGAGGGACGCCCGCCCCATGAAGTTGATCAACGGCAGCCCCTCTCCCGGAGCCCACAGAGAGGCAAAGCCGCCCCTGAAGCAGAGCCCTGAATCCAGCTGCTGGCCCCCCAGACTGTGAGAACATACGTGTCCGTGTTGCAGCCACTCCTGGTAGTGGCTCTGGTCTAGCTGCCCAGAGGGGGCGAGATGATGAGGGTGACTGACAGCTGCTGACCACCGCCCCAGGCACCCAGCTGGAGGCTCACTGCCGCATTCGCCTCATGCCCATCAGATGAGGCAGCCCCAGGGGTGCATGTCTCACCTGGCATGCGTGCACAGACATCCGCTCACACCCGGCCCCGGGGCCATGTGTCTCACCTGTGTCACCTGGGCAGGCTTCCTGTATGAGGACCGAAGCCTGTGCTGTTGCGGGCACTGGGTGGATGGGCTGGGCCACTAGAAGCCTCGGTGAGGTGGCATCGCATTCACCAGGGTGGCATCAAGGGTGGCCCTCGGCCTGGCCTCCCTCCCTCCCCTCACTGTGCTGCTGGGGAAGACCGGGGGCGGGGCACTTCCAGCCCTCCCCCATACCTCCCCCCACCACAAAGGAAGCTCACACCAGGGTGGGCTTCTCCCACATTGGGCTGAGCTCTGGCTGGGCCCCGGGGACCTGAACAGCCAGCTCTGCTCCAGTGGGCCCAGGGCAGGGACGGGCTCCATAGCAGGTGCCCAAGTGTGGGGCAGGCAGCCGTGGCACAGTGCAAAGTGGCTGCATGCTGCCTTGAGGCAGGGGTAACCCCTGAGCACTCCACAGGGAGCTGAGCTCCACGGGGATCACCAGGCCTCTCCTCCGCGGCACACACTGTTGGGGGCGTCGGGGAGGGCATGCTGTCTGTGCAGCTAGGGACCCGTGAGTTTGCGGGGCCAGCTACACCTGGTATCATGAGGAGGCTTAACCCTCAGACATCTGTCCCCCCGCAGTTGGGGGCTGGGAGCCCAAGACTGATCGGGCACCCGTCCAGGCACCCTGAGGCTGTGAGTGTGAAGGGGGCATCTGCCCTGGCCTCTGTCCTAGCTTCTGGCAGTGGCCGGTGGTTCTGAGCTGGTGGCTGCACCACACCAATCTCTGTGGTCCTGTGGTGGCTTCCCTGGCTGGGTGGTGTCTCTTCTGAGAAGGTGACCCCAAGCTGGATTCGGGCACTGCCCCCTAGATCCAGAAGGACCTCCTCTTCATGGGAAGATCGA
>NW_022103922.1:1516121-1518769 GCF_000313985.2 Echinops telfairi
GTGGCTGCCCATGGGCATGGGAGCGAGGAAGATGAGGGGCAGGGGAAGCCAGGGGTGAGGGCGGGATGTAGTCTCCATGGAAATCAGCAGTTGGTCACAGCGGAGTCCTGGAGACTGTGTGGTCAGGGTCCAGGAGGAGCTATGCATGGCTCCATTAGGTATCCGACGGGAGGACAGACATACAGAACAGCGGACACACACTGCCGTGGACCTCCCTAGAGGAAGCCTGTGTGAGGGGTCCTGAGACCCTCTGCCCTGGCCAGCTCTTCCCCCCCACTGAGGCTCCTGTCCCCTGCTGGACCCTCCAGGTCATTCACCAAACCCAAACCACCCACACGTGCCCTGCACAGCCTCCCTCCTCTCAACGGAGTGGCCACATCTCCCAGTGTCCTCCTGTGGTCATCCAGGACACCCAAACAGGTGAGAGCCATGTCTGGGGGGCAACTGCAGATGTCCCCCATCTTTCCCTGTGGAATGAGGCCCTGAATGAGGAGGCGCTGTAGAGGCTGGGTCTTAGGGTGTCTCCTAGGAGCCTCTGAGCAAAGACTCACCTCCCCTCTCTCCCAACCCACAGCCAGGGACCCTGAATTTCTCTCATCATGCCTCCTCCCTTCCCTGCTCTACCCTGGCACCCACCTGCCAGGCCTGGCGGGCAACAGGGCCAAGGACATAGCCCCCTAGACCACTTCGCATGGACAGGGCAGGGATGCCTGCTTCTGGTGGGGCCTCACCCCAGGCCCCAGGCCATGTCTGGTGACCAGGCAGGCACAGATTCCGGAAGGCCCAGGAATGCCGCAGGGCCAGGTGTCATGCCATCTTGGGTGGTGCCCAGCCTCACAGCCTCTCCTCGTAGACCTCCTGCTATTTCCTGGGCGTGTGTCTGCCTCATCGGGCAGGAGGCCCTGTCCCCTGGGGCCATTTCCTTCCAGGAATCCCACAGCCTGGCCACCTCTGAGACAGGCAGGCACTGGGATCCCAGGGACCCTATGGTCCCGGAGACCCCCAAGGAGAGAAGCTGGCAGGGGTGATGCTGCCATGGGGGGCTTGGGCAATGGCGGAGCCCCAGCCCCACAATTCTGCCTCTGCCAGGACAGTGAGGCGGAAAATGTCTCAGGAGGTTTGGAAGGAGAAGAGCCAGCGAAGAAGGAGTGAGGATCTTTCTCACCACGTGGGTGTGTGTTGGGGGTTGTCCGTGTGCGGATGCATGGGTGTGTGCAAAACCAAGCAACTTCTGTGTATGCACACATGCATGTGGGGAATCACACGTGTGTGCACATGTGGGTGGGTGTACATGTGGGGGACGTGTGTGTGCTATGTGTGTGTGCATGTGAGGTGGTGCACGTGTGGGTGCATGTCTACAGACATGGGTGTCTGTGTGTGTGCATGTGTGGGTGGGCACCATCACCCCCACCCCGTCTCCCTGCTGCCAGGAGGAGGCCTGAAGATGCTGCCCACTCTGCCCCCTCCTCCATTTACCAGGGGTCACTTTAGGGGACCCTCTTGCTTTGGGCACAGCTGCAAGGGACTCAGACAGGGTTCAGAGGGTGGGCCGGGCTTTGTGGGTGTAGGCACCCAGTGCCTGACAGTGCTGGGTTCAGGGTAGGGACACCCCCCCACTCCCTCCCCACAGGCAGAGCAGGGGCTGGGAAGGCAGAGGCAGCAGCCTTGCTCTGCAGGGACCTGGCTGAGGGCCACACCGCCCACCCAGCCCAGCGGCCACTCTGCCGCCAGTGGTCTTAGCTCAGGCAGAGGGGCCAGGCTCCTGCGGTCAGTGGGAGGCCACGAATGAGCAGCTGCCAGTCCCAGAAGCCCTGGCTCTGGTCCTGCGTCCTCCCTTCTAGGCCCAGAGCCGGGTCTCCTATATGCTTCCCTGACAGGGGCTGGGGTCTGTGGAGGGTGTGGTCCTCTCCTTGCAGGGGGTGGCCTTTCCCGGGGAGGGTGCCTCCCCCCTCCTTCCCTCTCCAGCATTCCAACACCCCACCCTCAGGAATGCAGCCACTTTCCAAACCCAGCTCCCAGGAGGTTCTCCCATCTCAGCCAGAGAGGGCTGGCTAGGATCTGGCTGGAGTGGGGCAGCAAGGACCCAGACCCAGACCCAGACCCACAGGCCATCCTGTGCCCAGATCTGGTGAAGCCAGGGAATGGCACTGCGGGAGGGGAGGGCAGGGCAGGTGGGCAGAACGGTGAGGCTGCTGTCCCTGCCCCTCCCATCCACACGGCCATCAGAGGCAGGACGGGGCCTGTGCCCAGCCCACAGATGAGGAAACTGAGGTGGGAAGGGCAGTGTCCCACTGAGCTCCAGCTGCTGAATGGTGCAGGGCAGGGGCTCTCCATCACAGCTGCCCCCAGGAGCTCTGGCCGGGCTGGGGTTCAGGCCCCCCTCGGCCTCACAAATGTACTCAGTTATGTATGCTGGGGGCAGACAGCCCACCCCCTTCCCCATGGCCCGCCCCCATGGCAAGGGAGGAAGCTTGGAGGAGTCTGTGAGGGTTGCAGGCAGGGCTCAGCGGGCATGGGCGCAGGGAGGCCAGAGTCCTTCCAGACCAGCAGCGATGCCCACCCAGGCCCCTCCCCTGGCACCGGGCCCCAGCTGGGCTGGTGGGACCGCAAGACCCCTAGCGTCTGGCGGCTTTGAGACCCCCAAGATC
>NW_022103922.1:1519855-1521702 GCF_000313985.2 Echinops telfairi
GCCACCGGAACTGGGGCCTCCAGCCACGCCAGGGCGCGGGCAGCAGTAGCGGTGGGAGACTGCACAGCCCCCTCCCCCAGGGGGGTGCGACTGTGTGCTGGCTGCCTCCAGGCGGGTTCCGGCGATCCTGGGATGCCTGCCGGAGAGGCCCTGCTGTCCACGGTGATGCCCCGTCCATCCTAGCTGGCCAGCATGGATCCGGTGGGGGTGCGGTGGGGGCTGGGCCGTGGCTTTGCGCTGGCAGCAGTGTCCCGGGCTGTGTGTCCTGGCTCCTTGATTGAACCTGAAGCCTGGACCCAGAGCCGTCTGCTCAGCTCCCTCTGGACCCTGAGATTCACGGCCAGGCCGCCAGCAATCCAGGCCCTGGCATGTGGCCTGAGAAAGGGGTGGTGGTGGTGGTGGTGGTGGTGTGTGTATGTGTGTGTGTTAGTGTTACTGGCCGTGGCCTCGGGGTCTTCTGGACCCCACATTCTTAGAGGGGTGACAGCCAGTATGCTGGGGTCAGTGCTTGCTGGGGACCAGCCGGAGGGTTCCCTCCTGCAGGTGTGAGGCTGTGGGGGTGAGGCAGGGGAGCCAGGCGTTAGCTGGCTGTTGGCACCAGCAGGCACCTGGGCTGGGGGAGTGAGTGTGTTTGGGCACGTGTGTACATCGCTTGGTGGGCTAGACCTGGGAGGCTCAACACGTGTGTGGGGGACCCCTGTGACGACTGTGTGCCCCAGTGGTAGCCCCTGGCAGAGGAAGGGCATCCTCCGATGGGCTCTGGGCCTTGCGGCCACGCCCCTCATGGGGCCCCAGTCACCAGCTGCTGTAGGAACCGCCGTGCCTGGCTTCAGGAGTTCCCCTCCAACCAGGTGTCAGCCAGACCCTCCACTCTGAGGTCCCCACTCCCGTAACCGCCTGTGAGCATTCGAGGGGAGCCCAGACGGTCTGTGGAGGGCTAGTGTGTGGGGAGAAGAGCCAGCAGTGGGGTGGGGGGTACAGCCTAGTGAGATGGGGGCCTGGGGCTGGCAGAGGTGGCAGAGGGTGCTTGGGCGTGGCCAGGAGGCAGGGTCCAGTGCTGCCCAGGTGAGGGTGGTGGCAAGGTGGCCCCAGTGGAAGGCTGTCTCTGCGAGGCCACAGCCGCGGCACTGACGCCCACTGAGGAGCTTGGGCATAGTACCGGACTCCTGGGCAGCATGGTCTGGCCATGCGGCAGTCGCCTGGTGGCTTTTTAAAGGGCAGAGGTGGGCGCAGGTGGTGTTGAGGAGTGAATCGGAGTGGGTGGGCACCGGAGGGCAGGGCCTGATTGGGCGTGGGGCTCTGCTCCACCGTGCCCCTTACGGGCCTAGGCAGGGGTGAGGCAGCCTCTGTCTTGGCACGGCTGGAGGTCAGCTATGGGTCAATACCTGGTTAGTCGTGTTTCCCTGCACCTGGGACCTGCCCCTCCCAGGCTCTGGTGGTGTGGCTCGTAGGGACAGTGAAGGGAACCGGGAGACAGGCTGCAGGGGTGGAGTGGTGGTGAGGGCTTCAGAGTAGGCGCGGGGCTTGACGGGAGCCGCAGAGCCCGGAGCATCTGCCCCAGGTGGGCAGTTGGCCTGCGGGCTGCAGCTGTGGAGAGTTGGGGCCGGCCGGCCCGTGGAGGCCCCGAGCTGCGGTGTGCGCATGGGCGCAGTGGCCCTGAGCCTGGTAGAGAAGGCCCAGTGTAAAGTGGTGTGGGGGGCACCTCCGCCGTGCCCGTGAGCCTGGAGCTGTGGCTGTTCGTGCAGAGTGCAGGACCTGCAGCGGAGCAGGTGTGGGCACTGAGCACCATAGTAGAGTGGTGGGGGCACCAAGTGTGGGTGCCACGGTGTGGTGGGGGGGATGAGGGT
>NW_022103922.1:1521972-1540373 GCF_000313985.2 Echinops telfairi
AGGGGGAGGCTGGAGGCCACCAGAGCCGGAGGCACTGGTGAGCAAAGGCCTCAGACTTCCGGGAAAGCATCCCCTCAGACACTCCGCAGAGCCAGCCTGGCCCTGACTGGGGTGGGGTGGGCGTGGCATGAGTGGGAGCCACCTCGTAGGGTCGGGGCTGCTGGTCAGGGGTCCCCAGTGCCAAGTGAGGATGACCGGGGGGCGGGGAGGGGTGCAGCAGGTCCTCCCCGTCACCCTCACTTGGAAGGACCTTGGCCACGAGGCCATCGATGGCCCAGCCGCCACTGACGGAGGACAAGCAGGGCTTAATTAAGGAGCCGGGTGCGTGGCCATGGCGTGGGCGGTTGCCAAGGTGACTGTGGAGGTGGGGTTCTCTGGGATGGCCCCCCGCCCTGCAGGCCTCCTAGTTGGGAGAGAGGGAGAAAGGCTGCCCCAGAGGAAGCTGGGGGCCAGCCCCGCAGGCGCTCGATGACTTGTGCCCTGCTTAGCTGGAGTTGGGGAGCCCAGAGACATCGAGACTGCAGTGCCCAGCCTCTGAGCTCAGGACGTCTGGACGGGTGAGCGGCCCTGCTGCTGGGGTGGGTGCCTGCCAGTGGTCAGAGGCTGCCCACCCGCCCAGCTGAGCCTCGCGTCCATGCTGTAGGCCCGGAGCATGGCCCTTCACACACACTCGGGGCAGAGGGGCAGCAGCCCCTCTCCGCCCAGGGCACGGGGGCAGTAGGCACCACCCCCTGCGACCACGGGGTCTCTCAGAAGGCTGCCTGGGCTGGGACAGGGACGTGGCATCCAAGCCCTGGGTCCACCCAGATCCCAGCTCCCTTCTCGCTCCACCAAGTCTCCCCCACTGTCGAGTGTGCCCCTCCTCGCCTGAGAAGCAGGGCTCATTGGGGGCCCCAGAGCCTGTGGGGGCACAGACTTCAAAGCAGTGCCCGCCGAGCCCACAGGTGAACGCCATTGTGGTTCCCGAGCAGGTCAGGGCTGATGAGTTAGAGGGAGAGGGGAGTCGGAGCTCTCCTGATCACTGCCAGGAGACGGGACCCGCCTGTCCACTCAGACATTGAAGTGTCTGGGGTCGGTTTGCCGACCATCTACAGCACCTCCCAGGCAAGGGCTCGCCTCCTGCCCTGGAAGCAGCTGTGAGAGGCCGACACCCAGGACCTCACCTCACCCTGCACCGCTCCCGCTCAGCTCCTGTCCCAGGGCCGGAGAAGGAGGGTGTCAGGGCATGAAGTGGGAATGGCAGGGCCAGAGGCCTAGGTGACTCCAGTGTGCGGACTCCTGGACTGCTCTCTCCTGGGGAAAGCTTGCTCAAGGTCCGGGGCTGTGGCACCCCCCAGAGCAGGGCCCTTGGGGGCTGTGGGGGCTTCTCTCGGGAGAAGCCTGCTGGCAAGAGGGAGGCGCAGTTGCCACCTCCATCGGGACAGGAACCAGTTGGCTCCCGGGACCAAGTCCACCTCGGGACATGCTATGTCCACTCCCTCCCTACACAGTGCTGGGGCTGGGGGAAGGGAGCATGCAGAGCTGTGGCGGGGGCAGCTTCTCAGAGTTGGGGACCATGCAGCCGGCGGAGAGCTTGGGGCAGGGCCACGTGTGGAGAGGTGGGAGCGGAGTCCGTCACTGGCTTCTCCAGCCTGGTGGTTCTCAGCTAGGGCCCAGGGCCTGCCCAGAGGTAGGCGTGGAGGATGGCAGGTGCCCAGGCCCAAGGTGGCCCCTTGCCCAAGGCGTCTGGGATAGCATGTGGGGGCCGGCCCTTGCACCCCGGAGCTTGGCCGGCACTGGACAGCAGATGCCGCACCCTGAAGGTCTGTGTGGGGCCAGAGCTGAGGGCCTAGGTGACTGGCCTGCGTGGGCACACTCATTGGAGACGCTGCCCCAGAGGCAGTAGAGCTGTGGGACTCCAGGGTCAGGGGCCACGGCCCACAGAGCACTGGCCAATGCCACCTCCCGCCCCCAGGATGGAGGCCTCCTGCCTGGAGCTGGCCCTGGAGGGGGAGCGGCTGTGCAAGGCCGGCGACTTCCAGGCCGGCGTGGGCTTCTTCGAGGCGGCCGTGCAAGTGGGCACCGAGGACCTGAAGACCCTCAGCGCCATCTACAGCCAGCTGGGCAACGCCTACTTCTACCTGAAGGAATACTCCCAGGCCCTGGCCTACCACAAGCACGACCTCCTGCTAGCCAGGTGGGGCGGCCTCTGGGGTCAGGTGGGGGGAGATGTGGGGCGTGTGTGAGCTGGGCCAAGGGGGATATGTCGGTGTGAGCACGTACATGTGACCAGCTCTGGGTCTGTGAGCTCACGCGTGTGTGTGTGACCCCGTGTGGTAGTGTGTCATGTGTCTCTGCATGTCTGGGAGCACACGTGTCTCCATGTCGATTGCTCTCTATGTGCCTACGTGAGCACACACGTGTCATACATGGCCCTCTGTGATTGCAGGTGCGTGTCCTATGTGATACATGTGTCTGAGCACACACGTCTCTGTGTGATCCCATGTGATAGCATGTCGTCGCTGTGTGGCTCTCCTTGCCTCTGAGGAAGCACAGGCCTGCCTCTTGCACCAGCTCCTGCCCCCAGCTCCCACCTTCTTCAAGCCTCAGCCTGCTGGTCTGCACCAGCAGTGCACCCTGACCAGGCTGGCACAGGCCCCAAACCCCAGCCAGGTCACGCTGTCTCCCATCTCCAGTGATAAGCCCCATACTGCGCCCGCTGGCGTGCCTGCCTGGTTACTGCAGGGATTGTGGTAGATCCGGTGCCCCGCAGGGCCTCCAATCTGGGTTCCAGGCCCCAGGGTCCTGTTGGAAGCCCACAGCAGCCCTGCACTGGGAACCTTATGGCTGGCCCCATTCCCACCCTGCAGGACCATCGGTGACCGCATGGGGGAGGCCAAAGCCAGTGGGAACCTGGGCAACACACTCAAGGCCCTGGGCCGCTTCTCCGAGGCCATTGTCTGCTGCCAGCGACACCTGGACATCGCCCAGGAGCAGGGGGACAAGGTGGGTGTCAGGCTCCCTGGGCAGGGGGAGGCCTGGGGGCCAGGCCATCATCCCAGGGGCCTCACTCAGGCTTGGTCACAGGAAAGACCACCCCCCACACCAAACCTGTGGCTGTGTCCCGTGCGTGCATGCGTGCGAGCGTGCGTGCTTTGTGAGGGGTCACAAGGGTGCAGACTTCAGTTGTGTCACGCACAGTTGTACGTGTGTCGCCTCGTCACTCCCCAAACACGTCCTTCCTGCCTAACAGACTGGGGCAGTGAGGGCCTGGGCACCTGGCTGCAGGCGTCCGAGGACAGCAGTGAGGTCAGCTGTGGCTGGAGTGGCCGGGCCGTGTCCTGTGCTGCTGGGCTCACCCCCTCCTCGCTGCCCCGCCCCCACCACCCGCAGGTCGCGCAGGCCAGAGCGCTCTACAACATGGGGAATGTGTACCACGCCAAGGGCAAGCAGTTGTCCTGGAGCGCCGCTCAGGACCCCGGGCACCTGCCGCTGGATGTGCGGGAGACGCTGAGCAAGGCCTCCGGCTTCTATGAGTGAGTGGGCAGCTAGGCTGCAGGGGGGCGGGCGTCCCTGAGCATCGGAGGGCCACCGTGGGCTAGCCTGGTCCCTCACTGCTGCTCCTGTCCCCACCCCCCAGCCCTGCATCTCCCCAGAATCGGGGCTCCTTTTCCAGTGGGTACTTGGCTGGAAGGGGGTGGGGCACGGGGCGAGCCAGGTGGGAGGGGGACAGCGGCCATACCCCAGGCCAGCCCGCGTGGAAGGCGGGCAGGCTCGTTCTCAGTCAGATCTGCCCCCAGGAGGAACTTGTCCCTGGTGAAGGAGCTGGGAGACCGGGCAGCCCAGGGCAGGGCCTGCGGCAACCTGGGGAACACTCATTACCTGCTGGGCGACTTCACGGAGGCTGCCGCCTTCCACAAGGAGGTGAGTGGGCGGGGCACGGGGTGTGTGTGTGCAGTGCTGGGGCCTGGGTCCCCTCTGGACGTGTGCCTGCCGGGCATCTGCCTGGGCCTCAGGCAACTCACTTTCCCCAGCGTCTCGCCATCGCCAAGGAGTTTGGTGACAAAGTGGCCGAGAGGAGGGCCTACAGCAACCTGGGGAACACCCACATTTTCCTGGGGCGGTTCCACGTGGCAGCAGAGTATTACAAGTAGGCAGCACCCCACCCCCCCAGCCCAGCCTGAGGACAGAACCCCTCGTGGGGGAGGGCATGAGGGTGTGTCCGTCTGGTCCTGGCCACTGGGCACTGCTCCCGTGGGGATCGTGGGCAGTGGTGCTCTTGGCCTGACCCGCGCCCTGCTGCCGGGCAGGAAGACACTACAGCTGTCCCGTCAGCTGCAGGACCAGGCAGTGGAAGCGCAGGCGTGCTACAGCTTGGGCAACACCTATACGCTGCTGCAAGACCACGCGAGGGCCGCCGAGTTCCACCTGCGCCACCTGCTCATCGCCCAGGAGCTGGCCGACAGGTGCGCCTGCCCTGGGGGCCGTGGCCAGAGTCAAGTCTACTCACCGAGACCCTCCTTCGGGCTTCCGGGGCCGAGTCTTAGCAGGAGCGGACAGCCTTCACCTCTCTCCCGCCCTGTGGTCTTAGCTGACCCACAGTGACAGGGTCGAGCTGCCCCACGGGATTCTGAGACGGTCTCCCATGAGGGGATCCCAAAGCCCTGTCTCTTCCAAGGAGCGACTGGGGGTTTTGAACGGTTAGCAGCCGTACCTATAACCCACTGTGCTACAGTTCCTGGTTCCTCTCCTTCACGTGTTTAAATACCTGCCTTTAGGGCAGCGGTCCTCAACCTTCCTCATGCCGAGACCCTTTAATACAGTTCCTCAGGTGGTGGTGACCCCCAACCAGAACATTATTTTCATTGCTACTTCATCACTGTCATTTCGCTACTGTGATGAATCGGGTGACCCCTGTGAAAGGTCGTTCGACACCCCCCCAAGGGGGTCACGACCCACAGGTTGAGAACTGCTGCCATAGGGAGAGACGGATGGCTGCAGATGTGGGCACAGCAACCCCGGTCCCAGGTGTGCCCGTGGGCAGCGGCCAGAGAGAGCACCTTGAGTCGAGGAGCCTCTCCTGGGGAGTGCCCTTCAGGAGTCTCCCCTGCCCAGGAGGCTCTGTAGGGACTTAGGGCCCAGGGCCTGGGTGGGATGAGGCATGCCAGCCACTAGGGGGTGAGCCAGGCCTGGAGTGGAGGTGTCCACCCTGCCCTGGCTGCCCGGAACACTCCTGCTCCCTGGGGGGGGGAGGTCCCGAGCAGCCCCACCCCAGGGAGGGGTGTCACGGGACAGGCTCCATCCTCGAGAACATGGGCCCCAGAGCCTGCTGGAGGGCCCTCCTGGGGACCAGTTTGTGGGTGTCCTGGCTTTGCGTGAAAGCAATGCCCTGCCTGTCCCTCAGGGCTGGAGGCCCCTTGGTGACCGCTGGGCCACGTGTGGCACCTGAACCTCTGCCCCACCCACGGTCCATCCTGAGGCCGCCGAGGGGTGTGGGGCAGGTATAGACGCAGTCCCTGTCCCCTTCAGAGTGGGCGAGGGCCGAGCATGCTGGAGCCTGGGGAACGCCTACGTGTCCATGGGGAGCCCTGCACAAGCCCTGACCTTTGTCAAGAAGCACCTGGAAATCTCCCAGGAGGTGAGCCCCAGCCCAGCCCCTCCCTAGGCTGCCTCCGGGCCACTCCAGCCCCTCGGCCCTGGGCTGGACAGCAAGATGTGCAAGGCTGCCACCTCACCTGACACTCAGAGCCCGTGTGCCTGCAGGGGCTGTTCCCCTGAGCCGGTGGGGTGGGGTGCTGTCTCCCTGAGTCTGTGGGGCATGAGAGTCACCTACCCCTGAGCCCTAGTGCCTCCCACTCCTATCAGCTCACCCCAGGCCTGCTTCTCTGTCCCCATGGAAGCAACAGTGGCACCGGCTCCTCCACCAGGCAGCCAGGGCCCTCCCTCAAGGGACACCCAGACCCCCGCCTTCCCCAGAGGGGGCCTCGGGCCTTCTGAGGGCCTGACCACCAGTCCTGAGGCTGCTCAGGCAGCCAGTGGTGGGCCAGCCCCTCGTCCACCCCCTCACCCTGATTCTCCCACTTCTTGGATGCAGCCTGAAAACAAGCCCAGCCCCCATGCTGAAGTGCCCCAGGCCCTGGGCAGAGGCACCTTGGGGTGCTTGTCTAGGGGGCGCTGCTGCTTTGGGACCTGAGCCCCCTCTTCTGGGGAGGGCTCTGGGCAGAGGGAGGCATGGGATGGTCCACGCTGCCCACTGAGGGGCTCCCCACGCCACAGGCTGGATGGCCTGTGACCCCAGTGAGCCTGAGGCTTGGGGGTGGGGTGTCCCAGAGAGCCCCCCAGCAGGTCTCCCACCCGGGCCCCTCATTGCAGATCGGGGACCGAAATGGAGAGCTCACGGCCTGCATGAACGTGGCGCAGCTGCAGCTCATCCTGGGCCAGCTGGGCAGCCCGGCCAATGCCGCCGACACAGCTGAGAAGCCAGACCTGGCTGGCTACGAGGCCCAAGGTGGGTCTGGGGGTGGGTGGACACCAGCTGGGAAGTCAGTGGGGGGAGGAATGTTCTGCAACAGGGGTGCATCTGAGGTCAGGGAGCCCCCAGCCCTGCCTCAGGAACAGAGTGCCACCATTCGCAGGGTTAAGGGCAGGACGGTGGAAAGGGATGTGGGGACACAGCCCCCCACCTCCCTGGGGGCACTGAACACTTGGATGCAGGAAGCAAGGTGGAGCCTCGACCCCCACCCCACCAAGGCACTGCCCCTCCCCTTCCAGCTGAGGGCGGGTGCTGCCGTGGAGGGAAGCCCTGTGTTCCTGCATCTTGGGGGAGGGAGAGTGTGCCGGGCATACTGGCCTCATTCAGGGCCATCGACCCTGCATGCAGGTGGACGGGCCTCAAAGCAGGCCGCTTCATGAGCAGGGAATTTGCTCTTTGAACCCCCAGGTCACTGAGCATAGGACCAGGGAGCAGGATGCTTCCCCATGAACTTTCTGGCCGGGGCTGGGGGAGGGGGGTACACACCATGGTGTGTGGGGCAGGCCCTCCCACCAGTGGGCTTTCCAGAGGGTGTTTCTACAGCCCCTCAAGGTGCCTGAGCCTGAGTCCCAGCCTAGCACTACCACCGGTGGCTGGCCACCCTCTGGGAGCCCCGTAGACGGTGGGGGCAGGGCTGGGCCGGCATCTGGACTGGAGCCATGGGCCGCCCGCCCTGGACACTGGCCTTCCCTTCTCTGAGCCAAGGAAAGGGGGGCCGGGCGGTGACGTCCTGCTGCGCTGAGACAAGGCCACTCTGTCCTCCCTTGCCACCACCTCTCTGCTCTGCCTGCCTGCCTGGACCCTTCCTGGCCTGGGGTGCTCTGGATGAAGCCTCCTCCCCAAGTGGCTGCCAGCTGCTGGCCACCACTGCACAGTGGGGAGAGGGGTCTCAGGAGGGGCTGGGCAGCCCTGAGTGCTGGACCCTGGGGTCAGCAGAGATGCGGCTGCTGGCAGAGGGCGGAGCCCAGACATCTGGGGACCCTGGAGGGGGTCCCTACTCAAGTGAGTGTCTGGGGGATGGGCTGTTGGGAGCTCAGGGGTTGCTGGAGGGTCACTCTCACTCAGCTTCCCCTGTGAGGACTGTCTAATGTTGTGGGGGGTGGGGGGGGAGGTCATCCAGAGCTTGTCCATGTGGCTGGACTAGGTGGAGGGCACACAGGGTGAGGCGGCTGAGGAAGCCGCTCCCTGGAGGAGGTGCCCACTGAGTCATGAGGAGGAGGGAGGAGGGAGGCCTTGGGGGCCCTGAGCCGGGTGGGCTGCCGGTGAGTGTGGCCAGGCTGGCCCTGGAGGAGGTCTCAAACTTCCCTGTTTGGGGGCCCTGTCTCAGGCCGCAGGGGACAAAATAAGCCAGTGATCAGCTTTGCCATTAACCCTCGGCCTGGATCCCCCAGCTCCCTAGGGGTCTGGGTGGGTGAAGGGTACCCCCTACACTGCCCCTCGGCCTGTGGGTTGGAGAGAGCAGGCTCAACCCCTTGGGCATACAGAGACCTAGGCTTCCCCTCTCCCAGTGACCCGGCAAGGGTGCAGGGGTCGAGGGGCCCCTAACCTCCCTCCCAGCCCCCACCCCTTGGACCAGGGCTGCTTGCTGTGTTGGGTGGGGGTGCTGGCCGGCCTGGGGCCCTCTGAGCAGGAGGTGGGCAGGGCAGCTCAGGAAGGGTCTCACTTGGGGTTTTGAGGGCCCGGCAGGGTGGGCAGAGAAGCAGTCTGCTCCGGTCCTGGCCCCCCCCGCCCCACACACACACGGAGGGGTGAAGGGGGCCAGCAGGGCAGCTCTGCCCAAGGGTCTGGTCCCAGCTGGGATACCCTCCCCACCAGGACATGACCAGGACAGAGCCCCGTTCTGTGGCCAGGACAAGGCTTGTGGGGTTACGCCCTGCTGGCCTCTGATGACGGGGACCGGGCTGGGCCCGAGGTGGAGACAGAGACTACAGTGTGACGGTTGGGCTCAGGGAGGGTGCCAGACCTAGCCCTGGGAGGCGGGCAGGCGGACCCAGCCTGGGCTGTTGGGACTGGCCGGCTTGGCATACCTCGGTCCTCGTACCACACAGAGGGGTCATTTAGCTGGCTGAGGCTCCTGCCTGCCCTGACCAGAGCCCCGTCTCCAGCGGGACACTCTGGGCCCCGCCCTGGAGGCTCAGGTGGGGCGTAAGCAGCAAGCCAGCAGGGTCCTGAGTCGGCTGGGGTGGTGCATGGCCCTGGGGGTGGTAACTTGAGGCGACCCATCTCCCACCAGTGCCCAGCTGTCAGACCTGAGGTGGGGATCTTGGCACAGGCAGGGCAGTGCCTGACCTGGTTGGGGATGGACAGACAGCACACAGCTGGTCTGGATGCGGGCAGAGCCGCCTCTGTGGTCAGCATGAACCCGGCCCTGGCGTGCGTGTGCGGCAGCTTCATTTCTAGCTACTTGAGCACAGATGACAAGGCCAAACAGGAAAAAGGCATAGCCCACCAGCACCTCCTTCCAGCTATGTGGGCACCCCACAGGGTGTCTGTACCCCATGTCCCCCACACTGGCCCCTTAGCACCGGCTCTGGGAACTGGCTGCCTTTGGCAGGAGTGCTCTGAGCTGAACCCCAACTAGGCCCACCTGCAGGTCTCCTTCAACCCAGAGCTCCCTGCAGCCTCTGCCGTTTTCTTCTTTACCTTCCCCCCGCCCCCTCCCACTCTCTCCCCACCCCTCAGTCTCCCTCTCAACTGTCACGCACCACCTGTCCCCTGCCCTGTGCCCCTCAGAGGGGACTCTCCCATGCCCCTTTTCCCTCCTGTGTGGGGACACCCCCATGTGGGGCAGACAGGGTATTGAGGTGCAGGCCAAGCAGCACTCGGGGAGGCCTGGGTGGCTCCCTGCGCCCTGGGACTAAGGACAAGCGCCCTCCGTCAGTATTCAGAGGTGGGTCCTGAGGTGTCCCCACTAGACTCCCCGCCCCATTCCTGTGGAACTCAAGGGACCTGTCTAGTGGGTCTGGCCTTGGGGCTCCTCTGGTGCAGGGGCGGGGCACCAGGGGGCTTCCTGGAGGCAGTGCCAGTTGGAAAGCCCCTCAGGCCCTGGTCACGCAGCCCCAGGAAGGGCATCCCATGCAGAGGACAGTGCACATGGAGGGGGCCTGAGGCAGGCAGGCAGGCTGACCAGGGCCACTGTCTTCCAGGGGCCAGGCCCAAGAGGACACAGAGGCTGAGTTCGGAGGCCTGGGACCTGCTGAGGCCCCCCCTGGAGCAGGTGAGCAGGGCTGGTGTCACCTGGAGACAGGTTAGAGGCAGAGCCGTGGGGACCAGGGTAATGGGCTGGGAGCAGGGCTGGCCAGTTGCCCTCTGTCCACTCCTGCCGTGGCCGAGAGATAAATGGGTGCCCCCTGGGCCTGAGTCCAGAGTGCCCATCTGCTGCCACTACCCCCTCTGGCCTCCTTCCTTAGTACACACGGCTGGCCCCCCAGGCCCGTGTGGCCAGTTTCCAGTGGGCCCTGGAACAGGGGCGGCATTCAAACAAAGGTGTCACACAAGGAGGGCAGGGGCGTGGGAAAACGGTGCCGAGTCCCGGTGGGCTGCCCTCTCTGAGCCCGTGGTGGCTGGTTCAGTGAACTGACCATAAGGGGGCTCCTCTAAAACTTGCACCCCAGATGCTCCCCTGCAGCCTACTTACCTCTCCAGGGCCTGGAGCCCTGACCAGGGTCCACCCCTGTGGTGCTGCATGCTCTAGTGAGTTGTCTAGTGGCCCCATGATCAGCCCCCACCCCCGTGTCCCCCCAGGAGCAGAATGGAGACAGCCACCAGGTGGGGGACTGGCGGGGGCCAGGTTGGGACTCGCTCCCCCGGCCGGAAAGGAGCAGGAGGTGCCCCGAGAGATTGGATGCTGCAGAGTGGAGGGCCCAGGAGGGCAGCCTCTCTCCGCTGGACAGCGCAGATGTCCGGGTGCAGGTGCCTCGTGTGGTGCGTGGGGCCCACAGGTGGATGGGTGGGTGGGGCATGACCGGGCCCAGGTCCCCTCATGGTGCAGCTGGGCTGGCTGGTGAGCCCGGCCGGGGGGACATGGAGGCAGAGGGAAGCAGACAGTGCACCTCTGCCAGATGGGTGGCCCTCCACCTCCATCAGGGGTCCCAGTCCTCCTCCCCTGAGCTGCATCTGCAGCCCTGTGGTCCTCTATGCTGAGATCTAGCCCTGCCCTGGTGATGCGAGGACCAGCACAGACGGGTTGCAGGGGCACTCGGCATAGTGTAAAGGGCTTGGAGCCCTGTCTGGGGCAGCGTTGGGGCATGCAGGCCAGCTCCCAGGGTGGGGACAAACCTGAGCAGGGTCCGGGTTCTGGAGTGGACACGGGAGGACTCAGCGGGAGCCGAGTGTGGACACAGCGGCACCAGGGAGCCACAGAGGGCAGGAAACTAACTTCACAGCCTCCACCGCACCCACACCCGCCCCTTGAGGGAGGGCTCAGGCAGGGCAGCTCTGGTTCCGGGGGCAGGTGCAGACTTAGCCTGCACCCCACGCTGGTGGGGGCCACCGGGCTGAGCAAGGAGGGGGCAGAGCTGCCTGGGGGCCTTTTGTTTCTCTGTGACTCAGTGCACCCCTCAGCCCTACCAGCACCGCACAGGAGGGCTAATTTTAACATCTCCTAAAAGACAGGCAACACCACGGGGCACCTCCCCACGCCTGCTCCGCGGAAGCAGGGAGGGGGCACCTAGACTGGTCCGGGGCTAGCCCGCCTCTCCTCTCGCTTGGGCAGCAGGGGTGCAGTCAAGGGGCAGCTGGGACCACATAGGCCACCCCCTGAATGGGGAGGATTCTGGCTCGGGGTGGGGGTTGCAGGGCAGGCAGCCTTGGGGAGAAAGCGGGGTGGGGTGGGGGCTAGAAAGGCCTCAAGGTCAGAGCATGGAAGTGCATTTCAAATTGGACCCCATCCACCATCCGCCACACTGAGCTGGAGAGTGGGGGCTGGGGGGCAGGGGTGGAGTTCTGCCTCTGTGTTTAAGAAGGCGCCTGCTAGTGTGTGAGTGCATGTGCGTGTGCTGCTCTGAGTGCCCGCGTGTGTGTGCGCGCGCTGAGGGAGGAGCTGGGAGGGCCCCGTTGGAGATCTTGCCTATTTAAGCGCTGGCGGCCCTGGAGGGAGACGGGCACAAGCAGGCTGGGGCAGGGTGGCCTCCTGACGTGTTGCTGGCATCCCGCGTGAACTCCTGGCCTGGCCACCTCTGTGCTGACACCCTGCGCCCCAGCGTGAGTGTGGGTCCCGCGGAGAGCTCCACGGGGCTCCCTCCTGGGGCGCCTGGCCTCATTGAGGGGGTGGGGGCAGGAGAGGGCAAACGGAGGTAGGGGTGAACAGCCAGCTGCTGGTGAGAGGTCAGTGGGGTGGGCAGCTCCTCAGCAGGTCAGGTGTGGTGTTGGGCTTCAGCAGGGGGCCCATGGTTTGGGGCCTCTTTAGCAGCAGGAAATACTGGGTACTATGAGGTTAGGGGCCTGGCACAGCTCATTGGGTCCACGGGCCACCTGGGGGTCACCCTAGGCCAGACTAGGATGGTATGTCCTTCCAGGTGGGGCACAAGTGTAGGCCCTGGGCACTTTCTGGACCACAAGTCTCCCCTTCTTGGGGATGTCCTCCTCCGGTGATCAGGGAGAGGGCCCCACAGCCCACTTCCCAGCTGTGGGGCTAAGGGACAACAAACCCTTTAGGCAGCCCTTTCCTACCCACAGCTCTGGACCTTGGGCCTGCCCCAGGGGAGGGCCTCCTGAGTGCTGAGCTGGGCGGCCTTCACCACAGCTGCCACCTGCTGGTGGGCAAAGGCATGACGCCCCAGCTTGGCCGCCCACCTCTCATCCTGAGGCCCTGGCCCGGGTGCTCCGCTGGGACTCCCTCAAGAAGCCCACACGCTACATATGCTCCTGCGTGGGGGGCAAGTTTGGGGACAGCAGACCCTCTCCCAAACCGCTGGGAATAAGTGCCCTGAAGCCATCGGGATGAGGGTTCCTGCAGGGCCCTCACGGCTCTGCCTTCAGGCTGCTGTGGCCTCTGTTCTCTCCGTCCTTGGCCAGAGTGGCCAGGGAGGCAGACGGCCTGTAGGGGGAGTGGGCTTGGGGGGTGTGGGGTGTGGAGGAGACTGACATCCCAGGCCAGGGCCCTGAGCTGCTGTAACCCCCTCCCCCAGAGCCTCCCCAGGGTCCCATCTTCCGACGAGGAGTGCTTCTTCGACCTGCTCAGCAAGGCTCAGAGCAGCCGCATGGACGACCAGCGCTGCCCACTGGAGGGGGACCCGGGCCGTGACGCCCCCACAGTGGAGGGCGGTGTCGGTGAGCCCCCGCCCAGCATCCCAGCCGCCTGGAACCCACCGGGACCCCTGCCTGGGGAGGGCCAATGCCCTTCTGGTGTTTGTGCCCCACACACCCCCTGCGCCAGCCTGACCGCCCTCCCCCTGCAGCGCCGTCCTCCCTGACGGCCTCCCCGCAGACGGAGGAGCTGTTTGACCTCATTGCCAGCTCGCAGAGCCGCCGGCTGGATGACCAGCGGGCCAGTGTGGGCAGCCTGCCCGGGCTGCGTATCACCCACAACAACCTGGGCCGCCTGCGTGGGGAAGGTGACCCCTCGGAGCCTGGAGATGACTTCTTTAACATGCTCGTCAAATGCCAGGTAGGTGGCAGCCAGAGGGGTGGACGCACACCCTGCCCCTGCAGAGCCAGACTGGGAGGGTAGCTATCTGTCCTCGGGAGCCAGAGTCTCGGGCAGGCCCAGCACTGTCTCCTGGGAGGGTTGGGAAACCCAGGTTCGGGGAAGGAGGGGTGTCCCCGAGAGGGACAGGCCTGGGTTACTGCCAAGACTGGTAGTACGGTCAGAGTGGAGGGGCTGTGGGAAACAGGAAGAGTCCCTCGGGACTCCCACTAGAATGGAGGAGACAAGGTCAGGTGTGAGGGCAGGAGGCCATGAGTAGCTGAGCCCCTGGGGCCCCATCACCACAAGCCCCCAACACCCCGTCACTGCACCCCCATACCCTCACTGCCCCTGGCACCCCATCACTGCGGGTCCCTGGCACTCCATCACTGCACCCCAACAATGCAGGTCCTTGGCACCCCATCACTGCACCCGACACTGGGGGCCCTACAATAGGCTGAGGGTCCGGTGGCTCTGTCCAGGCACTGCAGGTCTGCAAGGGCTCTCCTTCCCACAGAGGGGCCCTGCACTTGCATGCACCTTCCAGTGGCTGCGCCAGCTCCCGCGCCGCCTGACCCGACAGGCTGCCCGAGTGCACCGAGGCCCCTGGACCCAGCCCAGGAGGGTGTTCTCAGGGTCGCACGCACCCTGAGAGCCGGGCGAGCCTCCACGAGGTCGGCCCCTCTACAGTCCTTTGCCCACTGCCCACTGAGCCGGGTGAGAGCCGGGCCCACAGCCCCACATGTGCCAGTCCTCCAGGATCGATGACCAGCGCTGCCTGCCGCCCCCTGTGCTGCCCCGAGGCCCCACCATGCCTGACGAGGACTTCTTCAGCCTCATCCAGCGGGTGCAGGCCAAGCGCATGGACGAGCAGCGGGTGGACCTTGCTGCCAGCCCTGAGCAGGAGCCCGCCAGGCTGCAGCAGGGCCCACCCCAGCCAAGCCCACTCGGCCGACCCTGAACTCCCAAGGGCTCTCCTTCCCCCAATGCTGATGCCCAAACTCAGTCCCTGAGAAGCCAGCTTCCCCTGCAGCCGAGGCCAGGGCTGCTGAGTGGGGACAGGCACACCCAAAGGGCTCCAGCCCCGAACTGTTTCCCCCAGGAAGGCCCACCCACCTCCCCTGCCGGGCCCAGCATGCCAGGCCCCCTGCTCTGGTGCTGGCCACCCCCTGCCCCGCAGGTCACCTGGGAAATGTCAAGGCCACACTGCTGCCCCTGGTACCAGGCGTGGGGGTGTGTGTGGGGAGGCAGCTGCTTCCAGCAGTGGAGCTGAGGATCCAGCAGCGGGGGGTGCAGACCTGACCGTGGTGGGCAGTAAGGGGTGTCACCCAGACTGCCATGGCCTCTATGGGCATGGCCCAGCTGGCGCATCTAAGTTGGGAGGTGGGTGTAGAAGAGCCCCAGCCCCCAGTCTGACTGGCAGACACTGGTGGCCCTGCAGTGGGCCCATCCCTGCTCGCAGCCTGGGGACCCCGTGCCTGGAGGGGGCTGAGGGCAGGGTAGGCTGGACAGACACAGACACGTGTCTGTCTGTATTGCCGCTCAGGTGCCCCGGTAGTGTGTGGTAGTGTGTGTGTGTGGGGGGGTCCCCAACCCAGTAGGTACGTTGTTTTCCCTGAAAAATAAAAGTCTGTCGACGAAACTGCTGCGTCAGGATGTGCTGGACAGTGGACCCGGGTGCAGGCCGTCCTGACAGCTATGGGGGTGTCCTGTCAGCTTGGGGAAGTGGGCCACCCGGTCACAGGGATGACTATCCCATTAGCTAGTGGGGTGGGGTGGGGGAGGTAAGGGGACTATCCTGTCAGCTACGGTGGGCGGGAGGGGTGGTGGTGCAGGATGTTCTGTGAACCATGGTGCGGGGGCTCTTGGGTACCTGTCAGCCACGGGGCGGGGACCATCCCATCAGCCATCAGGGACATGGCTGCCCTGTCAGCTCCTGTGGGGGGAGGCGGGTAGGGGATGTCTGCCTTCACCCACAGATGGAAGAACAAGCAGGGCTGCGCTGTGGTGAGGGGCAGCCTGGGCAGGGCATACCTGCCCCCCTCAGCTGTCCAGCAGCCCTGGGCCAGACCATGTTGCCCAACCCCCAGGGAAGGCTGAAGGACAGTGTGGCTGCCCAGGGCTGACCCTAAGCACAAGTGGTGGGTGGTCAGGGCTCAAAGACCAGGGGTAGATGTCCCCATACTGCAATGCCAGGGTGGGGCAGAGGCCAGCTGGTACCCCAGGCCCTCCCTGAACACTTGCCCTGCCAGGACTCAACATTGACCAGGCCTGAGGATGGAGTCCGGGAATTCCCACCCAGCTTGCCCCGTTGCACCCCAGGGCACGCTGACTTTGCCCTGATGCCCTGGAGCCTTGCCTGCAAGGGGCCCATAGACAGACAAGGCAGGGTCTCCCATCCCCAGGGGGCTGGGGATGGCTCAGAGCAGGTGCTCAGGACAGGTCGTCCCAAGGGAAGGATCTGCACAGAATGAGGTTGGAGCGGCATGGGAAGAGAAAGGTGTACCCAGCAGGACCCGAACAGCATGGCCCACTTGTCAGCAATGGGGATGGGGGAGGGGCTGAAAGAGGTCCTGCAGCCCCTGAGCTGGGATGGCAGGAAAGGGCAGGGAGGGGCCCAGCAGACCACAGGCTGGAAGGGCAGTGGGAAGACCTCTCAGAGTCCTACAGAGTGCAGCTCCAGGGTGGCCAGCGGTGGACTCCAGAGTAGTCAGATGGAAAAGGGGAGGTGGGTGGGGGCCTGTCGGAGCAGAGAGGGCTGAGGGGCTTCTTGAGCGGTCTCTTCCTGGCCCTGGTGCTGAAAGGGCGGGTTCTCAACCGGTGTGCTTGGTGAGCGCTGTGCTGAGCCCTCTGAGGCTCAGACCAGCCCTGGGTGGGAAGGCTCCGGGAATTCCTGCAGGGAGGGAGGGTCTCTCTGTGTGCAGGCTGAGCCTGGGGAACGCAGGTGATAAGGCAGGCCGGCAGGCGGGCCCATGCCAGTGGGCTCGGGCTCTGGGCGTAGTCACTGCCACGCTCTGGGCCTGTCTCCCCAATCCGAAAAGCGGGTAAGGGGCTGCTCGCCCTCTTCAGGCCTCTGTCTCCAGGTTCCCAAGAACCCGCCCAGCTCACCGACACGGCCAGAGAGGAGGGCCTCAGGGCCCAGCTCTGGGATGGCAGGCTCCCAGAATGGCCACGGGGGCTCCAAAGAGATGGCCAACCGGTGGCCGTGGGCCCAGTGGCCCTGAGCGGGGAGGGCCGTGAGGGCCCCTCCTGGGCGGCAAGCTCCTGGAACGACAGAGGCTTGGGTAGAGATAATGGCAGGGTGCCCCTGAGAGAAGGACAGGGGGTAATTGAGTCGCAGCCCAGATTCTAAGGGCGGCAAGAACAATGCACTTAGGCGGGTAATCACCGCGTGCCCCCGCCCTGCACCAGCTGCACCCCAGTCCTCCCCCGCCGCCCCGGAGCCTGTGCTGTTCCCTGCAGCTGGCTGTGGTGAAGGTCACACTCCGGGAATAAACGCCCTTTGTAGACACAGGGACGTCCTGAGCGTGCCGTCAAATGTGGGATGGATGCCTCCCACCCGCCGCCCTGAGCTGCACCAGCCCCTCGTCCATGCTCCCAAGACTTGCCCGCCATGGCCATGGTACTGACCTCTGAGAGACCAAGGGTCAGGACAGAGGAAAGATACTGCCCCATGGAGGGGAAGTCCTCCCTCCCCCATGCTGTCGGAGGAGATGGTGTTTGGGAGGATGGAGCATGTCTGGGACCCTGGCTGTCCCTGTCCCCAACCACCCCTGCAGGCTGCAGGGCACTGGGCAGGTGATGACCCGAAGGGGACAGTGATGCCAGGAGAAGATGTGAAAGGAAGCGGGCAGCCCGGCCTCTGAAAGTGAGTGTTTACTGACCAAAGCCAGGCTGCCCAAGGAGGGCCAGAGCGGGCGGGGTCAGCCAGGCTCGGCCTTGCCAGGGTGGGCAGCAGCCTTGTTTGAGGCATCCCCATCCTGGGCAGCAGTGGACTGGGGGGCGGCCACAGGGTGGATGGCATCCTTGTCCTCACCCTCTTCCTGGGCTGCTGCAGACTGGGGGGCTGCCATGGGGTCCAACACCACTTCCAGGGCCCCATCAGTGGCCACTCGGTGCACGGACTCGCCTCGGGCTGCCAGGATCTCCTCCACATTCCTGAGGAGCAGGAGTAATCAGGAACACTAGCTTGGGAGGGGGGACAGGGATCCCGTCACAGGGCAGGAGAACAGGGACCACGCCATGGAGGGGTACAGAGACCCTATACCCCACTCCAGGAGGCCAGTGACCGCAGCCCAAGCCAGCAGGCTCAGTGATGGCAGTCACAGGCCCGGCCGGTGAAGCATCTTACCAGGCAGCTGCCAGCCTACCCAGGCTCTGTACGCCTGGAAAAAGGGTGTAGGGAGGTACCCCCTAATATGGAGAGTGGGGGAGCTGTATCCTGGCTCCCTGGGCACAGGATGGCCAGAGGCAAGCCCTTGGGGCTGGTCCAGCGGCGGATCCGGGAAAGGAAAGGAGGGCCCAGGTTTGGGGGTGCTTACACTGAGGTGCAGACACAGTACCCCGAGGATCAACTTCACAGACATAGTTACATGTTTCTATAGCAAGGCCAGGGCTGGGCTGTAGGAGATGGGGGCGATGGGCCTGCACACGGGGGCCCCCTGTGAGGCCGGGGTGGGGTGGGGTCCTGACCGAGACTCCCCATGCGCACCCGCGCCCGCCTGCCTCACCTCTTCCCATCCAGATCTGAGAACCAGCCCAGGTTGTCCGCGATGACGTGGTGGTTCTGGCAGCCGGGGCAGGTCACAATAACCACGCCCTGATGGTAGGCCAGCTTGGAGATGCGCTTGGAGGACCGGGTCCCGCACACCTGACCACACAGGCGATTGTGAGGCCCCGCCCACCCATCTCAGCCCCGCCCACTATTGTGAAGCCCCACCCACCCTGGCCCGCCTCTCCCACGAAGTAGCTCCACCTTCCGCAGTCTCAGCCCCACCCCCACCCGGCGCCTCAGAAGGCCCTCCCTCCTATGTAGGACACCCCCTTGCCGAGTGGTAGTGCCCACCCTCCCCAGTCCAGTTCCGTCCCTTTCCAGGGGCCCAGGCCCGCCACTCCTGAGCGGAGGCCCCACCTCCCCCGGCTCAGCCCCGCCCCGCGCTCACCTTGCAGGTGTAGACCAGCTGGTAGTGCGCCGCCTCCACGCGCCCCAGCGGGGCCCCAGGCTGCTCGGAACCCCAGCGCCGCCAGCTTGCCCCGTTGCACCCC
>NW_022103922.1:1541333-1544744 GCF_000313985.2 Echinops telfairi
GGGCGCGCGCACCTGCGGTAGTTCTCGAAGCTCTCCTTGAGGCGCCGCCGCTCCTTCTCCGGGGGCTCCCCGCCGCTCAGGCCTGTGTCCTGGAGGGTGTGAGACTCAGGCCGCGGCCACCCAGCTGTGGGAGGCCAGGGCCCTCAGCTGTCCAGCGCCACCGCTTTTTAGCGGGCTGGGAGGGCAGTGTCCAGCTGTGGCAAGCCCTTCCCCAGCCTGCCCACATGGGCTGTTGTCCCGAGAGGCCCTAGCGGGGCCACCCACCCCCACCCCCGCTAGCCAGAAGGAGCGTTCCTGCCAACCATTCCCTGACCTGGAGACAGACCCTGTGGCCACCCTATGCCAAACCATTGTGCAGCCCCACGGGGGTCCTCACGTTTGGGGTCAGTGAGTGAGGCTCCTTCTCCAGGCTCTGGGTCTCCGCCTGGCTACCTGCATGCAGAGTCCTGCTGTCAGCACCCCCAGCTCCTGGGGGCCTCGGCCCAGTAGACCCTGAGACAGGCCAGAGCAGGGGCTGCTGGGAATAGGCTGGCCCCAGCGAGCCCCTTCTGCTGACCAGGCCAGGGTCACGGTAGGGAGTCTGCATGCTGTGCCCACTTCTCTGGGCCCCTCCCATTCCGGCCCCACGTGGGACTCTGCGACCTCAAGTTCATGTCTTTCGGGCAGCAGTGGACAGACAACCCACCACTTCTCCATTCTGCAGTTCTTCCCCTTCCTGCGCAAGAGGTGGGGTCAGGCCTGTCCATGAGGAAGTCTGGCTCCCCAAGAAATCTCCTGGGCTGGCCCTCCTCTCGCCAGGCCTCCCTGAGCACGAGATTCCTGGGTTCCCCACCTGTCAGCACCTCCTGCCCCAGCCTACAGTCACCATTTCACCCCACTCCATCCACCCTGTCCCTGGACCAGCACAGCCCCCACCCAGGCGCAGGAGCCCAGACCCGCCCCAGCTCTGACTGCATGGGCCCCCGGTGCCACTGGACCACGGGGGGTGCGTGTCTGGGGATCACACGCACCAGGCCAGGGTGCCTGCTCTGGACTTGGTCTACTCCTCGTGAGAGGAGGCTCACTGCTGGCGAGGGCACAGCCCGAGCCCCCAAGACCAGGCCGCCCTGGGCCCTGTGTTACGGCCAGGCACCCAGCTCATCTCCTCACCTGTGTCCGAGAGCTGGACTTCCTCCTCCAGGGCCTGGGGCAGCGAGAGCTGGAGGACAGGGGTTACTGGTCACCTCCCTGTGCCATGCCCAGCATCACCGGTCCCACTGCCCACAGGCCCGGGGGACATATGCTCTGCAGCCTGTGGCAGGGGGTGAGGGTGGGAGGTACACTGCGCTCTCTCACTGTCTGCCCTTGTGTGGGCTCCGACTCATGGTGACCTCATAAGACCGGGTACAACTGCCCTGTGGGGTTCCAGAGACTAGAGAGCCTCGTCTGTCTCCTGAGGAGCTGCTGGTGGTTTCAAACTGCTGACCTTTCAGTTAGCAGCCCAAAGCGAGACCACTGTGCCCCCAGGACCCCTGATCTTGAGCATACCTACCCCAAGATAAGTGGGGGGAGGGCTGGCTCAGAGGGTGGGAGGGCAGCTGTCTGGCTGGAGGGTGATCACTCACCTCCTGGGAGCTGCGGGGGGAGCTGTCCTCCAGGTCGGAGCTCTGTGGGTGCAGAAAGGGCTCGGTAGCTATGGCAAAGCTGTCCCCAGGCCAGTCCTGGACCATGCTACCCCCCCCACCTCCCCCAGTGGACGTCACCTTGGTTAAAACCATGCCCAGCCCACTCTTGAGCTGGCCCTGAACCCTGTGTCTGAGTGAGGACTTGGCAACCCAGCATCGTACAAGAAGATGGGGTTCAGGTCCCCAGGGACTAGTGGCTGATGAGCAGACCAAGCTCACGCTAGTCAGGCTCCTGCCCGGGCCCTGGGCTCCCAGCAACCTCGCCCCCCCGTGCCTGCACATGCCCCCCACCTCCGCCCGTGGCCTACCAGGACAAGCACGTCCAGCTGCTGTTGCTTCAGCCGGCCCTCGGCGGCCAGCAGCTGGCCCTCCCTCTGGAACAGCTGGAGCTGCAACTCGTCGGCCTTCTCGCTCAGCTCACGCACCCGCTTCCGAAGCCCGTCCTTCTCCTGCAGGCCCTGCGCGTGCTGCGTGTGCAGCGCCTCCCGCGTCGCAATGGCCTGCAGGCAGGTCGGACACAGTCCCTGGAGTCCGGCCGGCCTCACTCCACTTCTGGCCAAGTCCAGCCAGAGCAGGAGGGCCAGGGCACACTTCCCCTTTGGTCAGGGGCTCAAGGTGGGGCGTGGGCAGTGGATGGAGTGAAGGAGGGGAGGGAGATCAGCCTCCCCCACAAAGACATGCCGAGGTCCTGACCCCTGACCCTGCGGCCATGACCGTGGAAGGAAGGAGGGTCTCTGCAGAGGGCCTCGGTGACCGTCAGGCCCCCTGGGAGGTGGGTCCTGATTCGTGTGAGTGGTGGTCTTGCAAAGAGAGGAGAGATGCAGGCACAGGGGAGCGACAGAGACAGAGAGACACGGGAGAGAGACAAAAGGAGACAGAAGGAGCGCTGGCACAGGGACGCAAACGGGCCCAGGGAGAGCCCCAGAGGGAGCCATGAGCTGCGGCACCCAGGAAGGCCCGGGGCCACCAGAACCTCTGGGGGGTCAGGGAGGTTGGAGGCTGGCTGGGCACTGGGCGGGCACGCAGCTTGGACTCCCAGGCGCGGGTGGCCGTGTCCTACCTGGTCCCTCTCGATGGCCACCTCCTCCATCTGCTGCAGCACGGCCTCCATGCGCTCCTTGTACATCTTGGAGTCTTTGCGCAGCGACCGGCACTGCAGCTCAAACATCTCCTTCTCCTCCACGCTCTGTGGGACATGCCACTCAGCCCCTGGCCCTGCCCACTGGTCCCGGAAGGTCCCTGGGGGCCCCTGCTCACTGCCCCCTCCGTGGCCCTGCCCGTACCCGGACTCGCTGGGCCTCAGCCTGGCGCAGGTCTTTGCGCAGAGAGAAGATGGTGCTGGCCTGGTCCTGGTGCGCGCGCAGCGCTTGCCTCCAGTCCTCCTCCAGCACCTGGATGTAGGTGCTGCTTTTGTCCTGCTTCCCATCCTGGGGTGGGGGGGAGAAATGGGGGGCATATGGCAGGGAACCCTTGCCCCCCCAGTGCCCCCTGGACCCCCTCTGCGCCTACAGACTCCCACCTGGGCGGCGGCCTCCAGCTCTTGCACACGGGCCTGCAGCAGCGCCTTCTCCTGCTGCAGCTCCCAGAGCAGCTCCTGGCTGGGCCACTGCTCCATGGCGTGCCGCAGCTTCAGCGTGCGCTTCCGCTCCACCTTGCAGTCATCCTCCGCCTTCATCAGGCTGTGCTGGAGCCTGTCCACCTGCACACGCCGCCCGCCAGCCCCAGCCCCACAGGCCGCCATGAGCCC
>NW_022103922.1:1545932-1560509 GCF_000313985.2 Echinops telfairi
CAGACCCCGACTCCAGACACCTGGCTGAGGCTAGACTCCACCCAGGCCCTGCCCAGCCCGAGAGCAGCCCCTGAAGTTAGACCCTGACTCCAAACCCGACTCCAGACCAGCGATCCTAAACCTTCCTCATGCTGCTACCCTTTCACACAGTTCCTCATGTCTTGGTGACCCCCCAGCCATAAAAAAGATTATTCTCGTTGCTACTTCATCACGGCCATTTTGCTACTGTGATGAATCGGGGATCCCCGTGAAAGGGACCCCAATGGGATCACAGCCCCCAGGCCGAGAACCGCTGCCCTAGCCCCTGGCGGAGGCCACTCCCACGCGGAGCCGCCCAGGCGCACCTCCAGCTGCAGGTCGCGGTTGCGCATGAGCGCGGCGCCCTTCTCCTCGCTGAGGCGCGCCAGGCGCAGGGCCAGCTCGTAGTTCTCGTCCTTGCAGCGCTTGAGCTCGCGGGCACCCCCCTCGGCCTCCTCCTTGAGCCGGCGCACGCGCTCCTGGTGCTTGCGCAGCAGGCTGTCCTTGAGCCGCAGCTCCTTGATGAAGTCGTCCTTGGCGCTCAGCAGCGCCGTCAGGTCCTGCACCTTCTTCTGCAGCTTCTGCACCTCGCTCATCAGCAGCTGCGTTAGGCCGGACTCCCCAGAGGCGTCTGCGGCAGCCAGCCACGCACTGAGGGCCAGGCCCTGCCCGGGGGACCCCGCTCCCCACCGGCTCGGCCATCGCCCCGGCCTGCACCCCACTGGACCAGCCGGCGGGTCCCCTACTCACCGATGATCATGGAGAAGACGCGGGCCGGCTCCTTGCCCGTGACCTTCCTGTACAGCTGGGGGTAGTAGAGCTCCAGGCTCTCCAGGAAGGCCACGTAGCCCTTGTGGCCCGTGCGCTGCAGGATGTCCAGCAGGACCCCTGCAACCAGGCCGGGAGGTGGGCGAAGGCACCGGGCCGGGGGACCAGGGCAGCCTGGTGGGTGTCTGGAGGGCGCGGGCGGTTGGGGGGCGGGGACACTGACCCACTTTGCGCTTGCGGATGACCAGGCTGGGGTCGCTGAGCACCTGCTCCTCGTCGTCCGGGTGCAGCACCTTGCACTGGCGCAGGTAGGGCGTGATGCGTGCTGGGTCGATGACGGAGATGAGTTTCACGCGGAAGCTCTCCAGGGCGGTCCAGCACTCGTCCTCGTTCTCGTAGTCCGACATGGTGGCGGCGGGACCGCGGCCTCGCCCTGCCCACGAGCAAGGGGCAGGTGGGAGGTGGGCACACACACACACACACACTCCTGGAGCCCTGGCTCGACCAGGGACCAGCCTCCCTTGGCGGCCCTGGCCCAGAGGGAAGTGGGGCACGTGCTGGGATGCGGCCTCCCGCCTCTGCAGCCCTGTGGGAGCCTGGCCACTGGGGACTTCCTCCTTCCCGGGAGTGGCAGCGGCCGTATGTCACGCACACCAGCCTCCGTCCTGGCCCCCCCTTCCTGCCAGGAACTGGTGATGCAATGAGCTGCTGCAAGGTGGGAAGTGGCCCCAGGGTATCTGCCTGGTGCTGGCACTCTGGGAGGGCCTCGGCGCACCCACAGGCAACCTGGAATGCCGCTTCACCAACTTGTCCGGTCCTGGCACTGTCCCCGTTCCCACCCGTGCCCAGGCTCCCTCCCAGGTGAGGCTGCTGGAGACCGACACTCAGCCCACCCTCTGCAGACTCCCCCTGGAGACAGACCCCACCCCCATCAGACAGGCTAACAGCTTCACAGCCCTCTCCCTCAGAGTCCCCAGTCCCAGCAGAGCACCCAGCCTCAGACAGCGCCCCTGGGTAAAAGGAGAGATGCCCGAGTTCCCCCTCAGACAGAGGCCCCAGTGCCAGCAGATCCCCTAGCAGAAGCCACATCCCCATCTGGCCAGCCCCGGGTGGGGGCCCTGAGGCCCCACTGAGTGGGGGCACCCAAGTGGGGTCAGGTAGGAGCTGTGAACAGATGCCCCGGCCTTCCCAGCTGAGATCCAATGGCCTCAGTCTACCCCCGGTGCCTGTGCCCGGGGAGTCGAGTCCCCGGTGAGCCTACCTCAGGTGCTGCCGCTGGGTGCTGCCGGCCAGCCCGGCCACACTGGGCTGCTGCCCCAGCCTGGTACTCAGGAGGGTGGAGCTGGGGCCCTGGCACTTCCTGTGGCCCGCAGGGGAAGTGGGGGTGTGCTCTGAGGGAAACCTCAGGAAAGCACTGGAGCCCCCGCCTCCCCGGCACAGTGATGGCCTGACCGGTGCTCGAGTGGAAACCAAGGCCTCCCCCGCGCTGGACCGAGACGGTCAGTCTCGCCACTCTGGCCCAGACAATGGTTTCTGGAGGCTTCCCCAGTGGGGCGCTCACTACGAAAGGCTGTCCCCATGCACATGTGGGGGCGGGGACACAGACTAGTCTCAGGGGACAGCTGGCTGGCCACGCCTCTGCCCCAGGAGGGGGATCCTCAGCGTCCATGGCCAGCACAACCTGTTGGCCGGGTCCCCAGGTCAGGCTGTCGCAACACTTGTTAGAAAGGGGCGGAGTCACCTCCTGGGTGCACACACCCGAGGCGAGCCAGAGGCCAGCTGAGGAGGAACTGTGATGTGGCCGGGGTGGGGTGTGCGTGCCGGAGCACATGGGGGGCGGGGCCCGGACAGGCCACTGGGCTTCACCAGTCAAGCCCCCAAAGGCTGGGACACAGCGGTGCAGGCAGGAACACCCCGTCAAGCACTGGGCAACGAGGGTGGGCCGTGGGGGCGGCAGTCATTGTGTGCGGTGTTGGGCAGACGGCACTGTGTGTGTGCTCGTGCTGTGTACACCAGCCCTGCTACGTGGGCTGCAGCCCCTGTAGGCAGAGCTCCCTGCTGCCTGCAAGGGCGGTGGGCTGGCCATGGGACTGCAGCAGCCAGAGGAGGCAGGACACCCACCCCTCGCCCCCTCGCCCCTCCCCAGCACAGAAGGCGCTGCATCTCGATGAGGAGACAGGCCTGCCTTTATTCTCTCCAGTGATCACGGTGCACTTGCCGCAGTGGCCTGATGTGGGGTGGGCTGCAGTGTGCAGGCCCCAGGGACCCGTGGGGGGTGGGGTGGGGAGGTGGGTGGGACACCAGGGCGGCTGGGGGAGAAGCTGACAGCGGAGCCTTGAGGGTAGGCTCCTGGGCCGCACGTCTCCCCATCCGTCTGCAGGGTCTGCTCCCCAGCCTGGGCCAACAGCACGTGGCTGGACCTCCGCTCCAGTGATGGGCAGACACAGACAGGCCGGCGGCGGCGGTGGGCTGTGCCCTCACGGGACACAGTACCGCAGACGGGTGCTGGCACAGGCATCCCAAGTGGCCGCAGAGACCTGACGACGGAGGCACCTGGTTCACGTGGGGCCTGTGTCCAGGCAGGAGGCAGCTCCGGAGGCCCCTCTGCCCCCGGGACTAGGGGAGCCCCTCCCTGGGCAGCCCCTGGGCTCACTGCTCAGGACAGCCGCCTCCGCTTCCGGCTGTGCCTTGTCCTCAAGGACCAGAGGTCATCTGGGATGTCTGAGCAGCAAGATGCAGCCACCTGGACAGGGAGATGGGTGACCCTCAGGCCTGGATACAAGTCGGGAGGCCAACTGTCCCTAGCCCCAGGGGAGCTGTTCGAGGCATGACTGAGGTACTGGCCGGGAGAGGAGGGTCCTCTATGCCACCAAAGGTCTGTGGGCACTCTCAGGCCAGGGCCCCAGTTGGGCTACAGCCTTCCCTGCCCCTGCCAGTAGTGGCTGCAGACATGAGCTGCCTCAGTGGGCCAGGGGTGGATCCTGAGGGAAGTAGTCCTCCCCTAGGAGTACCACCCACTCCCACTGCCACACAGGCCAGGTCCCTTTCTCCCTAGCACCCGCCAACCGGGAGCCCCTTCCTCTCCAAGGCGACCTACCTGCGGCTGGGTCCCCTCAGGGAGCCCTGTCCCATCAGGAAGTGTGGGGCCCTCCAGGTCCTCACACTCACTGTCAGAGCCCAGCCTGGGGGTGACTGACAGGGTGGTAGGGATGCCACGTGGAGGGAGGGTGGCCAGGAGCGCAGACAGGGAGAAGGTGGCCAGGAATCGGGCCTTGAGCAGCAGGTAAGCTGGGCTGTCCCTAAGCTGCACATGCACCATCTCCCGGGCAGCCTCCAGGGCTCCGGCGGGGGGCAGCTCCTGGCAGCCGGGCACCAGGGTGGCCGCCTCCCGTGCCAAGGAGTCCTTGTGGAGCAGGAGGCTGGCCAGGGTCCGCAGGGTACACAGTGTGGGGGGCTGGTAGGGCAGCCTGCTCCCCAGGGGCAGCACACACACCCCCTGCTGGCCCCTCAGCCAGGCCTGGGTGGCCCCTGGGTCCTCCAGGGAGATGAGGCTAGTGACCAAGGCGCCCTTCCTGGGGCCAGGTGGGGGTGGCTGCTCTGGGGCAAGAGGGCGTCCTGTCTCTGAGGGGGTGCCAGGTGATCCCTCGGGACTACTTAGGCCAGCCCCACTGTGGGAAGGCAGCTCTGCTTCAGGGGGGCTGGATGGGAATGCGGCCTGGGAGGGCGTTTCAGGGGGTGGAGCACTATTTCTGGGAGATGGAGGCCTGAGGGCCAAGGCTGGGTCTTCAGAGGCCCCTGCAGGGCTGTGAGGGGCAGAGGACATTGCAGGGGCTGAGACGGGGTCTGCAGAGGCCCCTGCAGGGCTGAGAGAGGCAGGGGATGTCCCGGGGGCCAAGACTGCAGGGGGTCTTGCAGGGCTGTGAGAGGCAGGGGTCGTCCTGGGGGCTGAGACTACAGGGGCCCCTGCAGAGCTGTGAGGGGCAGGGGGCATCACAGGGGCTGAGACTGGGTCTGCAGAGGCCCCTGCAGGGCTGAGAGAGGCAGGGGCTGTCCCGGGGGCCAAGACTGCAGGGCTGTGAGGGGCAGGGGATGTCCCGGGGGCCAAGACTGCAGGGCTGTGAGGGGCAGGGGGCGTCACAGGGGCTGAGACTGGGTCTGCAGAGGCCCCTGCAGGGCTGAGAGAGGCAGGGGCCATCCTGGGGGCCAAGACTGCAGGGCTGTGAGGGGCAGGGGATGTCCCGGGGGCAGAGGCTGAGGGCAGCAGGGTCAGTGAGGCTCCTGTGGGCCCAGGCAGGTGCACCACAGCTGGCATGGATACGGGCAGCAGACCCTGGGTGGTGAGCACCCAGGTGACAGGCAAGGAGGTGTTGGCTGCCACCGGGGGCGTCACCAGGCGAAGGGTGGGCCACCTCGCAGAGCTGGGGACTGCGGGGAGGAGGGGTGGTAGCTCGGGCAGACCCTGCTTCTGTGTCATGCTGGGGACAGGGACATGGTGTCTGGAGGCCTGGTGGGCAGAGGTCCTGGCCCCCGTAGGGGTGGGGGCCAGGGCTTGCTGGGTCCCCCCTGTGCTGGCTGGGGTCTGTGACCCCTGTGAGGGCCCAGCACAGATCCCAAGTCCTGGGAGTGGCTGGTTGCAGACAGCAGGGCCTGCGGCTGTCAGGCCTCGGGGGGTGGGCTGCAGGGCAGGCAGGGGCGTCCTGGGTACGGGGAGCAGCATCTGGACAGGGGGTGGCTGTGTGTGTTGGGTGGCCCTCTTGGCCCGGGCCTCCCTCAGCCTCTTCTCCCGAAGCAGCTCCGACACAGTCTTGGGCTTCGGCCGGGGGCCCAAGGGGGCCAGCTGGGGAGTGGGCTGGGGTTGGCGGGATCCCTGCGCCCCACGGTCCTTGTGGCCAGCCCTCTGCTTTGTAGTTTCTTGAGCCGGCCTGGCTGGGAAGAGGCCTCCTGCAGGGAGCAAGGCCACCCAGGGACCTACCACCAGTTTCATGCCACGCATGCCCACCCCCGTCCCACCAGCCCCAGGCAGCAGCAATGTCTGGGCAGCCCGCCCTGCCCAGTGGGGCCTGTCCTGTGGGCTGCCTCCGCCCCATCCCTGACCACCTCAGATGGGAGCGGGCACCACCTCTGCCTCCTCCCTCCTGGGACTGGGTACCAGGTCAACCTCTCCCACCCAGTCCGTTTGGGACTCAGAGGAGATCCGTCCCGTGGCCGCCAGCCTCCCTGCTGGGCCATGCGCCTGGGCAGAGATGCACAGGGCCGTACCTGGGCAGGGCCTGGCCTGGAGAGAGACAAGGGCAGCTGTCAGCATCCTCTCCGCCCTCCCCACAGTCCACCGCACCAAGAGTCCCTACGTGCAGAACCCGGGACCCCCGCCTAGAAGACCCTGGCTTTGCTCAGGCCCACCCCGACCCTTGCATGGCGGGGGCGTCTAGGGGCTCGCTATCTGGGGAGTGCAATGGGGCTGGACCTAGTCTCTGACCGGTGACCCAGCTTCTCAGGCTATCGGGGAGACAGGCTAGGCCTGATGCTCTCTAGGTCACCGGACACAGTGCGGGGAGGGAGGGAGGGTTCAATCACCAGACCTGGCCCGCCCACAGAAGCCTGGGAAACACCGGGCCCTGGCAGCCATGCCCCGAGCTGCTTGTGCTGGGCTGCAGAGGGAAGGGCACCCACGCCCACCTGCAGGCAGCCTGGTGCGGCGGGGCCGGGCGGCGGGCTCCTCCGCTCCCCGATGACCTCCAGGCAGCCGTCAGTGTCAATCTGCAGCAGCTGAACGGGAGCAGCATGGAGGCCCTGCCTGAGACCCCGCCCTCCCACAGGCTGAGGCCAAGGCGCTCAGGGACTAGGTCTTGTGGCGCACGAGGTCGAGACCTGCCCTTTGCCGCACAGGCCCCCCTCGCCCCGCCCAGGGTGGACAAGCCTGTAGAAAACCGCCCAGCAGGGCAGCCCCGCCAAGGCCCGAACCTGGATCAGCAGCGTGAACACCGGCGTGCTGGTCAGCTGCACACTCCGTAGCTGCTTCTGGACGCCATCGGCTGAGGATGGGGGCTGTCAGGAATGGGGTTCTGGCCCGGCACCGCTCCCAACCCCCAGGCACCCGGCAGGAAGGCATGCTCGGGAGTGAGGCCAGCTCCTCCACACAGGACCCAGGCCATGCACGAGGCGAGGGCGGGCACAGCTGCACAGGGCCACACACATCCACGCCCGCAAACTGCCCCCATCGCCCCAGCTCCCACCGTAGGCCACCCCACCCCTCCCACACACGGCCACCAGCACCTTGGGTGGACACGGCAGGCCTCTGAGGTATCTGAGTATGGGGCAGGATCACCCTGTCCACCCAGGGGCCCACGGCCATCAGGAGGCGGCGGGTGAGCAGCCTTCTCTGCAGGGTGTGCCTCTGTCTGCGGCGCTGCTGCCCATTCAGGGTGGAGCCGGGCCACAGGCACCGCACCGGGGGCCCCGCCAGGTCTGGCCGGGGCAGCTGCTCCTTCTGCAGGAGGGATGTGGGGGACAGGGGTGAGGGTGGAGGCTGGACGTGTACAGGTATCACACACGTGTGTTTACACAGGGGCACTTCCGTGTTCCACGACCTCACATGCACACGTGTCCCATGTTCCCCCGTGTGTGCAGAGGGCAGGCTCACCACGTCGTGGGTCGGCTGCACCGTCTCCAGGGGCGCCTCCTGCAGGTGGCTCCTGGTCTGAGGAGAGGTGGGTTGGGGCTGTGGCTGGCTCTTCTCCACCTGCCCGGCCGTCAGGGGAGACACCACAGTCCTGGCACCCACAGACAAGGGGCCAGACGGCAGCATGGACCACTACCACCAAGCGCCCCAGATGCCCCTCCCCACTGCCCAGCCGTGCCACCAGCCCCGCCAGGGGAGGCCACCTGTCCAGCTTCTGCGAGAGGCGTGGGCACTGGGGCTGCCCGAGCAGGGGCAACTTTGTAGGTGCAGGACCCATCCTCACGGCCCGGCTCGTCAGGGCTGCCCTCAGTGGGCGGGGCTGCAGTGGGCACTGGGGTAGTCGTGAAGCTGCGGGCCAGCACCGAGTGGAGGGGACGCTGTGCCCATGGCCTGAGCAGTGCAGCCTACCTCATCCCCTGACTCCTTGTCTCTGGCCGGGCAAGTGTCCGTGGAGCCTGGGATGCCGCAGTGGGTCCCCAAGGCTGGCCCTTTCTTGTTGCTCTGGCGGGCAGCTTCGGCCTCTTGGGGGTTGCTGGTGAGGGCCAGCGGCAGGCCCGGCCAATCCCGGGAACTCCCTTTCCTCGGCGCTGGGCCACTTTGCCTCGCAGGCACCCACAGGTCCATGCTGGGCACCATGTAGGAGTCTGCCTGGCCACCCCCGCGGGGCCCCGGCCTGTGGTCTGGCTCAGCCTCTGTGTCCTCGCTGCTGCTGCTGCTGCTGCTGCCCAGGTCCTCACCCTCTGTGCTGTCTGAGCTGCTGGAGCTCCACCGCACGCATCGCCGTGGCCGCCGCCGCCCTTGCTGGCCCCTCCGCTTCTTCTGTGGACAGCCGGGAGGGCGTGTGTCCTGAGGCCGCGCAACAAGGGGACCCTTCGGGTTTCCACCGCACCCGCTAGCCCCTGGGAGAAGGGCCATAACCAGAGCCCCTGTGCCACCTCCGTTACCCCAAGCATGATCTTCCACTTGCTGAGACACTGGGAGCCCGTCCGATGGGGCAGCTCTGCTGCGATCTTTGCCCAGTGGCCTGGGGAAGCAACAGGACACGGAGCCCAGGGGCTAGGGCACACAGCCCGCTCCGCCCAGGCCTGTCTGCCTCCCCCACCCGGCACACCAGACTGCAACACGGGGGCTGCAGTCAGCCTGGGCACTACTCTCTGGGTCAGGCCTGCTCCCATGGTCCAGGGCCCAGGATCCTTCACCCATCTCCCCACACACTTTTGGAGGCCCCATGTGGGAACCGGAAGCCTTATCACCCTGGCCTTCAACCCAGTGGGCTGATAACAAGGCAAGAAGGGGACATCAGTTCCTCGTTAGGAGCCCCGCAGCCAGGAGGACACATTCTCAAAGGCTGATGGGATCCGGGGGGTGCGGGGCGGGGCACACAGGGTACCTCGACACTCAGGTAAAGTGGCTGAGGAGGCAGAGTGCATGGGCTCCCAGATGTTTACGGGCACCTGCGAGCCACGCAACCGGAATGAGGTACAGCTGCCCCACCCACAGAGCAGACCATGGGGACCAGTGTCCGTGAGGCCAGAGCACAGGTGGGGGTGGGGTGGGAGGGTCAGGACACACCGACTCCGTGCTTCTCGATCAGCTCCAGCAGCTTCTCCTCTTCCTTGGGGTTCCAGCGCCCCTTCCTCAGGTTGAAGCGCAGTCTCCTGAGATACCTGGCTCGATGTGGAGACAGACAGACAGATGACGGCTGAGATGAGAGGTCCCACGAGCCAGCGTGGGGTGAGAGAGGTAGACGTATCCCTCCCACAGGAGTCCTTGGACCAAGACCTCTCGCCCGTCCTTGGCAGCCGCCTGGCCACGCACCTGAGTGGCCCTCGTGCACCAGTTGAGCGGGGGTCCCACCTGAAGCTGTGCCCAGAGGGTACCCTGCTCGGACATCACAGAGCCAGCAAAGACCCTCTCTGGGCCACAGAACTCCTATGGCAGGAACCCCCACCTCAGGCAGAAAGACCCCTGGCTGAGCTCACCGGTCCCGGCACTGGGCATCGCTCCGGCCCGGCACCTCCTCCCGGATCTTAAACCAGTCATGTTCGCCGTGCTTGGCGACGGCCTGCAGCAGCTTCTGTGAGGGGAGGGGCACATGCAGACACTGGGGTCTCCCCTCCTGGCTCCAGGCGCCCCCAGCCCACCGGCAGCCCGGCTGCACTCACGGCGTCCTCCTCGGGGGTCCAGCAGCCCTTCCTCAGGCTGGGGTCCAGGCTCTTGGTCCAGCGGTAGATGAGCTGCATGGAGTCCCGGCCTTCCATGTAGTAGACAACTGCAGGCAGGGGCTCATCTAAGAGTAGGCCCAGGGCGACGCCCTGCCCCCCTGCCTGCCCACGCACCCGCCCGCCCGGCCCACTGGCATACTTCTGCGGTAGGGGATGTGGCTGCCAACCCGCATCTCCTGCACCAGCTGGGTGAGCATGCAGTCTTCCTCCTCTGTCCACTCTCGGCGCTTCAGGGCCCTGTTGTGCTGCTGGTACTTCTGCAAGCACTGGAAGGGGCTGCGCCGAGTCTGCCCGGCCGTGCGGGAGAGGGGTCAGCACGCGGGAGAGGAGGAGCGACTACACACAGGCATGTTCAACTCTCAGGGTGGAGACCACCCCTTGCCCCGCTTCTTGACCACATGGGAAGGGCTCACGGCCTAGCCTGGGCAGCACGTGCATGCTCTCACGCATGCTCTCATGCATGCTCTCATGCATGCAGGCACTGCTTCCTTAGCGCGCTGGGGGTCTGCTTCGGCTACTGAGTCTAAAAACGTGACACGTTGAACAGGGTCTGCCTTCTGCGCTGCACTCTGACCGTCCAGAGTGAATCGTCAGGACCTCGGGACAGAGCCGCTCAGCACACCTGGGGCCACTGGCCCTGGAAATGAGTCACCCTGGGGCCAGTGGGGAGAGACCGGCCCACAGCTGCCTGTGGTGGGAACTGGAGGGGAGGGGTTCGGCTGCACTGTGGGAAACAAGAGACCCCGAGGGGGAACCCAGAGGGCCCAGCCCGCAGCCTCACCCCTAGCTCCTCGGCTATCTGCTGCCACTGCAGGTGGCCGTGCTGGGCCGACAGCACCTGTAGCCGCTCCACCTCCTCCGAGCTCCAGGCCTGCTGGTTGATGCTCGGGTGCTCGCAGTTCTGCCAGAACTTTCGGATCTCCTCCGCGCTGCGGCCACCTTCAAACTGCATGGCACAGACCCCTGCTGGGCCCATGGCCAGCATCCTGGGGACCCCCCCCTCTCCCCCGCCACAGCGCTGGCTCGGGCTGAGCAGCCTGTCCCAACCCCGGTGCTCAGTGCCAGCGAGGTGGCCCTCTGGCTGAAAACTAGCTCTACATGCCGCCCCCCACCCCCCCTCTTGCAAAGGCCCTGGTGGATACCTGGACACACATTGCACCTGAGCCCTGGCTAGGGGGAAGGTCAGCGCCAGGCACCAGGGCCACACTGCTACCACCTGGGGCTGCCTGGCTGACTGACAGTGGCCCTGCCCTTGGCCACAGGTGGGAGTTGTTGGGGCCCCCTCTCTGCCCCACACGCACGTTCACGTTGGAAATCTTCTCCCAGTCGTGGCTGTCCAGTCTGCTCCCCAGGAGGGCCTCTTCTGGGAGCTGGCTGGAAAGAATGAGGTGTGGGAGACCATGCGACCTTTCCCATCCCCTGGCCCGATGCCCCACCCACCCAGCCCTGCTCTGCAGCACCGCCTCACTGGATGTCCGCGATGTCCCTCTCCGCGTCCTGGACCTGCTTCTCCAAGAGCTGCTTCTCCGGCTCACTCTGGGCTCGGCTCTGCTTCTGCTGCAGGTACTCAAGTCTGGGGGTGGGCAGCGGGCACGTGGGTCACAGGACCCTCCACAACACACTGCTGCTGGCAGACCCTGGTGCTCAAGCCCTGGGCCCTGGCTTGCCCCCTCCTCCCCCTGCAGCAAAGGGTGGTGGGGGGCTTCACTGTCTCCCAGCCCCTTCGACCAGACCATGCTATCCGGCAAGTGTCCCTGGAGCAGCCAAGCCTGCCCCATGCCCAGGACGGCATCTGGTGGACCAGTCACCCCACTGGGCAGGAGCCCACTAAGGGGAGCAGGGGCCAAGGACCCAGGACACACCCGGGTCCACCCAGAACCTAGAGGCCCTTCCCTGGGCCCCCTGTGTCTCCAAGTGCCTTGATTCTCATGCCACATCGAGGCCATGGCCGCGGCATCTCACTTGGCGTGCTTGGCACAGAGGAACGCCATGCCCCGACTCACTTGAGGAGCTTGGGCTGAAGCAGGCGCTGTAGGCGGTCGCTCACCACAGCCTGGCGCAGCAGGGCCTTCTCCCAGCTCTTCCCTGCGGACACGGCAAGCTGAGCCAGGCTTCGGACCCCATCCCCAGGGCCAGACACCCTGATGTCTCACCCAGCAGGCAGGGCCGATGGCCAGCAGAAGCCACGGAGCTGCCAGGGTGTAGGGGCACCAGCCCAGCCCTGCTGGTGCTTACACTTAGTGACCAGGAGCTGCTCGAAGGACTTGACGCCCTGGGCCGCCTTCTCCCGCGTGTCCTCGTTGGCCGGGGGGCCCTGCAGAGACCACAGCGTCAGGATGGGCATGGGCAGTCCCATCAGCCCCCGACGCCCCAGCACTCACCACGCCGGTGACCTTGTCCTTGAAGTACGGCTTCATAAAGTGCCCGATGTACATGTGGGGCGGCAGGCTCTTCCTGCCCTTGGCCTTGGGGCCCTTAGCACCGGCTAGATCCCACATGATCTCCTCCTGCAACACACATCACAGAGGGCCAGGTGAGGGGGCATTTCCAAAGGCTGGCAGCCGGTCAGAGGTGCCCCTGGCCCGCCTGCCCCACCACCTGCTGCGCACGGTTCTGGGCCAACAGCAGGTTCACTTCAGCCATCTTCTCCTGCACCACCTCCTGGTAGACCATATTCAGCTGCAGGCAGGTCTCTGGGTCCTCAGGGAGGTTTCTGTCCCTGGGCTCCTCCTCCTCTTCCTCCTCCTCCTCGTTGCTGGCCTCACCCCACCTGTCTTTTTCCTAGGTCAGAGCCAGACCCCACGGGTCAATCGGTGGGGTGCACCTCCTCTGCCCTCCAGGCCTGGCTGCTTTCCGAGGCTGGCTGGCCTGGCATTCCCAGTGCCCTGTGCTTGGGCCTCAGGAGCTAGCCCCGGAGGATCGTGCCCGTCCTCAGCCAGCCGGGGGTTCATGTCCTCCAGAGAGGGGCCCCTCGGCCGGCCGGGCTGGTCTTTTCAAGGGAACGTGGAGGGGCAGGGTGGTGGTGAGGAAACTGGAGACGTCACTCAGTGGGCCATGCGCTTATGAAATGCAAAAGAAACAAGGTAAGGCCCCCGCAGCCCTGCCCTGGAGGATGGGCACTCAGAAGCTGCTAAGGGCTCTGGCGTGTTGGCGCCTGGGCGTCCACTCAGTCCCCCAGGCATGCAGCCAGTCTGTGCCCTCTGACGCGGTGGAGGAAACACAGGTCAGCATGTGCCCTCGCCAGGCTCCCAAGGCTGCCCCGCCCACCCCAGGGGTCGCCAAGCAGCGAGCGCCCAGGGGTCTTCCAGGTCTGCTCTTCTGGAAGGGAGTTTGCCAGGCCCTCCTCCCACGGCACCTTTCCCTTGCCCTGCAGCCGAGGCACAGTGACTCTCTGTGGGCACTGATGTGGCAAGCGGGGCACCAACAGGATGGCATGCAGCTCTGCTCCCCTGCTTCTTGGGCTGGTACCTAGCTACCCCTACTGACAATCACCCTGACAGGGCAGAAGCTCAAGGAGAGGCAGGGGGTGCTGAGAGGGGAGGGACACTGACAGACAGCAGGCGGTGTCCTGGGTCAGCTACCCAGCAGCTGGTGGGCTCCTTCTCGGCACACCCTCCTGCTCATGACAGCCCGTCCCACCTGTGCTGTGATGCCAAGCCCGCCTGCCCATCCAGCGCTGGACCAACAGCCCCCTCGGCAGAGCAGACAACCCCTGCTTACCACGATGGGGGGGCCAGGAGCATCTGAGTCCTCAACGAGCAGCGAATCTGAAGAAATACAAGCACAGAGCTGGGGACACTCACGGGCCGTTCAGAGAAGGGGCCTCAGCAGTGCCGGGCCTGCACTGGGCACACACGCAGCCTGCCTGCCTGGAGTACAGGGCCCTGGTGAGCTCAAGAAGGGCTTGGGCTGCAGGGATGTAGCTATCCCTGCAGGGGTGCAGCAGCCAGAGCTGCAGAAGTGCCCCCTCCCCCAGGGCTGTGCCTTCCACCGGTCAAGAGCTCACCATCGTCAGAAGCCGAGTCGAGACTAGACTCAGAGAGATCCAGGCTGACGCCCGAGGAGCCCGGCTCCAGGATCCTCTCGAGCTCCCGGATCTCCTGTGTGATCTTCGCCCGCTCCGAGTCAGAGTCCATGGTGCCTCCCACCCACTCCACGGCATCTGTGGCGGAGAAGAGGCACAACTCAGAGAGGGGTGGGTGTCTATGCCCCCCCCACCTCCCAGGGCAGAAAGAGCAGGCAAGGTGGCCAGCAGGTGTGGTGGTGGATCCTGCTCTCCCGGACCCCCCCTCGGGGTGTGTGGGGGCAGTTGCAGTCCTGAGTGGTCACAGGTGCCAGAACAAGTCAGTGTCCTGCCTGGGCAGCCTGCGGACCTTGTGTCGCACCCCCGTGGGATAGCGGATCCCAAAGGATAGAAACCTTTACCAGGAGTGCTGGGGCGGGAAGTCTCCAGGGGCAGAGAGCTGCGAGCAGGGTGGGCAAGGCATTCCCCAGGGGAAGTCCGGGGGTCAGGGGTCAGGGGGCACACACTGGGGTTGAGCCTCCTCCAGGGCCCCACAGAAGCTGCTGCACTGCCTCAGAGCCGCACGCGGAGGCTGCGAGATGGGTGACGGGGGCCCCCCACCCCGTAGCAGGGCCGGCGGGACCACGGTGGCAGCCGCCCTCCTGTGGCCGCGCGGGGGGTCCTCCTGGGACCCCCAGCGCCCAGGACCCACCGCGGAGCACATCCGGTCCCGGGCCCATCCGGACAGTGGGCGCCCTCCGTGCGAGCTGATCCCGACCCGTCTGCACTGCGGGTCGGCGCGGAGGTGGAGACGTCCGGCAGACAGGGCCCCGGCGCGCTCGGCCCCCGGGCAGCGGCCACGCGGCCTCAGTTCCCCGGCACCC
>NW_022103922.1:1561270-1566242 GCF_000313985.2 Echinops telfairi
AGACGTCTCGGTGGAAGTTGTCCTTTCCATCAGGAACCCCTCGCTGAGCTGTACCTTTGGAAGACTGTGCACCTGGAAGGCCCACGGGACACTCCGTCAGAGCGGGAGCTGACTCCCCCGGCAGTGGGCTGTTGGCCCCTACAAGCCCACCTCCTTCCACCCATTTTCCTATCACAGGGGCCCCATGTCAGACTCAGTGGGGCACTGAGGACGGGTCTCCTGGGGCATCTGGAGGACACAGCCAGCCAGGGCTGGAGCACCCTCAGCCCCCACCACCAGTCGGGGCAAGGCGGTCAGTGGATGGTGCCCCGCTCCCCTCAGACCCCCCCACCCTACCCCAGTTGCTCAGCTGGAGTGGCAGAACTCCAGCCCCACCTGGCCCTGGCGTGTGGGGATGGATCCTCCCCCACTGCAGGCTGGCCAGGCCTAGCAAGTGGGCCATACTGGTACCGGTGTACTCACAGGTGTGGCCAGGGGTTAAAGTGCCTTGGCAGGTACGTTAAGTAAATCTCAGTTGGTACAGCAGCAGCTGCCAGGCTAATGTGCAGTTGAGGACATGCTTCTGAGTGGCCTGGGCACACCCAGGAGGGGACCTCCCTTCTACCACCTATACCCCTGGAGAGCCAGCAGTGACCTGGAAGCCTCTCACCTTCACCCACGAGGCGCAGGCTCAACAATGCAAACACCGTTTGAGCAAGTACCTGACCGCACCACCTCAAAATGAGGATGAGCCCTGACCCTGAGGTGTGGGGAGCTGATGGGGCCACCCACCGGCCAGCGCCTGCCCTGTGTTCCACCCTGAGCCGGGAGCGGAGTCCAGTGTGTACGGGCTGCAGTTTATGAACAGGGGAGCTGTCCACTCGAGCAGGAGAGAACGGAATTTATTCGGTATAAAGAGCACCTGAAGGAAAACCGCCTGCGGCCTTTGGGAGAGTCGTGCCTCCCAGTGGGAGAGAAAGGCCCCGCAAATGCCCACTGGCCGAGGGCTCTAGCCTCGGGTCACACTCCTCAGCCCTGAATGTCACTGTGCAAAACGGTGCCCGGTGTGTCCACACCCCCAGCCCACGGGGCCTGTCACAACTTGGGGGCCACACCGGAGACGGGCAGGGACACACACTGAGAAGTCCCAGCCCAGAGCCACAGGCGCCTGCCTGACTCCCGCGAGCACACTCTGAGGGGCCCCAAGAGGCACAGACCCCGGGGCCAGCCCACTGCCGGGAGCAGGCCTGACTCGGTTCTGTGAGATTCATTCGTCAGGACCAACCGACTGGCCGCCCTTACAATCTGTGGGGACAGGGGACCAGGTGCAGAAGGTTCGGCCTGTGTAAGAATTCCTCCAGCAGAGCGCCCATGCCTGCCAGCCACCTGGGCCTGCGCCCTTACCACGCGCCAGACAGCGCCCCCGACAAGACGGCTGTGGGGCAGGGACTGAGTGAGTGATAAATAGCTTTACTGCGGTGAAGACAACGCACAGCGGCGGGCTCAGGTGTGAACAGCGAGCGCGTGGCGCTGGAAGCGTTTCCAGGGTTCTCAGGACTCATCCTCTGGCTCCTCTTTAATCTCCGAAATTCTGTCTATGGATTTGAGGATCTCGGCGACAAGGTTCAGCGTCTCCGCTCCAGAAACCAGCTGCCTAAAACAGATGGCACCATCAGCCGTCACCGCAATTGTCCGAGAGTAGTGATGTGCGCACTGCCCACTGGGAGGCGACCTCGCCCGAAAACTGCTCTCACCAGGAGCTCCACAGCCTGGTGGCGCAGCCCCTTACACGCAGGCTGCCAGACCAGCCACTGGAGCCGGTCAGCTGCCCTTCGGCGAAAGAACCAGAGTCTGGGAAGCCCTGGGCAGCTCTACCCTGTCCTACAGGGTCCTGAGTGGGCACCGCCTCTACAGCAGCAGGTTGGCTTTCAGGGGCTTCCTTCCTCCGTGGCTGTGGGGGGCCCTCGGCTGCTGTGTTGATCTGGCCTGAGTGGCCGTGCAGGACGGCAGAGCGCTCACACAGGGTGTCTGAGGGTCAGCGGGCACGGCAGGGGATGGCCCCGTGCACGCCTGGTGGACCGGGACTACTGGTGTCTGCTCAGCTCTGCAGTGCACCAGGGCTCTCGCACAGGGGACCCTCACCCCCAGCAAAGTATTTAGGCGTCTCCGAGGTGGAAGAGCTGGGGCGCACGCTGTCCGACCTCGGCTCACGCCTCCCGGGGGACGGGGACAAGGCGATGGCGGCCACACATACTTTATGGACTCGTGCGCGTTGCTTATGACAATCCGGAGGTTCTGCAGGGCCATGTCGGTGTTCTGCTTTACCACGGTCAGGCTGGCGCCCTGGCCGCACCGCAGGGCCTCGTTCTCCTGCTCGAAGGTGGAGATCTGCGCCTGGGGAGGGCACGGGCCGTGTGAGCAGAAGGTCTCCTGGGGTCCCGGGACGGAGTGACTTGGAGGGGAAGAGCTCGGGGGAGCCCCCTGGGTGGTCACCTGGAGCAGCCCCAAGTCCTGCTTCAGCTTCACCACCTGGCTCTCTGCCTTCACGGCCCGTTTCTATGACACAGAGAGAACCTGCTGTCGCGGCAGTGCCGGCTCCCCAATGACCAGGCCCCCATGCAGGCCCCTCCCCACCCGGGGTCCACCGAGCTCCAGGTTCTCACGGTCATCAGCTCCAGGTTCTGCTCCACCTGCTGGACCACGGACTCCAGGTCACGGTAGTCTCGCTCCTCCTTGGCCATCTTCGCCTCCAGCCTCCGCTCCAGCGTCCTCACCCTTGGCAAAGGTCACCGGCTGTTACTCGAGGCTACTTCTAACAGGTGTGCCCACGGGGTGCAGCAGCCTGCCACCACAAACCGCTCACTACAGAGGAACCCTCAGGTTGGGGCATTGGGAGGGGGACAGTGGACTGGCTGAGCTCAGTGGCTCTCTCTTGAGGGCTCAAAATCAGCCCTGACACAGAGCCAGCTGGGTGCTTGGGGCTGAGGGCCTCCCAGGCCCCACCGGACACACCAAGAACACTGCGTGCCGGCTGTGCACATGGGAACCTAGACCTGAGCCCTTGCCTGGGACCTTACATACATTTCTGTTTGAGTTTCAGAGAAGCTCTGAACCTCATTCAGCTTTCTTCTTAGCTTAGAGTTTTCCTCTTTCAGCTGTAGAGAGAGAAAGCCCTTGTTAGGAACTCTGATGCCGCCTCACTTGCTCGCAGGGGCCCGCCCTGGGGCAGCACAGCTCTGGGCCCAGCGAGGTGGTGCCTGGGGAAGCCAGGGCCTGCGGTCGCTGAGGACCCTTTTACATGTCCCTTACTACTGGTCTTGGGAGCCCTGGTGGCACAGTGGCGATGAGCCGGGCTGCTCACCGAGGTCCCCGGTTCAAAGCCACCAGCCGCTCCGCAGGAAGACGGGGTCTTCTACCCGACCCCCCCGAGCTAGTCTCCTCGTGAGCAAAAGCCCACAAGGGCAGTTCGCCCGCCAGAGTGGCTGTGAGCCAGCCTCGACTGACGGTGGCGAGCACAGACGTCTCCCTCAGACCACGTCCCCAACTGTCCCTTGGGCTGGCTGGCTCCAGACCACCTCCTTTCTTAAGGGCCACACCTGACCCAGCCAGGGTGGGGCACGCTCACAGGTGTCACGGGGACCAGGAACAGACAGCAGACAGTGTCTCGAGCTCAAGGTCTGGCCCCAGGGTGACAGCGCAGCCTCTAGGCTGTTGGGGGAGGGCGCAGCACTTACTGCTTCGTAACTTATCTGCAGCGTCCGCAGGTGGCGGTCCCCCAGAGACTCTCCATGGGCTGCAAAGTCTGGGCTGGGACTACTGGAAGGGGGCTCTGGAGAGGCGCGGGAGCCCGTGCCACTCAGCGTCCACGGGGGCAGCAACTCGGGCCCCGCCAGCTCCGATGGGCTGGAGAAGAAGGACACGTAGGTGCTGCAGGGGGATGTGCTGGTGGCCGCCCTGAGGGTGTGGGTCTGCTCTACTGAGGACGGCAGGTAAGCCCCCGTCCAGGTGTCGTCCTCGTCCTCATCCTCATCCAGGAGGTCGCCGGCCCCCGTGGGGTCTTCGAAGAACGGCTGGGAGTACTCCAGGCTGTACCCCACGGTGTGTGGGCTGGGGGAGCGGCGTTCGAGCCCCAGGGAGTGCCGTGGGGCCTCCTGGGGAGAAAGCAGGACGCCAGCTGCCACCTGGTGCATCGGGAGGGCAGGCCCCTGCCCACCGCCCGGCCCCCAGTCCTTCAGGCTGGCTGGCCTGAGTTACCTTCGTGTAACCCCGACTGTTGGGGGGCTCCTCTTTGGACAGGCTGAAATTCTTGGTTTTCAGGAACTCCTTAAAGGAGAAGGGATTCACCTCCTCAAGCTCTTCAAGTTTGTCATCTGTAACCACAGGAGACAGGCCGGCCTGTGACACTGCCCCTCGAGTCCCGTCCCGGCACGCCAGCCCGGAGCCCAGGATAACTCGGGGAGATCTGAAACCAAGCTCGCTGCCACAGCCAATGCCGACCCGCAGCGACCCTCTGGGGCCGGGTAGAGCTGCCCCTGAGAGTTTCTGAGACTGGTGTACAAGTGTCGTTCTCCCGTGGAGGGCTGGAGGTTTTTGAACTGCTGACCTTGCATTTTGGAGCCCAGTGTGTGACCCACTGCGCCACCAGGGCTCCTGGGGGGGAGGGGGTGCCAGAAGGAAGCAGACCAGCAGGAGTGTGGACAGCACCACCCCTCCCTTGCTCGCTCCAGGGGCCCTGTCCCTTCCCCAGGCCCCCGGCCCCACATGGAGGTGCCAGGCCCTCCAAGCCCATCAGCGTGTGGACGCCTGAGCACTGCGGGCACAGCGAGGGAGAAGAGGGCGTTGGTGGAAGGACTACTCTACCTCCAAAGCGTGTCCCGTGGGCCCCGGGCAGGCCTCGCTCAGCACCTTTCCCCTTTCCACAGCCAAAATCTGCAAAGACACAATGTCATCCCCACAATTGCTCAGGGACTCTACTGCAGGGGTCCTCACCATG
>NW_022103922.1:1567857-1581072 GCF_000313985.2 Echinops telfairi
GGGCAGGGCGTGCAGGCCACCCCCACACGTAGTAGGCCCGGGAGCTGGGGACTAACAGGCAGGACCAACCTCCGGACGGCCTGATGGGCAGGGGCGGCCTGGTGAGAAGGGCGAGGGCAGCCAGGCCGCCGTGGAGCCGGATGGGAAGTGGACCGAAGGCCAGTGTACATGGACCGGGCAGCTGGGTGAGATCCGCCGAGTTGGGGGGCTTCCAGACCAGCCCCTCCAGGAGGTGGGTGAGGCTGCGGGTGTCAGGATGTCGGCAGGTGCGTTATCGGACAGGTCCATACCGCCCTCACAGCCAGCCAGCCGTCCCTCTTCCAAGTGCAGCCCGTGGCCCTGCGCTGCGGAGAAGTGAGATGCCTGAGAGCCCAGTCAGCCGGCTCCCCTGCACCCCGCTGCCCCTCACAGTTGGCCCTGACCCGGCCCCTCTCTCGGTTGGCTGTAGGCTTGGACCTGCTGCGTGCAGGCAGTTCAGCAGCAGCGGCACCTATCCCAGCATCCCCCTCTCGTCTCCCCTGCCCGGCGTGCCCAAGCCTGTCTTTGCCACCACTGACGGCCAGGAGAAGTTTGAGACCAAAGTTACCACGCTGGACAGCGGGCTGCGCGTGGCTTCGCAGAATAAGTTTGGGCAGTTTTGTACCGTGGGCAGTAAGTACCGTCTGAAGGGCCGGCCGCCTGCCCCGCTGGGGTTTCTGGGTGGTAATTGGCATGGGATGAGTCTTTTACCGAGCAGGGGTCACTAGGGGTGGGGGCTGCCATTCCAGGTGGGCTCCTCACCCCACCCCTTCCTTCTTCCCTTTCTCTATCTCTAGCAGTCCCCCACCAACAACAGGCAGTTGTGTCTGGGGAGGGTAGAGTAACGCTTGTTGGGGCGCAGCAGGTGCTGCAGGGGGGCAGTAACAAGTGTTGCCGCGCTGCCTCTGTGAAGCCACCGTCACTGTCACAGTCAGCCCTGCGCTGCCACTGAGCCCCCTCGGGGGCTCCCTGCTGGTGGATATGTGGCTCACCCTGCTGGTCCTCTTTCTCTCCCCCCCGCCCCCCAAGTTCTCATTAATTCGGGATCAAGATATGAAGCAAAGTACCTCAGTGGAATTGCCCACTTTCTGGAAAAGTTGGCGTTTTCGGTCAGTGTCCAGTGTGCCACATGTGAGCCAGCCCTTGAGAAGGTTGGGTGGGTCGGGTTAGGGTGCCAACAGATGGCTGGGCTGCTCAGGTCTTGCCCACCCGGGATAGGCCTTGGCAGTAAAAGGCCCTGTTCTCATGGGCCCTGGAAGCGAACGGAAGCTCTGGCCTGAGGGGGCTTGGCTGTGTCCCCGCGGTGGGCCTTGGTTTACGCTTACCTGGCCATCTTGTACCTTCGATAGTCAACCGCCCGGTTTGGCAGCAAAGATGAGATTCTGCTCACCTTGGAAGAGCATGGGGGCATCTGCGACTGCCAGACGTCAAGGTACCAGCTCCCAGGGGGCTGCTCCACACACGTTCGGGTCAGTCTCACAGCTGCTGGGAGGTGGGCAGGCCAAACCCTGGTGGAGGAATGTGCTGTGCACAGCAGGGCACCACCAGTAGGGGGTGGGGTGCTGGGCCCCTAAGCTGGTCCTGGGGACGGTGGCATGCAGGCCGAGTGGAACCGATACGTGGAGGCTCAGTGCTGGCCAGCCAGGGCCCAAGTGCAGGTGCTCAGAGTCAACGTCAGGTCAGTACGTAATGGGGCGATGCGTTTAGGTTGTAGAAAGGTCTGTTCAGAACTGTTAGCTCCCAGCTCACGGAACAGACCCTCTGGCTCCAGCAACCCCCCACACACATACACCACACACACACATCCAGTTGGGCTAACTCAGCTTCAGCTTCCTGACCCTGAGCTCCCCAGCTCACAGTGCTGGACCCTCCAGGTCCTGTGTGCAGGGAGCGGGAGTCACCCCCATGAGCGTCACCTGAGTGCTCCCACAACGCTGGGTGCTGGAGGTTAACCTCTGCACCTGGGGCGCACGGGCCTGTAGACAGGTCCAGGCTGTGTGCTTCCTCCTGCCACCCCAGTGAGGCCACCCGCCTTGGGGAGTCAAGAGCCTGAGGCGTCAGCTGAGCTGGGGCCCCTCGGCTACTGCAGGCTGGGTGTCCTCACCTTTCAGGGACACCACCATGTATGCCGTGTCTGCTGACGCCAGGGGCTTGGACACAGTGGTGGGCCTGCTGGCAGATGTGGTCCTGCAGCCCCGGCTGACAGGTGCGGTGGGGACTGGGGACCGTGGGGACTGCGGTGGGCCGGTGGGTGAGCACTCTGTTGGAGGCCTGGGTTTGCCAGTGAATGACAGCTTATGACTGTTGGCCGAAGCATCCCTCCCTTTCTGAGAGCACTCTTACGAGGAGGCGTTCCCTGGACACTGGAGCCCCCCACCCCCCACCCCTCGGGGCTCAGGCACCTCTGCTGCCTTCCTAACAGGCAAGGCTTGGGGAGGGGGCGGTGTCGGCCTGGGCCCAGCAACCAGATGGGGCCGTGTCCCTTTGCAGACGAGGAGCTGGACATGACACGGATGGCCGTGCAGTTTGAGCTGGAGGACCTCAACATGAGGCCAGACCCCGAGCCTCTGCTGACCGAGATGGTCCACGAGGTGAGAGCTTCTCCCGCCCCCAGGGGCTGCTCCGGTGCCCGCCCAGTGGGGGGTGGGGGGTGGGCAGTGGGCTGCCTGCTGCTGCGGGCCGTCACCATCCTCGTTCTTCGTGCTGGCCACGGCCCAGGACACTGAGAGGCATCTTCAGTGGCTCTCTGGGTGGGAAGTAATCCTGGTGCTAGGACCCATCAGGCACTCTGAGAAAGAGGCGCTATCTGCCCCCAAAGGTCTAGAGGGGTACCCTGGAGCCAAGCCTTATCCTGCCCGGTGGACCGGCCACTGTGATTCCACGCTAGCCCGTAGCAGGGGTGACGGCATGGTCACTCTGTGCTGCCTCCTGGAGTTGCTACAAAGCCACGCCCGGCTTGTGGCATCAAGCCCCACCTGGGCTACAGCCCCACCTGTGGCTCCGGCTGCCTGCCTGGGGGCTAACTGTCCAGCATGGAGCACTCCTGGAAGGGTGGGGTCTGCGGGCCGACCACCAGGGAAGGGGGGGCAGGGTGAGTAGGAGTCCTTCTATGGGGACCTGTGTGCGAGGTGACCCTCCTGCGCCTGCAGGCTGCCTTCCGGGAGAACACGGTGGGCCTGCACCGCTTCTGCCCCTCTGAGAACATCGCCAAGATCGACCGGCAGGTGCTGCACGCCTACCTTGGCGCCTACTACAGGCCCGAGCGCATGGTGTTGGCCGGCGTGGGCGTGGAGCACGAGCGCCTGGTCCAGTGTGCGCACAGGCACCTCCTGGGGGCCCGGCCAGCCTGGGGGGACGCGGGGGGCGCAGAGGTCGACAGGTCGGTGGCGCAATACACCGGGGGCATCGTCAAGGTAACATGGCTGGAGGGTCCTCTGCACTTCTGGGCTCCTCTGAACCATGGCCCCCACCCACCCACACATACTGCACCCTGACAGCAGGGCGGGGGGAGGGGGCTGGGGGAGGGTGGTGGTGCACGCTTGCCACGGGCTAGTCGGGGCGCAGGCTAGCTGCCACTCACTGGGCCGTGTGTTTATGCTGGGCACAGCTGGAACGCGACATGTCCAGCGCCAGCCTGGGGCCCCGCCTGATGCCGGAGCTGACACACGTCATGGTGGGCCTGGAGAGCTGCTCCTTCCTGGTGAGCACGGCGGGCGGTCAGGCGGAGGGGACAGCTCTCCCCCACGTCTGCCCCCGAGAGCGAGCGAGCACCTGCTGTCTCCGCAGGAGGACGACTTCATCCCCTTCGCTGTGCTGAACATGATGATGGGCGGGGGCGGCTCCTTCTCCGCCGGCGGCCCCGGGAAGGGCATGTTTACCAGGCTCTACCTCAATGTGCTCAACAGGTGGGGCCGCTGGGGCCACAGGCCACACGCTGTACGGGCACCAGGGGCCTGTGTGCATGTGACTCAGCGCCCTGTCTCCCTCAGGCACCACTGGATGTACAACGCCACGTCCTATCACCACAGCTATGAGGACACGGGCCTCCTGTGCATCCACGCCAGTGCAGACCCCCGGCAGGTGAGGGGCTGCTGCGCCCAGACCTGCCACCACAGTCATTCTGACGCACAGCGACCAACTCTGGGCAAGGCTACACTGCTGGGACTTCTAACAGCTGACCTTGTAGGGAGCAGCCCCAGGGCAGACGTTACACTACCTTGTTAGCCTCTGGGAGAGCCCTTGTGAGCCAATCAGCAGCCAGGGCCCCAGGGCCCCAAGGGGGCACGAAGTCCCAGGGCGGATGGTGCCCACCTGCTGCACCCATGGTGTCTTGCAGGTCCGAGAGATGGTGGAGATCGTCACAAAGGAGTTCATCTTGATGGGCGGAGCTGTGGACGAGGTGAGTCACCTGTGGAGGTGCCAGGCTGCCCCTCCCCCTTCCTCTCTGGGGGCTCCTTTCTTTAGGGCCGCCACGTGCTTGCACATGTGGGCAGCAAGAGGCCAGAGCCCTGGCGGAGCGGGTGCCTTCCAGGGATGGGTCTGGTGCAGATGGATGGCATCCGTGTGCCCCCGAGGCTCCCGGGTCAGCGTCGTGTGTGTATTCACCTTTGGGTGGAGGAGGAGGAGGTTTCATGCGCACATGAGATCCTTGGTGATGCCCCTGTTCCCTGAGAAGCCTTGGCTTCCACTGGTGTCTTGGGCAAATGCCACCCTCCCCTGCGGGGGGCTGGGCCTGCCCCCAGTTCCTCTTCCCAGATCTGTGGTGCTGGTCCAGCATTGACCAGCGGCTCCCTCCATGGGCCTGGTCAGCGGGACTCATGGGCGGTCCTGGTGGGCAGGCCTGGTGATGGCCCAGGGGGCGCAGCCCTGGCCCCACTGGAGAAGAAGGTGGGTGGTTGGCGGCTTCAGGGGAAGCTGGGCTGGCACGCCCGCTGGCCTCCCTCCAGGGTAGGGCCGCAGAGGTGCTGCCGGTACGCTGCACCGTCACCCGCTGTCCCTGGCGGCGACCCTGGTGAGTCTCGCAGCACCCTTCGCTGCCCGCAGGCAGAGCTGGCACGGGCCAAGACGCAGCTGTCGTCCATGCTCATGATGAACCTAGAGGCGCGGCCGGTCATCTTCGAGGACGTGGGCAGGCAGGTGCTGGCCACCCACTCCAGGAAGCTGCCCCACGAGCTGTGTTCCCTTATCAGTGAGTGCCTGCAACTCCTGCTGGGCAGTGTGCTGGGCCGCCGTCCACAGTGTGCCCCAGTGACCCCCCTCTGCCCTCTGCCAGGTCACGTGACAGCAGATGACATTCAGAGAGTGGCTTCCAAGATGCTCCGAGGGAAGCCTGCCGTGGCCGCGCTGGGCGACCTGAGTGACCTGCCACCCTATGAGCACATCCAGGAGGCCCTGTCCAGCCGAGATGGGCGCCTGCCCAGGACGTACCGCCTCTTCCGGTAGCACGCGGCGTGCCCCAAGGGTTCCCCAGAGTGCCACCAACTGCACCTCTGCCCAGGCATCAGCCCGTTCCCGCTGCCACCCTGCTTCAGAACCGGAGCCTGCTCCCACTGCCCACATCCCCTCGCTCTTGCCCCCAGGACTGACTGACTGCCTCCCATCATGCTCTGGCCGCACTAGCCGGGCAGCAGGAAGGCACCATGCTGCTCCCTGCTGGCACAGCCAGGCCTGCAGAGGTGAGCGCTCTTGGTGACTGCTCCTGGCTGAGGGGTCGGCCCTGCCCACTTGGCTGTGTGAGGCACACTGTGTGAGGACGGATGCGCAGGCACCTACTGCACGGAGCTCGTCTGCTGTGGCCGAGAGAAGTGAGGGCCAGCCGTCCCCCTGGCAGCAGGCGGCAGGGTGGCCCACGGTGGCGTGTGTAGGGCGGGAGATGCCAGGGCTCAGGCTCAGCAGCCCCGTGTGGTAACAGGTGTGGGGCAACCCCCTGAGCCCCAGGACTCCATGTGGAGCACCTGGGCCGGGGCTTGCACCACTCGCTGCAGGGCAGGGTGTTGAATAAACTCGCTCTGTCGTTGCACCTGGGACTGTTGGTCATCTGCCCGGCCTGTGGGACCCTTCAGCACCCGCTCCTGCTCTGACCAGTCTGACTGCGTCTGGTGGGCTGGGAGGAGTGGACACCTCAGGGACAGGGAGCCCACTCAGCCTGGCATTGTCGAGGTCCTGCCTGATATGTCCAGGGTTCTAGCAGCCAGCTAACTGCGCCTTGCCGGCCCATCACTGGTGCAATGCATCCATGTGAGAAACTCCCTCACCAGTGCCTCCTACAGCCACCATCGCCCGCAGTGCTGTCTGCTCCTTGCTCCTGTCTCACCGGGTCCTGCAGCCCTCTGCTTTTCTCCTGAAGCCCCGTTCATCCTCCCAGCGCCACTGCCTGCCTCTCCCCACAGCAGTCTCCTGGTCTTGACCCCTGGGCCTCTCCAGCCTGCACACCTATCCGTCACTTTGGCCTCCCTGGGCTCTTGCTGCTGTCCATTGCCGAAGACCTGCCTCTGACCTGGGCCGGAGTGACCGCCACTCCCTCGAACAGCATGGCCAAGTCATCGGAGAAACATTTCCCACTGACAGACTGGCTGGCAGCGGTCACTGGAACCGTGCCCCACGCACCGCCCCGCAGCTCCAGCAGGCCCAGCCTCGGTGGGTCCAGCGCCTTCCGCCCGTGAACTGCCGAAAGCACTCTCCCTGGGAGCGGCACCAACAGCCACTGACTTGAGTCGGAGAGGGCCATGCCCAGCGGCTGCTTCACCCTGCTCACCGGGCTCAGAGTGGGACCCAGGGATGGGTGCTGGGCTTGGGGCCGTAGGCTTGGGCTGCCGTGAGCACTCTGACCTTGACAGCCAGGAGCCGTCCGAGGGGTGGGTGTGCCAAAGGCTCGTTTCTAAGAGTTGGTCCTTGACCAGAAAGAGTTCAGGTTCAATAGATGCCTTTATTTAAAAATATAAATATGGAAAAATAAATACCTTGAGAGACTTATGTTGGACACCCAGGTTTTAGCCATCAAGGCTGGTTTCGGGAGGGGCTGGGCGGCTGTTAGGAGCGCCAGGCCAAGCTGCACGGCGGCTCGGGACAGCATGGGAGTGCCTCCGCAGGGTCCCAGGCACCAACACAAGCTCCTACCTCCCACGGGCCCGAGGGCTACCCCAGTGGGAGCCTAGCCAGGCCCCAGGAGGGTGGCTGCCTCGCCTGTGATGCCTGCTCTGCTCAGGTGGGTTCCAAGCCTGGGGAGTCCTGAGGTTATGCCTGCCGCCCCCCCAGGTGCCCTGCAGTCCTGCACTGGACGTGGGTCTGCTGGGGGCTGCAGGTCCCCTCGGCTGCAGCTGCCATGACTGCCTCAAAGCTTGTTATGATTGGGGCACTGCCACACATGCACGTAGAGGCTTCAGGGGCCTGCTCGTGAGACCACCTCTTGGAGACACACCATGATAGCCCTGCTGGGCTGGAGAAGAGGGCATCCAGGGAGGGCTCAGCAGGGCCCCATGGCGTCAGTGCTTCCGCAGGGCTTGGGCACCCGCTGGACGAGTCAGCCGCCCCATGGCATCGGCAGGATGAGGCACCCACAGGAGGGCTCAGTGAGCCCCGCCCCCAGCTCAGGAAATGGTGCAGACGGCACTGGAGCTCTGGTTCTTCAACGGCTGCTGCCTCTGCGTCTCCTTGGAGATGCGCCTCCGGATGCCCAGGAGGTACAGGTCTCGGTCGAACCTGCCGGCGGCCAGTGGGATGCTGTGCACAGAGAGGATGCTCACTGTCCGCCCTCCACCCCCGCCCCCAGTGCCAGCCCGGTCCCAATCCTTGCAAGGTCAGGCCTGGAGCCACTAGTCTCCCCGCCCCCCGCAAAGGTGCACACCACACTGGGACCCCGGGACCCAGTGCCCTCCCCTGGAACCCGAGAGCGGCGCTGGGCACTGACTTGTCCCTGCCGGGCCGCACTCTGACACGGAACAGGCCATACACGGGGCGGTGGTCAGACGTCCTGATGCTGGTGCAGGCCGAGTACCTGACCGGGCAGATGTCATCCTTGTGCCGGCTGCGGTACACCACCCGGTCCTGCAGGACAACGGCGCCGTGAGGCTGCCAGCCTGCCCTCGCCACACACCTCTCCCTGGAGGCCCAGCCAGCTCTGCCCCACCCCCCAGGTTCCCCCCAGGCTGGTTGCTACACCCCAGGTGGCCAGCATCCCTGGCTGGGCTCAGATCTGGGCCTTGGAGGGTGGAGGGGGGGATGGCACGGTAGGAGCCTGCTGTCCCCTTTCCCAGGGACAGGGCTCCTGCAGAGGGCCGAGGGCAGCCGCAGCCTGGGGCCCCCTGCCGGGTGCTCACCGTGTAGGAGGGCGTCCTTTGCTTGGAGCTGCTGTCGTAGGTGTCCTTGCCCACGTCCAACTTGTACGAGGGCAGGAAGTGGATGGCAGGCTCCTGAAAGCCCTTAAAGACGGCTCCTGCAGGGCCACGGACACAGGGCTCGGACCCCGCCCGCCCCGGTCCCAACCCCCGCCCCCACCCAGGTGCCTCCACCGGCCTCGCCGCATCTCCCTGGAGAGCTGGTCGTGCTCCAGCAGGGCTGACGTGTCCACCTCTGGCTTCTGGCCCAGCAGCGCCTCCACGGCCGCCCGCCCGCTGCTCAGCCGGAAGTTGAAGTCCCCGAACCAGAAGACCTCATCGAAGCGGGTGGTGACGTCCACTGGGATGCGGGAGATTCATGAGTGCTGGTGTCCACCCCCCGCCCCAGACCCTCAGGGAGCAGGGAGACTCAGGGTGCTAGCCATGGCCGTGTGCGCCCAAACTCGAGGGTGGTCTGATGCCAGCACAACACCGTTCCCCAGGCCCCTGACCCCCACGGCCTTGTGGGCATGTTTGCCCACCAGCTGCCCACACCCATGCTGCCACAGGGTGACCAGGTCTCCTCTGGCCAGTGCTTCTAGGGTTTTCGGGTCTATGCTCCCGGAGTTCTAGACACTGCTCTCCCCACCGGTCAGTCCCCAGCAGTCGGGGGCTGTGCAGCGGCTCACCGGGGCTGGAACGGTAGGGGTTGGTGTCTGGCACGCTCTTGGGCAGGGCCAGGGTCTGGATGGTCCGAGAGTAGTCCTGGAGCCGCTCCGCCACCTTCCCTTCTCCAGCTGCAGAGACAGATGGGGCGGGGGCTCCAGGGCAGGATCGTAGAGGGGGGCTGAGGGCCCCAGTGACTCCAGCACCCTGCCGGTAACTCCCTGCCTCCACAAGGGCTCCCTGCCAGCCCTTGGAAGCTCGCTGCCCTGTGACAAGGTCAGGGCTTGCCTGCAGCCCTGGGGGCCCTCGTGGGGGGTTGGAGAGGGCTGAGGGCAGAGGGGTGGGCTCAACTGCATGGGAGCAGGGGTGAATGGGGACACCTGGTGGTGCATTCCCGCTCGACCCCAAAAGAACACAGCTGGGAAGGGACTGTGCAAGGGTGATTCTCTGAAGCTCACAAGGGCACTGGCACCATGCACAGGGCGGGAAGGCTGGGAGCCCGCGTGCAAAGAAGTGCTCCTGTCATCATTGACCTGTGCGCGCCCGGGAGGCTTTGGAAAGTCCAAAGGGGAAGCTCCCTAACTGCTCTGTCCACAGGTCCACAGCTCTGGGCTCCTTGTATACATGCGTGTCTGCACACAGATGCATGTGGATTCGTGTGTATGTGCATATGCACATGTATGTGGGCATGCATATACGGGCATACAAGGGGGTGCCCCCCCAAAAAAAAAATGGAAAAAAGCTCTGCTGGGCAGAGGTCTTGTAGTATACATTTTCTCCTGCTAGGCGAGCATCGAGCAACTCACTCTGAAGTAGTGCACCCAGTGACATCACCTGGGAAGGTTCTCTCTGGTTACAGTGAATTTTTTCGTAAAAGCAATCTCACTCGAACCTGTTTTTGGTGATGGCCGATTTAAGACAACAGCATGTGGCCATAAAATTTTGTTTCCTGCTGGGAGGAAAAATGCCGAGAAACTGTTGTGATGTTGAGCACAGCTTACAAGGACAGCACTGTGGGAAAAACTCAAGTGTACAAGTGCTTTTCTCATTTCTAAAAAGGCGACATGTCAACTGACGACAAACCTCGTTTTGGACATGTCAGCTTCCTGAATGGATGGAGAGGTGGACGTGCAGCACTGGGAGTTCGTTCTGCCAGGCCAGACTGTTCAGCAAGCCTTCACCCCAGAGGCTCTGAGAACATGGTGTAACACGGTGTGACCAAACAGGCCTCATGGGCGCAGACGGGGACTGGCTTTGCCACCAGGACAGTGCACCTGCGCACGCAGCCATCTCAGTGCACCAGTTTCGGGCAAAAACCAGCATGTCTCTCTTGTTCCATGCACCTTACTCACCTGACCTCACTCCGTCTGACTTTTTGCAACATGCAATTTGACAATGTAGTAGAGGTGAAGAAAAAATTAGGGAGTTGCTGTCAGCCACGCAAGCAGATGAGTTTGAAAAGTGTTTCCAAGAATGAAATCATAGATGTCACAAATGTACTAGTGTAATGGAAGGTGATAAGGTTGTTCATAAAAAAAAAAAAGTTTCCCCCCCAAATTCTGTTTTTTGGGGTGGGGGCACTCCTCATATGTGCACGTATCTGTACATGAATATATGGGCATGTGTGCACGTGTGCGTGTACTGTATACACACGTGTGCATGTATCTGTGTATTTGCTCTTGTCCGGTGGTTGTAGAACAAACACTGTGCCGTCGCACAATTACATGTGGCCCGATGCTGCAGCCATTGTGTCCGTCCATCTCACTGGGGGAGGGCTGCTTCCTCTTGGCTGCTGAGCCTCCACTTGACATCACATGATGTCTTTCTCCAGGGACCGGCCTTTCCCGACAGCATCTTCGCAGTCCCTGAGAAGACGTCTCGCCAGCCTCACTCTGAGGAGCGTCTGAGACGGACTTGCTCCATCTGCTGACATCGTGGCACCCAGCGCTGGCACGCAGGCCTTGTGACTGGGAGGGGCCTAGCAGGTGCCGACTCTTAGCAACGGGCGTACTAGAAGGAGACAGCACCCATCCTCTGCTGGGCGCTTTCCCCATTTTTGCTGCCCCTCCACTTTTCCAGGGGCATCTCCCCGACAGCATGTCGCTGTGGGTGAGCTGAAGTCTCGCCGTCCTCGCCCCGGAGGAGCACACGGCCCTGCTTCCCCCAGGACCGAGGTGCTCTCTTTGGCTTGTCCACGGACTTCCAACAAGTATCTGCCATCGAGACCAGAGTTCAAATGCACCGATTCTTTGTCAGGCTCCTTATTCCGTGTCCAGCTTTCAGAGCAGGGGAGGCAACAGAAAATGCCAGGGCTCTGAGGTCAGGTGTGCCCAAGTCCTCACAGGGACACCCTTGCTCTGCACTGCTGTGATGTTGGAAGCTGTCACTGGCTTTTCAAACAGTCCCAGGGCCCCCCTCCCCGCAAGTGACCAGGTTTCAGCAGAACTTACAGACAACAAAGAAGGAACAGGCTGTCCACGTTGGCAGAATTGGCCACTGAGAAGCCCACGGAGAGCGTGGACAGCCTAGTGAGCAAAAGCAGCACGTGGTCCGAGATGGGGCCAGAAGAGGAGCCTGTCCCTCGGGGCCGGAAGGCACTCAACCTACACGGGGAAGAGCTGCCTCTCAACGCAGCGCCCGCCCCGACGCCGTCGTTTGCGGAGGGGCAGCGCTCCGAAGGAGCAGAGACAGCTGCAGATGTGGATTAGTAACGAGAACTTGTCCTACGGCCCAGCTCCAGGGCTGTCTGGTCCGCACACAGATGGAGGAACTGCACTGGACGCACACAGCTCCCAGACAGCGCGCCTGACGGAACCACGCGGTCTCTGCTTGCTCCACTCCGACGGCCCCTCTTGGTCCACGGACAGGTCTCTCTGGGCAGACAGTGCCCATTCTTCACCATGTTGGTCCTCGTGTGTGACAGCCGCTCAGCTGAATGCCCTTCTCTGGCAAGGGCCCGCCAGGCATCTTTCTGGGGGTCTCTGTGTCCCGCTCCTTTCTGAAGGCAGCTAGTCTTCCTGGCGGCTCCTGGCTGACACCGGCTGTTGTTTTTCAACAATAAGATCTTTGGAAAAAGCCGGTTTCTGGCGGCTCTTCGACGAGACTTAACTTGATGAGACACTAGTGATGGACGGAGCAACGCGCCGCCATCGAGCCGATGCCGCCGCAGTGGCCCCACGAGACAGGGCAGCACTGCCCCTGCGGGCTCCCAAGACGGTCACTGTTGACGGGAGCGGAAAGCTCTGTCTCTCCCACGGAGCGGCGGCAGGCTCCTCGGCGCTAGGGTTGACGTTCAGGAGTGGCCGCGTTCTCTGGGCCATCTTTCCTGGGAAGGGCAGGGCCCAGATGGCCGGCAGGCAGCTGTCTTCCTGCTTCTCGGCGCGGGTGGTGAGCTGCTCGCTGCCAGCCTGTCGAGACGTCTGAGCCGGGGTGCCACATCAGTGCTGTCAAGCTTGACTGCTTCCCTGACACCGTTGGCACTGGCCCGGCTCTTCCTGCTCCGTCGGCATCCGCGTCGCTCCAGTTTGCCAGGGCCCGAGTGTCCGCTCCTCAGAGGTGCCAGTGTGTGAGCGCTCCCTGTGGGCTGCCCAGCTCCTGTCTGCACGTGTCCTCCCGAGCCACCCTCTGAGCTCCGTCCAGCTGCTGCCGCCTGCACATGACCTTCCCCCAACCCCTCTTGAACCACACGGCCCGCCGCACCTCTAGACTCCACAGGGCCCTGGTGCCTGTAGCCCCTCGCCACCCCCAGTCCAGGACAGCTCCATCAGCCCGCTCACCTCTCGGCTGCGAGCGAATGCACCCCAGCAACCCTGCCCCCACGGCTCCGCCGGGACTCACAGGTGAAGTGGGACGTGATGAAGAGGAAGGAGGTGCCGAAGAAGGTGAAGCTGGCGCCCAGGGCGCCCTTGGTCTTGATGTGGGACACGATGCGGGTGGTCACCGTGGCGCTCTCCACCTCTGCGTGGGAGGGACACCTGGAGCTGCCGGGCCATGCCCGATGCCCACCCCACCACCACCACCCCGGCCCTGAGGCCTGCCATCTGCCGCTGGACCGGCACTACCTGAGCAGAACCAGATGAGGTCCCTGCGGAGGAAGACAGACAGGTAGAGCACGCCGTGGGCTGCCGAGTGGAGCAGCACGTAGTGGGGGCCCAGGGTCTCCTGCAGGCAGGCCTCCCACTCCCGCCTGCGGAGGAAGACAGACAGGTAGAGCACGCCG
>NW_022103922.1:1581799-1587423 GCF_000313985.2 Echinops telfairi
CAAGGGCAACCCCGGGCGGACGGACGGATGGACAGGCTGGCTGAGGGACGAGGGTGACCTCCTGCTCAGGCCATCATGGGGTGAGGCTCTTCCGGTGGGTGGCCCGTGTCCACCACCCAAGGTGTCCCAGATAGCAGCCCTCCAACCCCCAGGCCCATCACAGGGACGGCGGAAACCTGCCTGTCGGAGCAGCCTTCCTGGACGCCGATGATGTACATGTCCTGGGCAAGGTCGGCCCCGGCGGGCAGCAGCAGCTCGTCCAGGTTCCCAGGGAGCTCCTGAGGGGCATGGGGGGGATGGGGGGGGCATGGGGGTGAGACGCCCCGTGGCTGCATGAGGGGTCCTGGATGGAAGGAGGGGTGGCCCCGGATGGCGGTGGGCAGAGGGCGGGTGGTCCTACCTTCTGGCCTTGCATGTTCCAGGTGGCAACGAAGATGGCCGCGCTGCGGTCTGGGAAGTAACGCGCCAGCTCCTCTGCCCCCAGCAGGGCCCCGCTGGCCAGCAGGCTGCCCTCCAGGTAACTTCTGTGGGAGGAGGCGGGGGTGACTGAGTGCCCGGAAGCCCCACCCACCTGAGGGAGGGGAGAGAACACAGCCACACCACTGGGAGCCACCTACCCCCAAAGCCATGAGGCTGACCGACCGGCTGCAGCCACCTTCCTCCTGGTGTGGGGATGCCTGGGTCACACGGCCTGTGCTGTGCTGCCCGCAGCCTGGACCGCTGGCTCTTATGCTGCCCGCAGAGGCCTGCCCCCGTGGACGCCCTGCTCCGCTCCCCAGATGGTTCCCACTAGCTCTGGGTCATGAGGGGGCGAGATGTGCCCTCGGTCAGCGGCCCCACTCCACAGGACATGCTCCCGGGCTTGTCCCTGGCGACCAGCACACCCGCTGGACAATGATGCCAGGGCTTTCTGGTGCGTCATCCCCCACCTCCCACAATGCTTAGCAATGTCAAAACTGTGTGAATCGGGGGCGCCCAGAGTCAGTGGGGGCCCCTCCCCATCACAGAGCCACCCCGAGTTGGGGGAGGGATGTTTCCATCTACCACCCCGGCCAGGGCCCATCCTTCCTTGGCCTCGCCTGCATCCACAGCAGCCGCACGGGCAGATGGGCAGGGCCAGGCTCTCTGCTCTGGGTCAAGAATGCCCTGGAGGAGCGCTGGCCTTAATGCCACAGGGAGACACTGTCATATGTCCGCCCTGCAACAGTGGTGGAGTAGGAGGGGGTCGGATAGACCCCCCAGGCCGCCTGGGTGGGGGCGTGCAAGTAGGCCCGACAGAGCACAGCCGAGAACGTGGCGGCTCACATACATGCGGGGCAAAGGTAGGGCAACTGATTACGGCGTGCGTGGCCAGGCATCTCGAGGGAACGAGTCGCTGGGCCTGGGACATCATTCATAGACAACTGGGCGAACAGCACTGGGGTCTGGGGCTCACTTGTGAGCAGCCGTCTAAGGGGCCTGTTGGTGTCCCCTTGTCCGGAGGAGACCAGAGGCCCTAGATGGTGCCCAGCACTACTCCCAGCTACTCTGAAGGAAGCACAGGAGCAGGTGCTGGGCAGAGAAACATAGGGTAAAACTCAACCCCCGACACGTGACCAAGCGGACTGGTCAGATAGAAACTGGTGGGCCCCGAAGGCTGGGTCCTTCCCCCCACCCAACACCCACACCTCCAGGCTGGGCTGGCCCTGCAGTCTAATTTTCAGCCAAACCATAGGGTGCCCAATGAGTGAGAGGCAGGCACACCTTGGGGCCACCAGCCAGTCAGGACCCCCAGGGCGGCGTGTGCAGGGTTGGGGAAGAGGAGCAGGTGGGATGGCCACCAGGGGACAAAGCTGAGTCTAAACTGCTGCCTGGGAAGCAGGTGGGCTCTGCCGTCCGCCTGCATCAGCCAGTCAGAGCCTAAGCTCCTCTCTGCGCTTGGGGGGCAGCTGAGAGAAACCCATCACGTGGAGAGACGCAGCGGCCACCCTCACCAGCATGCTGCGAGCTCAGTTCACTGGGGTCTCGCATGAAGCTGGGACCCCTAGACCTCCCGAGGGAACGCTCCCACCCACCCGGCTGCTCAGCTTGTCACCTGTGTCATCCTCACCTGGGCCAGTTCAGGTGCTGGCAGCCTCCACAGTACCTGTGCAGACGCGCCCTTCACCCGAGAGGCTTCCTGGCCTGCTCCCGCCCCTCCCACTCACAGCCACCCCCCAGAGGGCTGCTCCTGTGGGATTCCGAGATGGTGACTCCTTCAGCAGTGCTGGGGACTGGGGCTGGGGGCAGAGCGGTGGGCGTGGCCAAAGGCGGGTGGGCGGGGTGGCACCCCTGTGCATTCTGCCTCAGTGTCTGCCAGACTGCTCCAGGCCCACTGAGCACGGCAGCGCGCTGCGTCCCCAGGAGGAACTGAGAGGTCAGGAAGTCCACCGGATGGAATGTGGGAGCCTCTCTGGGGGCAGGGGGGCCTGAAGTCATGGAGGGGGTCCTCTGCCTGGCTGTCAAGGGTGTAGTCCAACCGCTGGTTTAGCGGGGCGTGGCACTCACTCTGGTAAGTCAAAGTGGGCTCCTGGGAGCCCCCTGGCTACATCCTGACCCCTGGACCTTGGCCGGGAAAAGTCCCTGCAGCCATGATTCCGGGTGGGGGCCTCATGGTGTGGTGGGCTGTGAGCCCTGGGTGGCCCTAGGCCAGGGACAAGCCAAGTGACAAGCACAAGGCTGGAGCAGCACGGCACACCTGCCCACACCTGGACCTCCACCTCCAGAGGAGCCTGGGACACGCTGCTCCCTGGTGGCTGCACTCTCCCACTGCAGCTGCAGAAAGCCGGCACCCAGTGGAGTCTGACCCACAGGGCAGAGCTGTTCCCTTAGGGCCACAGACGAAAACGCACTGCGGCCCAGCAGCTTTGTCTTTCTCCCTGAGAAGTTGGTGGGTTCAAACTGCTAACAAGGGGGTGGGGGGGCAGAGGCAGGGAGAGAAGGGGTTTGCCATGAAACACCCTCTCTTGGCCCGTCAGGGAGAACCCACTCCTGGCGTGTGCACACACACACCCCCGCCCCCAGAGGGCCAGCAGGTAGCGAGGAGGGCTGGAGCACGTCCCAGGGGCCAGGCTGCTAGACGGGCGAGGAGTTGACTGAGGGGCCTGGGCCAATGTGAAGAGGGTGGACAGGACCGGCACTTGGATTCGGGTTGTGGGGAAATGGAGGGGACTCCTCGGGAGGGGGGCAGGCTCGGGAGGAAGAAGTGGGTGGTGTGGGCAGGTGGCCCTCAAGAACTCTCTATAGTTCTCGAGGAGGGCCAGGAGAGCACACTGGGGTGGGAGGTCAGGGCTGTCACCTCTGGGTGAGGTCCCTGCAGGGCCAGATGAAAAACATGCAGCGTGTGTGGGGGCGGGACGGTCACTCTCCCCTCCTTGTCCTGGGGTAACCCACACTCCACTGCTGGCCACAATAGCCGAGGAAAGTCCATGAGCTCACGCTGCACAAGCCAACGCCCGGTGCCACGCCCATGCCCAGCACAGAAGGGGGCAGGTTATTCTGGGGTGGACTGACTCCATGCCCCTCGTGGAGGTGTGGTGGCCTACCTGCTGCGCACATCCTTGGCACGGATGGGCGCCAGGAGACTGAAGGTGGACCTTGCTGAATGCAGGGAGCAGCTGTCGCAGGCCAGGGGGCTGCGCGGCCAGCTGGGGCCCAGGCTGCTGTGGGCTCGGACCAGCTTCTTCTGCACCCGACGTCGGAAATCCTCGTGGTCGGGGCCTCCCGTGCTGGCTGTCCTCAGAGAGTCTGCGGACATGCTCAGGGCCACAGCAGGCAGCGGGCGGGGGGGCAGCATGCTGGCCAGCCTGGGGGTGCTGCGCGGCCAGCTGGGGCCCAGGCTGCTGTGGGCTCGGACCAGCTTCTTCTGCACCCGACGTCGGAAATCCTCGTGGTCGGGGCCCCCCGTGCTGGCTGTCCTCAGAGAGTCTGCGGACATGCTCAGGGCCACAGCAGGCAGCGGGCGGGGGGGCAGCATGCTGGCCAGCCTGGGGGTGCTCACCGCCACAGCAGGCTCTCTGTGCAACAGGTCCAGGGACGTGCTGGCCATGCCCGACAGGCAGTTGCCCCACGAGGAAGGGCTGCCTGGGGCCCGGTGCGACTTGGGGATCTCTTGCAAAGACGTGCTCAGGCAGGGCGGTGAGCTGCTGCGGGCGGGGGCCTTGGGGCCACTCCTGAGGGGCCCCTGGTCCTGCTCCAGGCCCTCCTGGCTGGCTTGGGAGCGGCGGCGCCTCCAGCCCTTCTCATCCAGGGATAGGGCGCGCTCCAGCCTGGGTCTGGCGGGCGGTATTGGGGTGAGGGCCTGGGCCACCACCTGTGTGTCCTTAGTTGGGAGCTCTAGGCTCCTCTCAGGGCCCCCAATGGGGGCACGGGCTTTGTCTCTAGGTGGCAGCTGCCCCTTGAGCATGGTGCCTCCGGGCTGGGGCGGCCCCTCCACGGGGGGCAAGGACACCGAGGTGGACGGCATGGTCAGATGCCTACGTGCCTGGGCAGCCCAGTCTCCAGGTGGGGGCGACTTGGTGGGTGGGCCCAGGGCTCCCTCTCCAACCTGCAGTGGTCCCTAAGGCTCAGGGTCAGCTGCATGGCCGGGGGTCCTCAAGTGCCAGCTCACTGTCACCTACAGACACCTGAGGAGAGAGTGCATGGCCGGGGCTCCATGGAGCATGTTCCAGGAGGACATGGGCAGGTGACTGTCCCCCGGGGATGGGGCAGAGAGGCTCCAAGAAGGGCCCACACAAGCAGATCTGGCCACAGCTTCCTTACACCTGTCAGAGAGGAAGGTGCACTCAGCACTATGGACACAGCCCAGTGAAGGCCCAGGGCCGGCAGAGGTCATAGAGACCAGGGACCAGAGGGGTCAGGGTCAGAGGAGTCAGGGACAGGGCAGCCAGGGACCAGACCCCCTTGGAGTCAGGCAGAGAACCTGGTCCTGCTGGCAGGTGGGCAGGCACCCTCCACCTGCGCACTCAACAGCATGGCTGCTGGCAGATCACGGCCTCCCTGCCTCCGTAGCAGGGCGACCCTGGCTATTAGCCTGGACAAAGTGCGGTGCAGCAAAGGCCGCGGAGTCCAGCCCAGACCCGAAAGGTGGCTGCGGAGAATAAACCTCCACATGGGCCCAGCCGGCTGCCCGTGTCTCCGCCCCTTCCAGGCCCCAAACCTTCAGCCCGCCCAAGACCCCACGCCCTCCCCGGCCCGACACCCCCTTCCGTCCCGGCCGTGACCGCCTAGCTCCTCCGCCTGCATCTTCCGAGCCCGCCCCCACGCTGACCCCAAACCTCGGCCCGCGTCCTTGGCCTCCACCCGTGACCCTGGACCCGCGTCTCTTCCCGCCCTCCGCCCGCGGCCTGCCCCGCCGTGACCCGCAGCCCTCCGCCGGCGGCCTCGCCCACCTCCGTGACCCCGAGCCCCTGCGCCCGCGGCCTTGGCCTCCACCCGTGACGCTGCCCACGTCCCTGCCCCTCCGGTGACCCGGCCCCCACTCCCAGGAGCTCTTCCCGCCCGCCGCCGTGCCCGAACCCCTTCGCCTGCGTCCCTGCCCCCGAGCCGTAGCCCCGCCCGCTCTGCGGCCCCCAGGCCGCGCCCGTGACCTCGCAGCACCCTCGGTA
>NW_022103922.1:1587875-1608700 GCF_000313985.2 Echinops telfairi
TGAGCGCGCAAAATATTTTATTTAACAATCTGCAGTGTAACAATTTGCATTTAGGAAAAATAGCAGCTCCCGCCTCGAGGAAGCGTCTTGAATCAACAGTGGTTGGCAGTCTACTCGGCAGTCCCAGTGGTCAGACCCACGGCAGAGCCACAGGACGCTGCAGTCTCTTTGAGGGTTGGGAATAGGAGGGCCTGCAGGGGCGGTCCCCTGGTTGACTGACTGTACCCCACCCTCAGACACAGACGCTGACTCCAGCAGGTCTGAGGCAGTTGCTGAAGCCCTTCAAAGCTTCCGGGTGGGGTGGGGTGGGGGTGTCCCTATGAACACAGCTGAGAGTCAGTCTCCCCTTTGCTGCTTCAGATCCAGGCGTGGGGACAGGGGCAGAAACGAGAGTTCGGGCTCTGCCTCTGCCCGCCCTTCACCATAAGCCAGCCCGAGAGCACGCCTTCCCTGGGGCCTGGCCCATGACCCCGTCCCACGTCAGCCTTGCAGCCAGCACTGTGGGTCCCTGAGGATCAGATGGATACCCAAGTGAACTTGCTGTGTGCGGCTCCATCTCGGTAGGGGCACCGAGGATGTGGTTGGGCAGGGCCAGCACCCCTGTCCCATGCTATGGAATCAGTCACTGGTGGTCCCAAATGGCCACAGCAGAGGAAGTGGAGCTGGACAAGCCACCCTGGCCGGGAGAAGGCCTTCCGTGACCAGGCAGACCAGACACTGGCCCAGTGAGGGCCGCCTCTGCGTGTGCTGCTCCCGTGGCCCCGAAGCACGGAGTGAGGCAGGAGCTGCAGCCTGTTGAGGGTCCCTCCAGCCTCACCACGGCACACAGGGTGACACCCTGCCGGGCTGTGGCACCCTGCGCCCCGGCCCTCTGCAGGCAGACACGCTCCTCTCCTCCGGTGCCTGGGAGCCAGGGGGAGCAGTGGGCTTGCTGGGCAGTCGTGTCTGAATCACTGGGTGCACATGGCCACCGGCCCTCGGCAGAGAAGTGGGGGTCCCAATGCTGAGGGCAGCTGAGCAATCAGTCCAGAGCGAGGTGTCTCCTCTGGCCCATCCTCCCTCCGGAGGCCGCAGACACCTGCTCGAGAGACAGACAGACAGCAGCCTGACCCGACGCCCCGGCTCACCACCAGCCCAGGGTTTGTATTCTGAATGCCACGGCCCTTCCCCGAGACCCTTCCTTCATTAGCCCCTCCCAAACACATCAGTCCGACTGGACAGGCAGGGGTGATGGAGGAGCGAGCCCACAGGGAGAGAAGCCAAAGAAAACTGGGGATATTCTCCCATCAAGACCCTTGAGGGAGCTGCGGGCTCTGAGCACAGGATGGCGGGCAGTGTCCCATGTGGCCTGATGAGAGTGGGGCTGGGCCTGGGTCTCCACTGGCAATCACTTACCTGTGCAAACTGGGCGGGGTTGTAGAAGGGCACGGCCCCTTCTGGGGGGAGCCCAGCAGGAGGCTGGTTGCTGGGCACCTGTGAACCACACCTAAATCAGACCAGTGGGCAGCGTGCACAGGAGCCCTCTCTCCTCCCCAGTGAGGACCTGAGCCACCAGCATGGGGCAGAGCCCGCACCGAGCATGTAGGTGGCAGAGATCAGGAGCAGCTCAGAGGAACCCACATTTCAACACAAACCAGTCCTGCCAACCCCCGCCTCTGAGCCCAGGCCGCTGGCCCCCACCAACGCCCATGCCAGGGGCAGCCGCCTCACCGCCCACAGCCCCAGCGCTTGTTCCGGGCCGACCGCATAGAGGAAGCGAGCCAGCCAGCGTGCAGGTACCTGGTCAAAGTGCTGGCTCACTTCCCGCGACAGCGAGCTCAGGGAGCTACAGCGCGAGAGCTACAAAACAGCAAGAACACAGGCGGACAGAAGGCGGTCAAAGGCCAGGGCGCCCCCGGCAGGCTCAGCCTCAGGGAGTGAACGCAACCAGACAGACAGAGAGACTGATAGCAGAGGGACAGTTAGCCAGACGGCGCTCAGAGGTAAGTCAGTGCAGCGACACACACAAAGACAAACGACAGTGAGAGGCCAATGTGTCCAGCGGCAGGGTCAGTCTCCGACAACCCTGAGGTGCCATTAGAATCGGAGACACCCCCAAGCGGGAAGCGGCTGGACAGGCTCCTGTCATTGTGAGCTGGGACCAGGGGCTGTGCGTCCCAGAATCTGCCGCACTTGCCGAGGGGAGAGCGAGGGCCGGGGCTGGTTGGTAAGCACCGGTTTCGCTCCAGCGGCCGGGGCCTGTGGTTCGTGTCTGTCCACAGAAAGCAAGCCCTCTGCACCAGGGCAAGGTAGCCAAGGCTCACCTCTCCTCCCCGGGACGTGTCCACGCTGCAGGGCGGGAGCTTGGAACCAAGGGACCTCGCTGCAGGAGTCACAGTCTGCCAAGAGAAGCGGGCAAGGCGGCAGTGACCAGGTCCCACAGCAGGCAGGCAGTTCACCAGGGGCAGACCAGTGGGCTCTCCTCTGAGCGCCCTTGCAGCCTGTCCATTTCAGGGGAACCTCCGTGACGAACTTCAGACCGGTTCTTGGAGAACGAGGCTGGCCCAGGCTGCCTGCTCTGGAGGCCAGGGTGGGCACCAGTCTGTGATGCTCACAGCCACGTCTCAGAGGCCTGCACAGGCTGAACTGACGGCCACCTTGCTTTGTGCAGGTGGTGGCAGGCGACAGCCCCTCCCGAGACTCACCTTAGTCTCTGAGGTGGGCTCTGGCCTAGTTTGTCCCCCTGCTGCGGCCTGTCCACCTGGGCTCCCCACTCCTGGCGACTGGGGCTCCTCAGTGTCTGTGAAAGGAACGGGCTGTCACGTGTGGCCCTCAGGGAAGGCTGCTGCAGGGCTGGGCTCCTGGCTGCTCGCTCACCTGAGCCCGGGGCGAACACGTGCACAGGAATCGGGAGGGGGGCAAGGGGAGCAAAGAACTCTGCGGGAGCGAGGACAGGGTCACCTCTCGTGGTCCCACTTGGGTTCAAAACGTCAACGTATCGAGCTCGGGTCCCCCCTGTGGAGGGGGAGAGGCACGAGATCAGCCCACAGACCTACCCTCCCACCCCCATGGCCTCAATGACAGGAGACGCCATGCTGAGCAGACTGGGTGGGCTCAGGCACTGTGCCTGGCCTCCTGCAGCCCACTGGGGTCAGAGAGAGCCACAGAGGCAAGCTCAGCGCCGGCAGGACTGACATCTCCACTCAGTGGGCTCATGTGGGTAAATCCCCGTCTCCTTTCACAGGTGGGAGACGCCCCGCCAGAACCCAGCGTCCCACATGCTCGCCTTCCGGCTGGTACCTGCTTTCCTAGAAAACACGTTCACCGCAGCTCTGGGGGGGCCGCCAGGGCCAGGAGGCGCAGCCTGAGGAGCCTTGGGAAATGCTGTTGGAGGTGGTGGGGGAGCCTTTTTCTGCAAAAGGAAGACAGCCTCAGAAACCCGCTCGTGGAAGCGTGGGGCCTGCCATGTCGCGACCAAGGCAAGGGTTTCCTTCCGAGGCAGCAGGCGCCAGAGAGACAGAGACAGAGACAGAGAGAGACAGAAAGAGAGAGAGCACCCCCACCCCCAACTCACCCCCTCTTCTGGTTCATTCAGATTCACCCACTGGTTTTTCTGCTCGTCCCAGACGATCTGTGGGCGGAGAGGGAGGGAAAAGGAGCCTCAGCGGCGTCCACATGCGAGGCAGCACCGCAGATTGGGCAGACCCTCCGCTCACCGACTTGTTCTTGTCATCTGGCAGGTAAGCCTCTGTCTTCTTCTTCCCGGGCAGCCACCGAGAGAACCAGGACTCAGCACTCTGCACAGAAACCATCAGAGAGAGGCCAGCACGTTAGCACACACTGCGACACGGGACGCAGCGCTGCTGCCCGGAACATCTGCTCTTTCTCCCCAGGCCGCTGCCCATGTGGCCCTGCCCCACTCCATCCCTCTTCAGAGAAATGCAAGTACTTGGCAAGGGGCTGCCTCCCTCCAACAGACCGACCCCACCCAGCATTGTGAAGCTGTGGGAGCTCGAGGTGGGGGGCGGGCCCCACCCCCAGGGGCAGGCCCCACTCAGCACTGTGGAGCTGCCCTGCAGCCCCTGGGGCGATGGCCGGCTGCTCCTACAGTCGAGCAGTATTTACCCCAGATCCAGAGAGCGCTCTGGAGCGGGCACACACACAGAGGAAGCTCTGCAGCCTACAGCCCATATGGGGCTTGGCAGGGGTCACCTGGGGGCACAGCAGGGACCTGCCAGGGCCCACATGTGCACATGCAGGGAACACACGTGTCCGCACATCAGTCAGACTCGGACAGCGCGTGTCCCCCGGGCTGAGGTGGGGCTGCTACCTTTTTAGGTTCACTGGCTTCTTTCCTGGCCCCCTTCACAGGCCTCTTGGGCTCAGACTCTGCTGTCCCGCCAGAGTCCACTTGCTCCCACCCCAGGGGGGGCTCCAGGTCCTTTGGCGGCCTGGCTGAGTCCTGTTCCAGAGAAGGGCAGGTCAGGCTCACCTGTGGCACCATGGGCACAGGGAAGAAAGCCCAGCAGGGGGCAGTCTTGTTCAGGGGTGGGGGGCAGGGGGCGTGGTCAGGGAAAGGCCAGCTCTGCTCCGCAGCATGGGCACTGCTGGAGGAGGGGCTGCACATGCCGAGGGAGTGCCAGCTGCGCTGCTGCCTGGCGGTGGGACAACATGAGCGCGCGGCCCTCGCCCACGGTGGCGAACGCTCACTCCCAGCAAGTCACTGGGCACACGAGGAAAGCTCCAAACAACCGCTGGCAAGGAGCCCTGAGCCCGAGCAGCTGCTGCTCTGTAGAGAAGGTTCCATAAGCCCAGTCTAAGCCCATGTGCCCGCCCTCCAAATGCACTCTGTGTTGGCACAGACCCTGGCCAACACGACAGCCCGGTCCAGGAGGGTTCTGGCGTTCTGGCACAGGAGAGGGTAACGCTGTTCATCGGGCCGAGTCTGTCTCTGCCCAGCAATGGTGCCTCTGGGGGGCTCTCCCTCCCAGGCGCATCCCTCATCGGCTCTTCAGAAAGGAACCCCCGAACACCTTCAGGAGCCCCGTGGCCCTGTGTGCTCTGCTCATGGTGGAAGGGGGCGGGATGCACTTCACCTGCCGAAGCAAACAGCTGAGACACCCAACAAAACACCAGCACGTACCAGATGAGGTGTGTTCCCGCCAAAGTCCTCTTCTCTGAGCTCTGAGTGCGTGTCCCTCCGGGGCAGCTCCTGGGGCAGGGTCCCTATCAGAAGCGACAACAGGCCATGAGCAAGCAGGAGCTGGTGGGCCCGAGGCAGGCACCGTGCAGGCCCAGGTGGGATCTGAGGGCATGTCATCCAGTGGCCGCTGCCTCCGTCCGTCCTGGTGTACGAGCAAAGCCAGCTCGGCGCATTGCAGAGTCCACGCCCACCGGTCTGGCCTTGTTGTCTGTCTCAGCTCCACCCCACAGCCCACGCCAGCAGCACAAGCATTCAGCCTGGGCGCCTGCTATGGCGGGAGCTGGGCCCCAGCGCCCCTCCCGTCTAGACAGACAGGGGCTGCGACTTTCCCAGGCTCCCTTGCCAGGCACCTCCCCAGACAGGGCCCAAGTCTGATGCCGGCACCCACCTGGGTCCTGCCACCGGGAAGCATCTTGAGGCAGGCCTGGGCACGGCACTGTGGGGTCCGGCCACGGGGACTCTGGGAAGCCAATTGCGGAGACTGGGGGCGCGAAGCCAGGCCCTGGCTCGTTCAGGCCCGGGGGCGGCACGGGGAGCATGGGCGCTCTGGCAGGGGGTGTCTGAGGAGCTGAGAGGGCAGCAGAGGGAAGGGCATCACCAGCCAGAGCCAGGACGTCGTGTCCACGCCACCTCGCTGGAGCTCTCCCCGGGCTCACCTGAGGGCAGCAGATGCACGCCAGGGCCGGAGAGCTCAGTGCCCGGCAGGGGCAGTGCCAGCAGCGGGGCCTGGGGGCCTGGGGCCTCGCACGGCTCTGCCTCGGAGCTTGGCGTGGCAGGACCCTGTGAGGAGAGAGCTCCGTCCTGCCACCAGACCGTGGCGCCTTCCTGGGGAGACAAACCAGGCCCGTCAGAGCCACCTCTGCCCGTGGTGGCCCCTCGGCCCAGCTCCTCATCCTGTGGAGCCCACCTGCACCTGCTTCTCCACCTGCTGCAGCTGGACCAGCCAGGCAGGCTCCACAAAGGCCTCCTCTTCCGGCCTCTCCTTCAGCTGCGGGTCGAAGAGGCGTAACTTGGAGGCCACCTGGGACGAGCAGAGACGCGGGCCTGTGACTGTGGACAGCAGCAGGCCACAGTCCTCTCCAAACTCCCCGGGGCCTGGACCATGAATGAGGCCTCTTGTCGGCTCGGACCTGGGCTTGAGGTGTGCCCCTAACTGTGCCCATGTGGCAGTGGCTGCCTTGGCCCTCCCTGGGGCTGTGCCTGCGTGAGCCATCAGGCCTGTGCACATACCCACGGGGACTGAGGAGAGGGTGCAATCCTGGATCCAGCTGCAGCCACCAAGGGCTGAGAGCCTGCCTCTGCTGCGCCTCCCTCAGCCTTCCCAGCCCCTCTACTCTCGGGGCCTGGGGCAGCAGGACGCGAGGAGGGACAATGGGTGGGGAAGTGGCCCCCAGCCAGGCGCCTGCCCTGAGCAGCCGTGCTGGGCTCTTTGCTCGGGCAGACCCGGCCCCCAACTAGTGCCCTGAAAGCCAGCACCACGGGGCCGCAGCCTCTCGTCTCCCAGGGTGGGAGTGTATGGAACAGCTCCCGCTGTGCCCCCATTTCCTCTGACCCTGCCAGACGGGTGGCACAGGCACCACTGCCCACTCTGAGCTGAGGTCTGTGGCCTGGGTAGACGGCACGGTGCTGGGAGGGTGAGGGACCCGGCTAGAACGTGCGGGAACCACCCATTGCTGGGCTGGTGATGGGAGCAGGGGCTCCCTGACTACTCCTTTATTCTGTGTGGGTCTGTAAGTTTGGAGCACAGTTCTAAAAACCCCTATTAGGGAAGGGAAAACGGACCAAGCAGTCACTGTAGGCAACAGCCCTTTCCAGAAGGTTCCACCCTCACTAACACGTCTGAGTGGGGCCTGTGGCTAGGACTGGACCCCAGACACTGCAGTGAGCCCACTGTCTCAGTCTTATCCGGGGGTGGGGGTGGGGGTGGGGGGTAGGAGGGTCACACTGGGACAGGGACTGGAGCTCCAGGGAGTCAGGGAGATGGGTGGGGAAGGGACAAGCTTCCAGTGCCAGCACTCAGTCACACCCACCTACTGGCTTCCCCGAGGTAGGTGGGCGAGGAAGGACGCACCTGGACCAGCTGGCTGATGAGCACGGCCGAGTGGGCCTGGGGCTGTGCCAGCACGCTCTTGGCGATGACCTCACAGTAGTGGAAGGCTTGCGTGGCCAGTCCCATGTCGGCAAGCCGGCAGGCATAGATGAACTTGAACACCTATGGTCGCCCCGCCCCAGGGGTCAGCTGTGGCGTCCACTGCAACTGTGGACCCCGAGGTGGCCCCTTCCCACCCCCGGTGGCAGGAGCCTTGGCTGTCGCACTGGGATGTGGCAGCTGCAGCCCCTGCCCCGCCCTGCCCTGGAGCACCTGGAAGTGTGGCAGGGAGCAGGTGTGGGCCCCGAGGGACTGCGCGTACTCGTACGCTTCCGTTCTCTGGATGGCTTCGTTGATGGCGAACTTCGAAAATGGCAAACTGTTAGACAGAGTGGCATGTGGGTCTGGCAGGGTCACCAGGACGGGCAGCCTGCCCACCATTTGGCCCTGGAGGAGCTGCCACCATGCTGCGGGGCCTCACCTGTGGTTGGAGCCAATCAAGACCAGCTTGGCCGATTTCTTCGTGTAGACTCCAAACGCAGCCTGGGCCATGAGGTAGCAGAAGTGTGCCGCGCCCAGGAGACCTTTGGCAGCTGCGGGACACCCAGAGACAGCATCAGCACAGGCAGAGGGAGCCGAGTGGCTGGCAGTGGTGGCAGAGCCCGCCCTCGAGGGGCACAGGCAGGCCCGAGGCTCAGAGCCTTACCCAGCGTGTCTCCCATGGTGACCATCGTCCTAGATGCCACCTCCAGGTTGTCATTCAGGTTGGACAAGACCATCGCCAGGTGGGACCGCCAGTCTCCCCACTTCTCGTCACCGCAACACTGCAACACGGAGCATAGAGAACATTCCAGCCACCCGCTCCACCTGCTGGTCCTGCTGCCTGAGGACGGCCAGGGGGTGGGAGCAAGGACCTGGGGCCACCCACCGTGGATGCCGCTGGCATGCGCCCGGACAGGAGCTGGTAGACTGTCTGCAGGGGGTCATTGATGGGCAGGCTGTTGGCAAACCTGGGTAGGCAGAGAGCCGGGTCAGTCGGGGCCTGCCCAGGACTTGAGGGCACATGGCGGGTGGCCAGCAGCAGCCTGAGTTCATCTTCACGGCTGTCAGACACGGGGACCACCAACCACACAACCCAGAGCTCGGGACAGAACCCCAGCGCAGGCCAGCTGGCGGCTCTACCTGGTCATGACTCTGGCGTGTGTCCGGCTGTCCATCTTACTGGCCAGGAGCAGGGCATGACCCCACAAGCCTTTCTTCATCGCAGACTCGAGCGCGTCCTGTAAAGCACCCGGGGGTTACGGAGGCCAGGGCACCCGAGCGATGCACACGTGCACGGTGTGCTCGCAGCAAGAGGGCCTGTCCTCAGGGCCGGACTCTCGGACCTGGAGCCTCTGCTTTGGTGTATTCCCCCTACTCCAAGTCCTATTGCCGACAGGTGTTTCCAGAGCCACACTGGCTAAGCTCGACCCCCAGACCCCAGCGTCCCTGGGCTCTGCCGGCACCTTCATGGGGGCAGTCCCCTCTAACCCCACGGAGCACAGACTTGGGACTGGTGGTGGTGAGGCTAACACCCGGCATCGGGGCCAGCAGTAAGTGCTGGCTGCTCTCAGATACACGCTTTCTTCACGTGGCAGGGACCATCCAGAGACCAGTGCCCACTGCTACCTTCCTATGGCCCCCAGCTCCAGCTGCCTAAAACACCCTCTCCCCAATTCGGGGAGCGCGCTTCTCTGCCTTCCAGGGGGTGGTAGGGTGGTGGTGGTGGTGTTGGTGGGTGGGGGTGGTGTGTGTGTGTGGTGGGGGGGGGGGGGTCTGTGTGTGTGTGTGTGTGTGTCCTAGAATCCAGGTCACGACTACACGGTGCCGAGACCCGGACAGGCAGGTGTGTTCCCCCACCGCCCCAGGTACATCCATTCACCTTCCTGCGGCCATAGAGCAGCAGCTCCCGGAAGTGCTCCGTCTCCTGCTCCAGGGGCTCGGTGCCAGCTGCCTGGCTATCGGTCAGGAATGAGAGCTGGGCCTCCCCCGATTCCTCTTCCTCCACCTGCTCCACAGCCTCACTGGTGAAATCGATGAGGTTCGCCTCGTTGGGCGACTTCCCAGGAAGCCACACAGTTTTGTGGTCACGCAGCAGGAGTTCTGCGATGTCGGTCCCCACCACGGTCTGCGGGTCAGCAGGGGGGGGCAGTCAGACCAAGGGCGGCACCTCTCCGGGAGTGTCATCCTGCACGGCTCCCCAGAGCCCACAAGCAGCATACCCCGTTCTGCCTGCACAGGAGGACGATGAGGCTCCAGAGCAGGCTGGCCGATTCTCTGTCAACGATGCTGTCGCTCTGCAGACACCTGGTCGCTTTGTTCTGCGCAAAGTTAATGACGTCCACTTTGTGAGTGTCGCATCTGCAGAGAGAAGGGCTCTCAGTGCCACGGCAGCACTGCACCCCCAGGACAGCGTGGACCTCGTGAGGACCCTGCAAGGCCTGGGTGCCAGTGTGTGTGCACAGGCGGGCGGCAGGCAGCACGTACTTGCCGAGCGGGCCTGGGAAGGCGCGCATCTCGTCCTGCTCAGGGCTGTGCTGTAGCAGCACCTGCAAGAGGGGGGTAGGGTCACATGGCCGCCCGTGTGGGACAGAACACCCGATAGTGAGACCCCTGCTTCCTCCACAAACTGCGCAGGGGCCCTGATCCACACGGTGGAGGGGCCAACCTGCTCAGCCATCCCAGGACTCTCAGCCCAGCCAAATGGATGACGAGACCCAACAGCAGAGCCAGCGTGGGCGCAGCTGCGGAGGGAGGGCCTGGGCCCCCAATGGAGCAGGTCCAGAAGCCAGCTGTGCCCACGGAGAGCCCCGCGGGCGGGGCTGCCTCACCTCCATGCTGTGCACCTCCACCAGCGCCGGCTGTCCCTCTGAAGGCAAGTTTGGGATCACCTTGACGAGCTGCCCACCAGGACCAAACCTGGCGCAGACGTGGGGCACTGAGAACTTCTCGGGGGACGTGGGCCTCGACGGGGCTGTGGGACGCAGGCCGACAGAGACCAGTCACCCTGCGCTGCACTCAAGGCTGGCATCGCCTGTGCCCCCAAGCTGTCCCCTGGACGGCGGCCGAGCATGTGGCTCTCAGGGCCTGCCTGTCACCAACCACAGAGAAACCCAGAAGCCCAACCTCTCCGAACGGCCCGACTGCCAGAGCCTGAGAGAACTCCCACCTCTGGGGCTGTGTTCTCACTGCTCCGGGTGAGAGCCCCTGGGAACAGACGCCAGAGAAGCAGGAAGCCCCTTCTCTCATGCCCGAAGAGGGGCCTCAGGGAGCACCCCGCTGGGATGGCCAAGGCCCAGCATGGGCAGAACGGGAAGAAGGACGACTGCTGGCCCGGCCTATGCGTGAGCCCTTTGCGGAGAAACACCATTTCATCAGCCCTGGGGCTGTGCACGGACGGAGCTGCTTCCTCCCTAACCGAGTGCCCAGGTGGCCAGCAACAGGGCACAAAGAGGTGCCAGCCAAGAGGTTGGGCTCGGGTGTAGGAGCAGGGCAGCCAGGGCTTGGGGGCACTGAGCCCAGACAAGCTCAGACCTGCAGGGAGAGCCAGGCCAGGCCCCACAGATGCCAACCACCCTGTCAGGCCAGCGCCTCATGGGGCCTGTGCCTCCCTCTGGGCCCACCTGACTCAGTCGTGGGCCAGCTGGCATCTGCAGGGTAGCCGTACTCGGGGAAGCCCTGTAGGCTATTGAAGTTGCCGCCGTAAGCGCCGTAACTGTAGTCCCCGTGGAAGGAACTTGGTCCGGCCGGGGCCTCCATGTGGTGGTTTCTGTGAATCTGACTCTGAAACACACAAGGGACCCTACTTGGGGGGGCGCTCGCTGGGCTGGGGCACCATGTGGGGAGCACAGGCTGCTAACCGGAGGCTGGGGGTTCACATCGCGATTCCCCAGGAAAGAGGCCAGGGCTAGTCTCATAAAGGGGCAGTGCCCGTGTGCCCCAGGCTCTGGTCCTCGAACCAGCAAGACAGAGGCGTCACACGGGCTCCTTCAGACAGCCCACCGGCTCCTCAGCGCCTCCACAGGCTCACTTCTACCCAGCCCTCGCCAAGGCCCTGAGGGCGTGTGCCAGGAGGACACCTGCCAGGAAAGGGCCTTGTGTGAGTGAGTGCGTGTGTTGGTGGCATGCCCACCTGCTGCGAGTGGGTACTGAAGCTGCTGCGGCGGCTGTGCAGGCTCTGGGCTGAGTGCTCGCTGTGGACACTGTGCCTGTCCCCCTCCTCCCCATAGGGGTCTCGGTGCAGCTCCAGGTCCTCCTCAAAGCTGGACGCGAAGCGGGGGTCGTACCTCCAGGAGTCTTCGTCCTTGTCAGCTCTAGAGAACGTGGGGCAGCAGCTCAGGACCACCGGTGACTGACTCCCTCGAAACCCAGCCTCCCCTTCCCACTCAAAGCACAACCCGCAGGGCCCCCAGCCCAGCAGTCCACCCCCTGGGCAGTCAAGGCAGGCCCAGCGTTTCCATTACAGCCAAGGTTCTGCCCGTGCAGCCCAGACAGGCAAGCCCGGGCCCCTGTGAGCACCTCTCTGTCTCTGGGCCGCAGGGCCCATGGAGAGAGGCCACCCAGTGCACCACCCAGGCCCGAGGATACAGAGGCAGGGAGGGGTACACCTTTGCCCTCCTGCAGGGGAGCTGCTTGACCCACCTGTCCCCATAGGCATAGGGCTCCTTCCGGTAGGGGCTGTACTGTGCATCGTACCAGTACTTCCGATCATAGGCACGGGCATCCCTGAACCGAGCGGTGTAGTGATAGGGGTCCCAGCGGGCAGGGTCTGGCGAGGGAGGGAGGGGTTGGCGGGGAGTGAGGGAGGGGTTGGCGGGGAGTGAGGGACGGCTCTGCAGTGGCCTGGGCTCGTCAGAAACAAAATGTGCGCCTCACTGGCCATCGAGTCCACGCTGCCTCCCAGGTGACCCCTAAGGACAAGGCAGCCTGCCCTGTGGGCTTCCGAGACTGACTGAGTACAGGGGTAGAAAGCTCCACCTTTCTGCAGAGTGCGGCTGCTGGTCTCAAACTGCTGACCTTGTGGATCGCAGACCAACCCAGTGTCACCACCACACTCCCGGGGCAATGGAAAGGACCCGAAAGCGGCTACCAGGAGTCTGGGGCCCTGAAACACAGCTCCCGACCCACCTCCATAGTCGTACTGGCCGGAGTAGTAACTTGCATAGTAGTCACTCTGGCTGCTCCATCCTCCTTTGGAGGAGTAATACCCTTCCGGGTAGCCCGGCCTACGAAACAGAGGCTGGTCAGCAACACCTACAACAGCGGCCACAGACGCAAGCCCCAGCCCCGGGCAGTGGGAATGTGCTGGCCCAGGGTCAGTCCACTGTGGCTGCAGGGCCACCTGCGGCTCTGTGGCAGGTACATGTGACCTGGAAGCAAATAAAACTTTCACTTTTGGGGAACGGTGATTTCGTTGTTTGTGAAAATATATTCACTGGTTTTAATTGTGGTTTGGAAGATGACTGGCTCTTCCATCGGAGAAGTGTGCTGACTGCTGTTCCAGCCAGAGGGGCCCTTGCTCAGCAGGGGGATAGTTGGGAGGCTGGAGGCCCTGTGGGTGACAGAGCCAGCTGCACGCTCTGGGGGCAGGGCCAGGGGGCCATCCCACATCCCAGTTCTGGGCTGGTGGCACCTGTAAGGCCAGCCAGGCGTGCTTGAGGCCAGTTCGGTCTGCGGGGACACACAGTCTTTACACTTATTGGGATCTGAGCTACACACAGGCTGTTCTCATGCCCCCTTCAGTACAGCCCAAGGGGTCTCGCCCCCAGAGCAGGGGCAGCAGAGCAGTGACTAGAGCAGCCGTCCTCTTCCCAGGGTGACCAGCAGACCCAGAAGTTTGCACAAGTGGGTTTCCATCCCAGCTGACCCGCCTCCTCACCAGAGCAGACGTTTACGACACGCGTGTGCCCCATGTTTGCACGTGTGCATGGCGGCAGCAGGGAGCACCCTGATAAGCGAGCACAGGGCAGCAAAACCAAAGAGGCCGAGGGGACAAAGGGCACCGATAAGGAGAAGTACACAACCAGGTACCGGACACGCTGGGAGGGAGCCGCCCGAGGCTACACAAGAGTCCTGTCGCCCTGCAGGTCCCTCCCCACAGGCTGAGGAGGGCAGCCACCCACCTGGGGGCCGGGCGGTCGGAGCAGTGGCTGGCCCGGGAGCTGGGCCGCTCGGGCTCGGGGCAGCGGTAGCCGTCGGCGCTGTCGTAGGGCCTGTAGGCACTGTAGGTGTCCTGGAAGAGGGCACGGCATGGAGTGTCAGGGCACGCACACACGGCCAGGCCGGCACACTGCACCCCCACCCCACCCCAACAGGCAGGGGCAGAGCCCGACCCCCCCAGGGCTCCCTGGCTCTTCTCCTTCCTGTTTCCCCGGGGCCTAGGTGCCCATCTGCGCTGGCAGCCCCTTTCCTTAGCCACCTGGTGCCTGGGGCGCAGCTGGGACACAGGCTCCTGCAGCACACCAATGGCCTCTGCACTTGTGGGGGGCACTGCGCGGACCCCTTCGTTCCTGCCTGTGGCTGGGGGCTCTGGGCGCGCAGCCACGTGAAGGACAGAGGGGGCTTGCCCTGCTCAGGCACCCCGTCCTGAGCTGGCAGCAATCGCCCGCACACGGATGCAATGGGTAGACATCAGAGGCCATGAGGCAAGAAGCCCAGGCACCTCCATTTCAGCCTCTGTGTACCCAGTCCTCCCACCCGGCACAGCCCATTGGAGCAGCACTCACCACAGCTGTACTGAGGGGACCCTCTCACACCCCCAAGCTGTGACGCTTGTGCCAGCTCCCTTCCCCTGGCCTTCCTGATCAATCCCTCAGCCTTGAGCTACCCGGCCCCTCCCCCACCCAGCGCCCTGGCACTCAGTGCACTGCCGGGGGCCAACGCAAGGCAGACGGTGACGGGGACAGGGTGACAAAGGAATGAGGCTGCCTGGAGCCGGGGGTTGCTGGGCAGGCACAGGACTCTCTGTGACTTCTCCAAGACTCAGACTCACCACAGGGGCTGCACAAGAAAGCAGGTCCCCCCTCCCGTGAGCAAGGACCCTTGGCGTACCTGGTAATAGGCAGGAGCTGTTGCGGGCTCCGGCGGGTACTGTGGGGGGTACTGCGAGTAGGCGTCATAGAAGGGTCTGTAGTAGTAATAGGACGAGTAGTCTGCGGGCAGGGGAGGCCACGGCAGCTCTGACCGCCCGGCCACTTGGCTTGAGTTGGTGGAGGTGACGGACACGCTGGAGAACCGAGGTGGGCAGGGCTGCGCCTGCTGACCAGGGTCGGCCAGGGCGGGACTTGCTGCCGGCTGTGGGGTGGCACCATGGGCCTGGTCTGGTGCTGGTGGGCTTCCCGGGCTGGGAGATCCTAGCAGCGCTGCTCGGGGCTGTGGTGGGGCCACTGCCGGCTGCGGTGGAGGCCCCACCTCGGGCTGGGCCCTTTCTGCACCCTTCTGGCCTGCACCTGGCTTCGTCATCTGATGGCAGGAGAGGTCTGAGTTCGGCGGCCCAGGCGTTGGGGCACGAGGGGTCACTCTCACCCCCACAGCCCTCTTACCGTGAAGTCCAGGGCTCCAGAAGACACTTCTCGGCTGCTGTCCCCAGGCACTGCCCCAGGGGGGGGCACATTCTCAGCATCCCGGCTCCTCTGAGCACCTGCAGGAGGTGGTTGGGCCAGCGTGCTGGCAGGCTGAGTGGCCAGCCTATCAGGACTAGCCGCCTGTGGAAAACCACTCGGGGCCAGGATACCGGGCAGTGTCGAGCTGACATGGGCCCCAGGTAGGCCCCTCAAGGAGGGGGTGCCTTCCCCACAGGCTGGCCTGCCCCCCACTCCAGAGTCACGCTGGGCCAGGCCCCTCTCGTGAGGACCTGAGGAAGACACAGACAGACTGCTGGGCGGAGCAGCCGAGGCCTGCGGGCTGCACACCGACCCTGGGGGTGGAGAGGCCAGCAGAGCCATGTGGCTGGAACCAGAACTGGCCTGTGGTGGGCCGGCCTCTTCCTCGCCCACCTTGGGTGGGTTCTCCAGGTTTTCAGATGCACCGACGCCCTCCTGGCCCCCGTTGGGGGGTGCAGGGCCTGGCGCATGGGACTGCTGCCCACAGAGGCCCTCGTCCGGGGGCTGGACCACCTCTGGGGCCTGGGGCTTGACGGGGACGTAGAGCACAGGAGCAGCGGGGGCCAGGAGGACGTTGCCCCCAAAGTCAGGGAGCTCGTTCTGGGCCCACAAGGTGGTGGCGGGGCTCTCACACTTTGAGGTCCCATGGGCCCTGGCCGAGGGCCTCTTCTCGGGCGTTGCCAGTCTGGTCTCCGCAGATGGCCGTCCCCCGTGAGGAAGCCCGTGGCCGGCGTCCACAGTGCTGCCGGGAGCCAGCGGCATGAAGAGGGTCTCCATGTTGTCGGGCGGTTGCTCCAGGTTGCCCGGGGCGGCAGGGCCCCGCGGCCTCCTTTGGCGGGTATGGCTGCCCCGCACCTCCCCAACCACATTGGCCTGATCGGCCTCCATCGGTTTCACCCCAATCATGTGGGAGCTGACGGGCTCAAAAGAGCTGTTAGCACTTGTCTGGAACACCCCCGTGGGCTTCGGAGGGCTGGGGGTGGAGGGTGGTGGCAGTCGGGGCCGGAAGGGCTGGCTTCCGGGCGCCGCCTCGATCTCCGCTCCCACAGGGGACGAATCGATCTGCTGGAAGAAGCTGCCCGGAGCTTCCTCCTCGGGCTTCCCGACCTCCTGTTGGATGAAGGTGTGTGCCAGCTCCTGGGGGCAGAGCGCGCTCCCACCCGGTGAGCCTTGGCTGCCATAGCTGGAGGGCACACCCTCGGGCCTGAGGGGCAGCAGGGCTGTGTTGGGGCCGTCCCGATGTGGCCCCCCAGCCCCAGTGTGGCTGGTGACACGATGCCCAGAGTGGGCGCTGTACCGGAAGGGCTCACTCGGGGGTGACGGGGGCAGAGGCAGCGGCTCACTGGGCAGAACTTCCTGGTTCTGGACAAATTCCAGGTTCTCAACATTCTCCCACCGTGAGCCAAGGGCGCTGTGGGTTCCCCCACCCGCAGCACCACCCCACATCTCCACGGCTGAGTTCCCAGTGGCTGGCTGGCTGGTCTCTCCGCTGGGACCCTGGAGAGCAGGCTGGCAGAGGCTGCCTGGGCCCAAGTGTGCAGCGGGGGGAGGCTGGCCAGGGGCAAAGGCGTCAAATGAAGATGGCCCCGCTGTGCCTACGCTCTCTGTGGACCTGGACAGGTCCTCCTCGTTCTCCGCCTCCCCGCTGTGGGGCAACAGGGAGCCAGCCCCTGAGCTGGGCCCCGGCCACGGCGGGTAGTGTTGGCGGTGGTGGGCGCTGTGGCCCTGAGCAAGTGGGCTGCCCACAGCAGGCTCTCCTGGGCTCTGCCTAAACCCCGGGCTCACCCAGGCGGGGCCCACCCTGGGGCTCTGGCGGAACGTGTTCTCAGGGTCAAAGGGAGTGGCAGAGAGGCCCCCACTCTGAAGGCAGGCTGCCTCGCTCCTCTCGTCTTCGGCCCAGGGTCCCGGCCCAGGGGCGGGCGGGTGGTAGTGCTGCTCATGGCTCAGGCCCTGGTGCCCACCAGGCTGAGGGGTGAGATGTGGACGGACGGCCCCGTGGTGCGGGGGCTGCAGCCCACCCTGGGCAGGGGGCCAGGGACCAGGCACTTGCTGGGATGGCTGAGGGAAGGACGTGGTCGAGGGGGCCCCAGCCCTGTCGTGGGGGTCCTGTCTGCTGAGGGGGCGGGCTGGCCCGGGTGCTACCCCCTGCAAACTATCAGAATTCACTCTGGGAACAAACTGAGGAGGGTCTGGCGGGCTGGGCAGGTCAACAACGGAGGCAGGCCCCCTAGCTGGGCTCCTGTCGGACTCCGGCCCAGACAGTCCCGGAGAGGTCAGGGGGGCAGTGAAGGGGCTGCTGCCCATCCCGGGCTGTGGCAACAGGGTAGGCCCTGGCTCGCATGGTCCCTGAGATGGAGACAGAGCAGGCTGCTGAGGAAACCTCGGGTTAAGGCCCGGCCCAGGGTCCAGGGACGCCTCCTGAGGCACCTGCCTACTGAATGCAAAAGGGTCCGTGACGGGCTGCAGGGGGCACGTCACAGGTGCTGATGGCGCAGGCCCGGGCGCCCGTCTTCTGTACGGACTGCTGGACCAGAACACGGTGCCGCGAGGGGTTCCCATGGGAGGTGGCCCAGGCACGCCTGCTGGGGCAGTGGGGGGCGGAGGCTGCATGGCGGGGGCTGAAGAGGGAGGCGTTGCTTGCAGGGAGAAGCCAGCCCAGGCTCTCTTTCCTCTGACCTGGGGAGGAGAAAGGACCGTGAAATGGGGCCTGTAGCGCTCTCACCGCAACCAGGACTCAGGGCAGAACAGAGCCGTGTGACCAGTAAGGAGGGGCCAGGGCTTCATCCTGTCCCTGTCAGCGAGCGGGGCTACCCCTCTAGCTAGCCGGTCACACGGGCGCCCACCACGCTAGGCGAGGGCCTATGTGTCGGTGACCACACGCGGCCCATCTCCACCGAGCCTCACCAGACCTAGTGACACTGACTCCGGCCTCAGACAGATGCACCCACTAGTGCGGCAAGACCTCTCAGGGGAGGGCGCGCGTGGCGATGACGTCAGATCACCTATGGAACCCGTCTCCATGGGGGGCTCACCCACACGTCCGTGGGCCCTGTGGCTGGAGCCTGGCCACCATGCCACCTGAGTCAGGACACTGCTGTGGAGCAGGGCTGGTGGTTCCGACACCCCCCAGAAAATGCACAGCCGCTCTAAGACACCAGCGTCAACCAGAGCGCCTCCAGCCAGGGAACTACGGGCACAGGGCCCAGGGTGCCAACGTGGAGGCAGGGAGGGTCCTGAATCGCTAACCTCGGGTCTGTGGCAAAACTCCAAGAACTCTGTCTTTAGCAAGACGCACCCGCCAGACGCCGCCCCCCCGCCCCCGCCCCGCCAGAACAAACAGCACAGGTGTGCGTTCTGTTTGCTGTTGGGAAGCTCCCGGATAGGCAGGCGAGTGAAGACATTTGAGAAGGTATTTAAGTAAAGCTGTTTACAAATGTAAGCTCCCGCCCCTCGGCTGAGCCCTGGTCCTGGCAGTGGGCTAAGTGTTGGGCTACCAACCCAAAGGTCAGGGGTTCAAACTCCAGGGGGGAAAGATGAAGTCGGCTGCTCCTGCCCAGACGGAGAGCCTCGGCACCCCCACCCCCCACACCGAGGCAGCTGTGCCCAAAGGCGCCTCTGTGCCTCCGTGTACACACTCACACAGCCCCGCTGGCAGCCCGACACCCCCTGGACGCGAAGGACGCCCTTAAGGACCGCACCAGAAGCGTCCTCAGGATCTGTGCCTCCATTCTGAACAGAGACTGCTTACAGCTGGGTTCTGTATGTCCTGGGAGTTGACTGGGCAGGACAGCCCCCTGGCACCCACAGTCCAGCTCCAGCTGGGTCCACAGTACTTCCACAGAGATTGGGGAGAGTGCTCAGGGTCTGCAAGTCCCCCCCGCCTCCCATGTCCCTCTCAGGAGAAACAGAAGCACATGCCAGGAGAGGACAGGGAGTGCTTTCCGCAGTTCACACGCACTAACAGTGTTCCAACTTCAATCACTCATGGCCTAGAGGACTGGTCCTTGGGCACGCACCACCATGCCCAGACCCAAGTCTGGGGTCAAGTGGCGTGACCCCAGGAGGAAAGGCCGGCTAGGACGGCTGTTGAATAGAGAAATCCTAGCAGGATCGGAATGCCCTCGTTTTATACTCCAACATCCATTTCCCTCGCAGGACCCTTCTGAAAACGAGTTTCCCAACCCCACTGGACCAAGAGCTGTCCTACAAACGCACACCGCCGCTCAGCTATGGGGCTGTTGAGTACGATGTCCATTTTGATGGGAACAATCTTGTTTTCTTTTTATCTTTTCCCTCTATTCAGCCGCAGAAAAACCGTGCAACAGCATGCCATCTACAACACCACGGGGACCCTACTCTGTGCCGCACGTCAGCTTAACCTTGGAAACCCGCTGCTCTCCTGCAAGAAACACTGTGCGTGACCTTAGCGCTTCAAGCAAGCTGCCCTGCGCCTCTGTGAGGAGCCCTGGTGTGCTGTCCCGGCTACGAGCCGCGCTGCTAACCGCAAGGTCAGCAGTTCAAAACCACCAGCTGCCCTGTGGGAGAGAGACAAGTCTGTAGCTCGCAGAGCTGCAGTCTCGGACACGCACGGGGCAGTTCTACCCCGTCCCTCAAGGCCGCTGAGTCAGGACTGACCTGAGGGTCCCGAGTTTGGTCGGTGGCGTAGTGTTTACACGTTGGCCTGCGGTCACCCAGGTCAGCAGTTCGAAACCACCAGCTGCCCCCATCAAGAGTCCCGTCTCAGAAGCCCTCAGGGGCGGCTCTGCCCTGCGCGGTAGGGTCGCTGTGAGTCGGCATCAACTCGATGGCAGGGAGTGTGGTTTGTTTTCTTGGTGCCTCTGTGAAATCCTGAGAGCGCGCGCGCGTGCGCACATGCGCGCAGTTTCACTCTCTTTCTGGCTGCTGAGCAGAGATGGAGGGCAGGGGACACGCACACGCACACACTGTTCTTCTCCCAGGACCACCAGCCTCAAGCAGGAAGTGTCTACACCAGGTTCCCAAACGGATCTGACCTACCACTCTCTTTTCAGGGAAAAGCCCTGAGCGCGCCCTTGGCAATGACAAACCTGTGCGCTGCGGCCCACCGCCCAGGACAAGGTGTGGGTTACATGCTTCTGCGGCCACCTTGGGAAAGACTGGTCTACACCAACTGAAGCCCCCAGCAGTCACCAGTCTGAACGGACAACACCCCCCACCCCACCCGCAGCGGTGGCCAAGGTGAAGTCCTGTCCGTCTGGACACACACAGACAGCTCAGCTCCAACTGATCCAGGGCACCTCGAGGCTTCAAAGAGACACGAGGAAACCCAGGTACCGCTGAAAATGACAAGGGCCCCAGGGGTCACACATGAGAAGGGCTGGAGTTCACACCTGCAGGCCACCCTGAAGGAGACTTTCTGTGTGGCCTCTCGGGTCACCGGAGTGGCTGCTAAGGTCAGCGAGTCACACCCAGAACCCTAAGGAAGCGCCCGGGCTGCTGGGGAGCAGCCGGGCTGTGTGGTGCTGAAACCCAGGGGGCAACTGCCTGCTGTGGCCTCCCAGTGCTGGGGGGAGGAGAGGGGAGTCAGGACGGGCACACCTGTGGCCCACCTGCCAGCACAAGCCCTCCCGGTGCCCCAAGCCCTTCTGGAAGCCAGGCTGCAACGGCGGCCTCCTGGAGGGCTGTCCGTGTCCACCCCCCAGCCCTGGACGCGAAACACAGGTCCGGCCACCTCTTGCAACACCCGGCCACCCTGCCCGGGAGGCACGACGGCCAGGGCCCGCTCGCTCGCGGAAGTCTCTCAAGCAGCGACGAGGGCCAAGCGTCCGCGGACACAGCGAAGGAGACGCCCCGCCTCCCTCACGCCGCCCGGGGCAGGAGGTCACCGCAGCCCAGGGGCGCTGGTCGGGGAGCCCAGGTCCACGTCGGCCGCGGC
>NW_022103922.1:1609911-1628156 GCF_000313985.2 Echinops telfairi
ACCTGGTGACGGTAGTTCGGGCTGCAGGTGCCCGGGTGCACGTGCTGAGGACGCGCTCTTGCAAAGCGCCCGTTCAGTCTTTCGTTGGCGCCTTTGCGAAGGAAGGAGGGTTTCGCCCTCATGTACACATCCTCTCCTGCACCCCAGTCTCGGCCAACCCGCTCCGGGGTCCCTGCCCACCCCGCACTCTCCTGAGACGGGGCCCTTCTGGGAAAGCAGCCGCCCTCGTCTCTCCCACGCAGCGAGGGGTGCGTTAGAACTGCCGGCCTTTAGGTTGGCGGCCGAGCGCTTTAACCATTGCGCCAAACAGTTGCTGTGGGGTTGAGTCCACCTGATGTCAGAGCCGAGCCCCACCAGGACGCCTGTGCTGTTTTCAGAAGCAAGATGGCCAGGCCTAGCACCCCCAGCCTTTTGGGAAGCAGCTGAGCGTGTGCTCCAGTGCACCCCACCGACTCCTCAAACCATGGAGTCAGTTCCAACTCCCAGCGACCGACAGGACAGGACAGGGAAGACAGCCTCATCTTCCTCCCTCAGAGTAGGTTTCGAACAGCTGACCTTGTGGGTAGCCCAACGTGTAACTCGCTGTCACCAGGCTCCTGGGTGCTCACTAAACGCCCCTGCCTCTCCCTCCAGCCTTCTCATCCTGCCACTCTCTCCACGCTGTGCTGTCACCTCTCCACCGGACCTCCCTCCTGCAGGCTCCCCAGTGTCGGATATGGAGGCTGCCCCCCCCACACACACTCTCAGCACCCCATGCACTCCTCCCCCATAGCCTTTCCTGGCTGGCATAGGGAGGGAAGCGCTGGGCTGCTAACTGTAAGGTCAGTGCTTCTCTCCGTGGGGAGTTGAGGTGGTCTGCTCCCATACAGGTTTATGGCCTCAGAGAATCAATTCAACAATGAGTTGCGTTTTATTCTATTTGGTTTGATCAGCCCTCTGAGCTACAGGGCCCCTCTGCCCAACGAGACAGCTCCCCCCGCTCAGTGGTGAACCCCCAGAAGGCTGGTGGGTGACTCAAGCGACTCCCTGGGACACCACATCAGCCGGCCGGGGCCCTCCCATCACCGCGGCTGCATCCCCAGGTTGGCCAAGCAGGCCACCGTCTGTGTCCTCGTTTTCCAGAGGGGGAAACGGGCCTGCCCCACTCTCCCCCCTCCCTCCCTTTGCCAGACTCCCACCATACTTCTGTGGCTACTGCTCCAGGGCCCGCTGGTGGAGGATGGATGGTGACTCGCTGGAACTTGCTGAATGAGCCCTCACGGCCGGATGTGGAAGCTGGGCTAGAAAGTACCACAGGACCCCTCACGCGATGCCCAGGGAGGGTGCCATACCTACCGCCCTTCGCCAGGCGGATTGTCTTATAGGGCCTGTGTCACGGGAGGAACTCCCACCAAGGGGTTGGGTAGGACCACGCAGACGAGGCATTTGTGACCCATCAAGGGGATTGGGGAGTTGGCTAATAAGTAATGCAAATAAGGTGTGTTTTCAAAACTCACCTGCCATCAAGTCAATGCTGTTCCTAGTGACCCCACAGGACAGGGCAGCACTGCCCCTGTGCGTCTCTGAGACTGTCCCTCTTGGCAGGAGTGGGCAGTCTGTCTTTCTCAGGGGAGAGGCCGGTGATTTCCAACTGCTGGCCCTGCGGTTATTGGCCCAATGTGTAACTGCCGGGCCACCAGGGCCCCCTGTGGTCTTGGCGTCATGCAGATAACGTAGAGGGAGCCCTAACCAGGGAGCTCCGCTGCTGTTCGTAAGGGTGTGTATGGCTAATTCCCCAGAAGTGGACAGGCTGTTCTTAGGCTGGATTGCCTAGGAGTTTGTCTCGCTGGGATCCACGGTCGATGCTCGCGGAAGCAAAGCCCAGGGGATCAGAGGGTGCTGTGGTGCGAGAAGTGTGAAACGTTACTTTGTGGACTGAGAGCGATACGCCTGCGTTGAACCATGGCTCTTTCTTTCATTCCCCGCACGTGCGTGTGAAAGTTGGACACTGAGGCATGACCAAAGAATGGGTGCATGTGAATGAGGTGCTAGGGTGTGAAGACCGCTGGAGATAAGAGTGGATGCCCAGAGAACCAGCCAATCTGTGGTGGACAACGTCCCCTAAAGGCCCGGACAAGGAGACTCCAGGGCTTCTCTGACAGCCTTCAACAGGGGAGCAGGAGAGACCAATCCCTGGGAAAGGGCATCGTGCTTGATCCAGTAGGAAGTCCATGGAAAAGAGGCAGGCCCTCAAGCTGCCTCCCTAACGTGGCTGCAGCCGCGGGACAATGGTGAGGCTGCAGGGCCGGGCGCTGGGCGCTCCGTTGGACATCGGGTCACTGACTGGATGGACCCTAGCAACAGTGCCCTGGGGTGGGGGGCGGTGTCAGTCCTGCCATCCAGCCAGTCCTTAAGGGAGCTACCTCAGAGGGGTCCTGTGGCCACCTAGAGCAAGAGACAGGAGAAGAGCCAGGCCTGGGACCCCTGCTCGGAGAACCTCCTAGGCCAGTTAGGCAGAGAGCTGTCACCAGCGAGTCAGCAGAAGGGAGCGGCGGAAGGAGGAGACGCAGGAGATGGAGCGTGGGCTCCCCACCACCGCCAGGAGCAAGGTGGGGACGGGCAGGGGCAGGAGGGCTCATGGAGCCAGAGAGCTGAGCGCCGGCCTTTCAGGAGGAGGCTTGCTGGGGGAGGGCGGTGGCCCCTGGAATGACGTCTTGGCAGAGCCACAGGGCTTGGTGGCACTTGCCCAAGCAGGGCAGAAGCTGGGCTGAGGGCTCAGACGCCAAAGACCAGGCAGGGACCCTCATGCGGGCACAGCTGGGGAGCTGTTTTGACGGGAGAATATCCCTGGCTGTGGGTTGTAACCTGTTCCCTCCCTAACAAAAACCCCCTTGTTTTGGGTATCTGTAGCTAGTAGTCCTCTCACCCAGCAGAAAAGAAGGTATGGGGCTGGAGCCGCTGGGCCGTTGGTGTAAGAAGCGGTCAGAGGGCTATGGAGAGGGGGCTGCAGGAGCAGTCGGGGTGCCGAGTGGGGCCTTCAGGAGTGGTCAGGGGGTGCAGAAAGGGTTTTGAGGCACGGTCAGGGTGCAGAGGGGGGTCTGCAGGAACCAACCCTGGGCAGTTGATGTGAGTTGAGACCAGAAGGAGTTCTGAGCCCAGGCTTCCTCTAGCTCTGGAGAGGGGCAGAGGGAGAGGCAAACCTCGCTGTTTGCATCCACGCAGTCAGAGCCCCAAGAGGGACCGGAGTTCCGGCCCTTGGCATGTGGCATGGCAGCTGGCCAGCACTAAGCTAACACGTGCCTTTCAGATACCAGGTCCCCCTTGTTCCCACAGCAGTCAGGGAAAGCTGGCCGCTCCTGGTCTGTGTCTCCCAGTGGACAGTCGGCACTGGGCCCTGCTGGCTCCGTCCCAGGAAGTGTCCCGGTCCAGACAGGGAGCTTGGTGAGAAGCAGAGACAGAGACGAAGCCCGACCCGCTCAGCCTCCGCCTGGCTCCTTTCAGCTCCAGGTGCCAAGGGCCCAAGAGCAGGGCGGGTGGCCTTCCCCGCCTCCCACCCAGGAGCCCTGCTGCCATGCCCTGGGTGCAACTTGTAGTGTGTTACTCATCTCTCCCAAGGCCAGGCCTGCACCCTCAGGGCAGGCCAGGCAGGCCTGGTGCAGCCCCCTTGCAGGCCTGGCAGTGTTGCTAAGCGTGCACTTTGTGTCCCATGCCACTGCATGGACACTAAGGGAAGGGATGGACCAGCCACGCCCCCACTTCAGGAGGGCGGGCAGGGGAGCTGAAGACTCTGCCTTTGCCTCTCCCACCTCCTGCCAAATCCCCAGGCCCAGCCAGCCCTCTGGGTGGGGGGGAAAGGGGGGCGGGGGGTCCTGGGTGCCTGGAGCTCAGAGCTTTGGTTACAAAGCTGCAGCTCAGGGCGGTGTGCCCATGGGCTTCATCAGCCTCTCTGGGCCTCGAGTCCTCACTGCGGGACACATGAGAGTTGGCATCCCCTGCGTTTCTGGCTGGGGACCCTTGTCTGGGGGTGCCAGGCTAGGAGTTGGATCCAGACTCTGGCAACAAACGTGGACTGGGACTACGCTGGGACATAGGGTGGGGCCCACAGTGGATCAGAGGGCTTTTGCCTAGAAGGAGCTGGTCCCTCACTGCCCCTCCCCTCTCCGTTCTCTAAGGAGCCCAGGTGGTGCAGAGGGCGAGACCGTCGTGGAGCCCCGTGGGGCAGGTCTCTTCCCAGTGACTCTGTCCTAGGTGGTGAGGCTCAGACGCCACCACCTTGTCCACACCCTGCGGTCATGTAGTCACATTTTCCAAAGCTTCTGGGACACGAGGTTTCTGAGGAGTCTGGGTGCATGTGCCGGCACCACGTCAGGCTGGGGCAGGAGGCTGGGCGTCCTGGACGAGGTGCAAGGCCTTTGAGAGTGGGCTGTGCCAGGGGCACTGAGGTGGGTTTTGAGAGGAGGAGCCGCCTGATCAGTGCCTGAAACATCCGCTTCCACCAGAAGGTTGGTGGTTCCAGCCCACAGTGACCCCATGGGAGGAAGCCAGGGCGGTCAGTGTCTGCCGAGCGGACGGCCTCCGGGCCCGTGGCCAGTGCTGCTCTGTCCTTGGGGTGGTTCTCCCAGGACCGGAGAGTCTCCATGTGCAGCCCACGTCGGAGCAGCCTCGGCACAAAAGAACAGTGCACAACCATCCAGGGACAGGCTGGGCTTTTCAGTCCCACGTTGTCATGTGCCGGATACATTCAACTCAGAACCATGCCGATGCCGGCTCACAGCGCCCCTCCAGGGTGGAGCTGCCCCTGTGGGTTTCCCAGACAGTCACTCTAGACAGGAGCAGAAACCCCCCTCTTTCTCCCTTGGAGCATCTGGTGGTTTCCAACTGCTGACCTTGCAGTTAGCAGCCCAGCGTGTAACTGCATGACACCAGGGCTGGGTCAGTAAAATACATTATTTACCGTGAGCTTCGCTTCACCTGGTGGCATGTGGTCTGAGTCCCTAGGTGGGGCTTTGGGGGGCGGACATCAAGGCTACTACAGGTCCACCATGGTTCTCCCTGGCTCACCGACACCCCGTTACCCTTGTGGGTGGTGGTGAGAGGGCTGTCCCCACCAGGAGGACACTTAGAATTGCCTTGTGGCCTGAGGGTCTGCTGTGGAAGGGGCACGGGGTGGGGGTGCGGGCAACAAGCTCTGCAGATTGAAGTGTGCCTCACTCCCCAGCGCCCCGTAGCAGTGGCGAGTGCTGGCCGGCGCCCCCACCTCTCTGATGGGAGCACAGCAGGGGAAACGTAATGTCCACATCAACAACGCGGAAAAGACCAGCCTGACCTCCCAGTCTGACTGAGATCCCACGATGGCGGACCCTACACACCCCTCAAGAACTGAGGTGGCCACCCCAGAGTGCACTGCTGCCAGGTGGCAGCCACACGTGAGGAGCGTCCTCCGCACAACAGCCAGGCTGAGACCCCGACCGAGGGAAGGGGCAGGAGGACCACTGGTCTGGGCGTGGGGAGAGGCAGGATGAATGCTGTCCTGGTGAGGGTCCCACCAGTGTTGGGGCAGAAACCTGCACAGTGCCAGTCAGCTGAGCAAGAGGTGGGAGGAGTCGGACCTGAGTGGAGAGGGGGGCGGTGTGCCTGAAGCTGGGGTTGTGGAAGGCCCTGGGTGGGGGGGCTGTAGGGCGCCCCTGGATGGAGGAAGGGAAGAGCCAGCCCCTGCATGTTGGGGCACCAGTGGTCAGACTCAGGGTGAGTATACTGGCCAGCCCAGGGTCTGCTGGGCAGGGGACGGGGAGCTCATTGCCCACTGGCCTGTCTTCCGAGTTTGCCTTCCAGCCACACCCACGGATGGACACCACCATGTGGCCACTGCTCTAGCAGGTCAGCTAGTGCTGAGGCCCCATGCGGGGGCTGGGGCCAGCACCACATCTGTCTGGTCTGTCCAGTCTGTCCAGGTCTCCCAGTCTGGTGAAGAATACCTGTCACTGCTGGCCAATGTGAGGCTTTGGCCTGGCCGGGCAGTCCTCCCCTGGGCAGCCACAGCTCCCAGCCCACATGACTTCGGAGGGCAGCAAGGGTGGTACGACAAGCTGAGAGTGGGCAGAGGGAAGCTGGGGCAGAGCATACACACCTCCAAGCCCCCTCCCCTGCCCACACGGGACATCATCCCTGAGTGGCCCCATCTCCCGAGAGCTTTGTCCCAGGAGGGACGGAGGCCAGTTTAGAAGAGCCCACTTTGACCAGGCCCTGGGGAAGGACGGGGTGCTGGTCTAAGCAAAGGGAGGACGCGGAGGCCCAACGGGAGCAGCTGTGAGGAGGGCGGGCACCTGGGGCGGCCGTGGGCTGGCACTGACTCGATGGCACCTACCACAAGGGAGGGTCTGGGCTTTGGGCTGCTACCCTCCAAGTCGGCGGTTCAAACCCACCAGCTGCTGGGTGGGAGAAAGATGCGGTCGTCGGCTCCCACAGAGACTGACGACTGTGGAGTCAGCGTGGGCTCGATGATTGTGGCTGCAGTTTGGACGAGACGTTGGGCTTGGAGTCCATGATGTGGGAATAGATCTCACTTTTGGGGGGGTTGGGATGAGGTGGCCCAGTTTTATGTGTGAGAAGGACTTGCATTTTAAGGGATTCGGTGGGTGGTGGGGGACTGTTAGGGGCTGAACTGCATCCTCCCCAAAGATATGTTGGCGGCTTGGCCTCCAGTACCTATGTGGACAGGGCCTCGGCAGGGGTCAGCAGCCCGGAGCAGAGCGGGCTGGGCCCTGATCCCATCGGAGTGGAGACTTTCAAAGAGGACACACCCAGGCAGAGATGGGGGCCAGGCTGCCACCAGGCCAAGAGCCTCCAGGGCCCGTGGAGGGAGCCCCGCCCTGCCTGTTCCCGGCCCTCTAAGTGCAAGCAAGGAAGCCTGTTGTTTGAAGAGCCATGTTTGATTCCTGCAGCCCCAGAAAAGTTCTGTTTTGGTTTTTTTTTTTAATTACATTTTTTCTGGATCAGCTAATGACCTGCATGTCCACTCGTGCATTTCTCAGCTGCCTGTTTTTACCAACTACGAATTGGGCTGTGACCTGCAGGCCAGCAGCCCGGGTACCACCTGCCCCGAGGCAGGCAAAGAGGAAGCTTTCAACTCCAGTCTGAACCCGTCCTAGAGGGTCGCCGGGAATGATAAAGGGCTTCTTCTCCCCGCAACCAGCCCTGCTCGCTCTCGCACAGTGCCACCCTAGGCTCGCTGGCTGTGAACTCCCCCCTGGGCTGGTAGAAATCGCCTGCCTTCTTTCTGTTGGTGCTCTGACCTGTCCGTCCGCCTGTGTGTCAGTGCTTCTGCGGGTCCAGTGCGAGCCTTACCCATTTCTCCCCTCACCCTCCACTTCCTTGCCCTGCGCCCCACTGAACCTACTGCCAGGCAGACCAGCCTCCTGTGGGGTGGAAACTTCTCGATTGCTTTCTTTTACGGCCGTGGTCCCAGACGCACTGTCCCCATGGCGTGACCGCCTTCACTCAGCAGCCACGTCACACGCTGCCTGACAGCTTTGCCGCGCCCGGCCCGAGTGTGCCCTCGGCTCCCCTACTGCAGCGCGCACACACCTGCTCCTGTTTTGCTCCCTATTGTCAACCTGTGGGTCGTGACCCCTTTGGGGGTCAAACAACCCTTTCACAGAGGTCGCCCGATTCATCACAGTAGCAAAATGATAGTGATGAAGTAGCAACGAAAATAATGTTACGGTTGGGGGGGGGGTCACCACCACATGAGGAACTATGAAAGGGTGGCGGTGTGGGGAGGGTGAGAACCACTGCTGTCGGGCGTCTGTGGGCAGACACGGCTGGCCCCAGAGGCTCCTGGTCCTGGCTGGTTGAGGAAGCTCCACACCGCTTCCCACTGCGACCGCAGCCCAACCATCACCTCCCCAGCAGTGTGTGAGGGCTCCACTCTCTCCATACCCTTTCTACCTTTTGCTGTATGTGTGTGTGCATGTGCCTGTATGTATATATGTGCGTGCCCGTGTGTCTGTGTTTGTGTGCGTGTATGTATGTGCATGTGTGTGTCTATCCGTGTGTGTTTATGTGTACATGTCCATGTATGTGTGTTTGTGTGTGTGTGCACGCATTGTGTGTACGTGTATGTGCATGTATGTGTGTGGGGGGTCTAGTTCTGGCATCGGTCCTCCGAGAGGTGGGCTCGGCGTTGTTTTGAGCTGCGGCTCTCCTGCGGCTACTGAAGGTGAGCATTTCTTCCTGGACCCACTGGCCGCCCGATGTCCTCTTGGCTAACCAATGTGTTCATGCGGCCTGCCCGTTTTCTATGGGATTGTCGTTGTCTTGTTGAGATTTACTGCAGACCCTGGAGGACAGTCCTTGACCTTCCCTGTCGGAGGGCCCTTCTGCCCTTGTTTGCTGGTCTCCTGATGCCCACTGATGACCTGCCTTCTGCAGTGGATGAACGGTTTCCACCTTGGCTGATGGCTGCCGTTGGGAAGGTGCAGCCTTTGAGCCCAGTCTCCTGCTCTGTACAGCGGGAAGGGTGACGTGCAGGTGCAACTGGCGGACCCGACTGAAGGAGCGCACGAGGGCACTGGCGGCCGCTGCCAGCAGAGGGGGGCAGAGAGCTGCTGGGCGCCCGGCCGCCCTGGCTCCTCCGGGGTCTGTCCCAGTCTCCTCCCAGCCCCAGAGCCCCACGGGGCTGGGGCCTGCTGGGGTGGCTCTGTGAGGGGTCCCGCCCACCATGCCAGCTCCCTTCCTGTGAGCCCTGATTTCTCCTGGCACACAGAAGGAAATGGGGTGGTCGAGAGGAAAGAGGTCTTTCCTAAGACTTGGTTTATTTTTTTTCAGTGAAGAAATGCCCAAACAGCGACAAACACTGTGCTGCCCAACGGACTGCCCCTCCACGGCAGCCCCTCCCTCGCCTGCAGCCAGACGCTGGGCGCCCACGCCGGCCCACAGAGGCAGGCACACCCACACGGTTGGGAGGCGGATGTTTTCGGCTGAGGCTCCATGAGGCCTGTTGACAAACTCCCCTGACCCCGGAGTGGGCGGTGGAACACAAACTGCGCTCTCCTGCATAGACCAGAAAAGCCCACCCGCAGCCCAGCCCTGCCCGGCTCAGCCAGCGACTGAGGCTGTCCATCTTTCAAATGTGCAGACAGCCTCATTTTCTCCCTCAGAGGGGGCGGCCGGCGGGGTGGAGTCTTTGAACCGCCAACCTTGTGGCTGACGGTCCAAGGCGCTCTCTAGCCGGGGCTCCTGGGGTCTCTGTCTGCCCTTGCTAGACGCGAGTCAGTTCCGACCCAGAGCGGGCCCCTCGTACAGCAGCAGGGAACTCCGCCCGGCCCTGTGCAGCCTCACCCTCGTTCCAAGGCCTGAGCCCGTTGTTGCAGCCACAGTGTCCGTCCATCTGCCCGAGGGCCTCCCTCTTCGCTGCCCCTCACTTTACCACGCACGATGCCCCTCTCCAGGGCCTGGTCTCTCCTGACAGCACACCCAAAGGACGTGAGACGCAGTCTCACCATCCTTGCTCTAAGGAGCCCTCTGGCCATGCTTGCTCCGGGACGCAGAGATCTCCTGCGTGGGAGGAGAGAACCGGCCGCTAAGCCACCGCCAGCCACCTCTGAGGAATCGGCTCCCAGCCAGACAACAGACAGGCCTGTCAGTGAAGAGCCATCAGCTTCCAGGAGCCCTAAAGGCAGCCTTTTCCCAGAGCTGAGCCCTGCGGGGTGGGTGGGAGAGGCAAGGAAGGGCTGGGGGCATGGGACCCCCTGGAGAAGCCGGGAGAGCGTTGCTGCCCCAGGGAGCTATGTCCTGCGTCCAGAAAGACAACGCGCCCAGCCCATCAGACGGAAACGGAATCTGCTCTGCCAGCTTCCACCGGACGGCAATAAAACGTCCACCCCAGGACGCTTTGTTGGGGGCAGCCGGGCCCATCAGCTCTGAGCCCCAGCACCCGGGTCGAAGGCAGCAGGGAGTACCGCCCGCCCCACGCCAGCCTCACCGTGGTGCTAATGTTGGAGCCCCTGGCGGCGGCCACTGTCCACCTGCCTCGTGGAGGGCCTTCCTCGTTTCCGCTGCCACGCACGAGGTCCTGCCCTGGGACTGCCCGCTCTTGTTCACGGACACGCTACAGAAAACACCGGGCTGCTGACGGTGCCCGGCTCGCCCCGTGGCCCAGGAGCAGCCCACGTTCAAGGTGGGGGAGGATGTTGCCGGTGCCTCTGCCCAAGGCTGTGCATCCCGTGGCCTCCTGTTCTGCAGGGAGCGGCTAGAACGTCCTAAGTTGCATGCAGGGCCCACACAGCCTATTGCTCTTCTCTCCAAAGGTGACCCAGCCACCCCTCCCTCATGTCTGAACGGGAGGGGGTCTAAGGGGCGGCAGGAAGCTGGGGCTGGGGCACCTGAGGACAGGCAATGCTTGGGCATCTGGAAGGCATGGCAGGGCCCCAGGCTGGGGAGCCCTGGGGGACTGGCCAGGGCCAGCTGCACATGAGGTGTGTGGTGAGCAGGTTGGTACCCCCACCCCTGCCCCCACAGGACCGACCAGCTAGGGTGACCTTACCTGGCTCTCCCGGATGCCCTCCCCCAGAATGGACAGTCCAGTCTGGGCTGAAGCCTGCATGGTTTCAGCTCTGAGGGGCAGGGCCAGTCCCCAGCAAGCCTGCTCTATTCTTAGGCTCCTAGGTCAGCGGTTCTCCGGGTCACTGGGGACCCAACGGGCTTGTCCCCTCTCTAAAGGGTCTGTGGCCCGGCTGTGGGAGCCCCCAGGAAACTTCCTGACTGTCTGTGTTTAGAAGAGTTCATTGAGGTGAAACGTAGAAGCCCAGGTAACAACGGACAATCCCGTGACACGGCTCCAAAGGCCGTCCCCAGCAGGGATCTCCGTCCTACTGAGGCACAGTCCTCCTCCCGTTGGCCAGGCCATCTCTGAGTGACCTGCTCAGGGCTTCTCACCATACTGGCACCTCCTCTTGCTCTGTGCCGGGTGCCCTGTCTGAGCAGGGTGCCCCTCCCCCCGTATCTAAGGGACCCCCGTCGTGTGGCAGCCCTGCCGGTGGATACCAGGGGTGTGTGCCACAGTGACTCTGGGATCCTGAGCCCCGCTGTCATCTTTGGGGACACACCCACGAGTGGATTATGGGGTGCCGGGGTTCTTGGGCTCCACAGTCCAGGATGAGCCCTCCCCAAGGACAGTCCCTGCGCCCAGAATCTTTCCTAGTGTCACAGGTCCAGATTCGTGGCCAGGGAGGGGAGCCCAAAGCCCCCAGCGGGTGCTGACTCACAGCGACGCTGCAGGACAGAGTGGCGCTGCCCTGTGGGTTTGCGGGACCCCGACCCTTTATAGGAGCAGAGACCCCATCTTTCTTCCGAGGGGCGGCTGGCTGGTGGTTTCCAACTGCTGACCCCCAAGCCCAGCAATTCCTTGGCTCACAATTGTCCTGAGCAGCAAGGGACATGTCCAACTCCCCTTTGTCACTTTGGTGTGGAGCAAGCCATCTGCTGGCAGCCCGAATGTGTGAGGCAGGGGGACAAAGGTCTTGGTGTCCAGGGCACAGGTGTGGGAGCACATGGGGGTGCCTGGCAGGGAGAGGGAGCCCTCACCTGCAGTACCTGAGTGAAGGAGCATGAGCCACACTGTCCCCACATCCTCCCACAGCACGGCTCTCAGGTCAGCCCTGTCCTGGGCTCAAGACTCCGCCTATCATGGGGCTCCTAGGATGGCCATCGGGGACTTCATCCAAGTGGCATTATAGCTCCTCTGGGACCCACCGTCCCCTACTTCCCTACCGGGGCCTGGCCCAAGCTTGTCCCCAAACTTCTAGACACAACTTGGGCCCCTGGACATCCTTGCAGCCAATGAGGGCAGCTGTGGCTACCTCAGCGCAGAAGCAACACCCCCAAAAATGAGCCCAGGTCATAGCCTAGTTTAACAAAATCTCGATGGCCGCTGCATCGCTTTATTGCAAATCACTTAACAAAAGAAGACGGGTGGGGCGGGATATACATCATTCGCCTACAGTTTTACATGTAGGTAACTTTTAAAAGCCTCCTTTTCCTGTAAACTATTTCCAGAAGACATGGGAAGGTTGGACATCTCATGCTGAGGCTGGTCGTGCCCCCCCACCAGGAGGGGCAGGCAGCACCCCTGGAGGCTGGGAGGGGAAGCCCACCCACAGGGCAGCCTGGTGCCGCCCCTCCAGTGCTCCCAGGACCTGTAGTCCAGCAGGGGGGGAAGGGGGGCAGGGCCCGGCCTCATGGGCCCAGACTTGTCCTGACACCCTTGTTGTCGTCTCCAGATTTTTTAAAACAAAATCCACCTTTAAAAAATATATTTACAGACATTTAACTGCCACAGGCTCATACTCGGTAACGTGAGAACACCCTCTTCCTGCACGCGCCCCTCTGAACCAGGGGGGCAGCTCTCCCAGCAGGTGCCACACACTGGGGAGCACCTTTGCCAGCCCCCACGAGCCGAGGCTGGGCACAGCTGCTGGGCAGGGACTGCGGACACCAGCCTGTCCCAGGCTCTCTGGTACACTCGTTCCCCATGAAAACAGAAACTGCTCAAAGTCAGGGCCCTACAGCAGGCCCACAGGTGGCCAGTCCCCCACCTGCAACCCTGGGCCACCTGTGCATGAGGAGGGTCTTCAGGGCAGCTGACACTCTCCCCACCAGAGGATGGGCTCCGACCGATGGGTCCTCCTGGACCTGCCCCACCCTCACAAGTCACCCAGGGTGGGGCAGCTTCTAGAGAAACTTGCACGCTCAGGGAACAACTTCATAATACTGGTGCCGAAACGACGATTCCACGACCGGTACCCAGAAACACACTCTCACTGCACCCCAAGAACACATCAGAAAAAGCACGTTTGGGGAAAAAACAGCGCCTCACTTGAGGCCCACCTGGGGGTCTGGTTTCAGGTGCATGGAGTCCTGGTGCCGCAGGTGTGGAGGGCGGACCGCCCTCGTGCCTCTCCAGGCACAGGTGGTGTAGGCGGGTCACCTCCCAGGCTCCAGGGACCTCAGGAGTTTTTTGGACTATGCTGGTTAAACTCTCTTCCTCCAACACCATTTTTTTCGGGGGGGCAGGAGGACGTTGAAGCCAGAAATCAATAAATAAACGGCATTTATAAATCCAGAATCCTTGTTCCTATTTACAGACACGTCACGAGCCTCTTGGTTCCACGCGGGAGAATCCAGACCCTGAGAACGGCTGGTTCCTCGGGACCGGGCGAGCCCCTGCGGACCCAGGAACCAGCGCGTATAAATAAAACGGCAGTGTGGCCACAGGCACAACCGAAGTCCGTCAATAAATACTAAAAAAAAAGCAGAAGCAAAAACTGTGAAAATGCATCTCCCTCTCCTTTCTGGTAACAACGCGCTAGCTCTCCCCGGGTGCCGGGCTGGGCTGCTGTGTCCGGCTGCTGGGCCAGGCAGGGCCAGGCAGCAGGGGTCCTGGCCAGGCGGCCATTTACTTAAAGGCCTCTGGAATGTGGCTGAGCTGGGACTGCAAGCTGGTGGGCGGGCTGGAGATGCCCTCGGACCAGTCGGAGAGGTTGGAGTGTGGGGACGAGCTGGACCACTGGTCCGGGGACTCGGGGGACGGCGTGAGGAAGGGGTGCTCGGGCACCTGCAGCTGGTGGCTGGGCGTGTTGTCCGTGGGCGAGGAATAGCTGTGTTGCGAGGGTGGGGTCAGGAATTGGGCGGTGGTCAGGGGCGGGGCCAGTGCGGTGGGCAGGACCTGGCTGTCCTGTGGCAGGATGGTATGCGCCACCAGGCCGCTGGGGCCCAGCGGCTGCACGTCCGCCTGGCTGGGCTCGCCTCCCAGAAAGCCCCGGCCCATGTGGCTGCCGGCCGCCGAGCTCACACTGAGGTGGGGCTGTGGGGGCTGCTGCATCTGCAGGCTTGGGGGCGGCGGCTGTGGCTGCTGGGCGGGCACCAGGTGTGGCTGGGCGGTCAGCCGCGAGGTGGGTAGGCCCTGGTAGCTCACCATCTGGGAGAGGCCGCTATGCAAGGGGCCCATCACGCTGTGCTGGAGGGCGGCTGCCTGTGGGCTCAGGGTGCCCGCCGCAGAGCGCAGCGGGGCGTACTGGCTGGGTGCCCGGCTGTGCTGGGGTAGCCGGGACAACCACTCACATGGCCCCCCGAGGCTGGCGGCCCCACCCACAGTGAAATTCACAGCACCCCCACCAGCACCAAGCACCGAGTTGGTGCTGGGGGCCACGGGCAGGTGGGAGAGGCGGGGCGGCCCAGCCTCGAAGGCCAGCCGCCCGCCCCCCCCAAGTGCAGCCAGCTCGGGCTTAGCCGCCAGGTTCAGGTGTGCGAGGCCCAGAGGGGCGTCGGCCATGCCCGGCAGGTGGCTGAGCGGCAGGGACTGGGCCGACTGGAACGGGGAGGGCAGCAGGGGCGGGGAGGCCACATCCGACAGGTAGCCGTGCGGCGATTCCAGAGAGTCCACGGGGGACAGCACGCCGGCACCGTCGGGTGCCTTCTTGCGCCGGGCCTTGAGCTCCTTGGCCTCCTTGCCAGCCCCGGCCAGGCCCTTGGTGCTGGCTTTGCGGACCTTCTTTCCCGGCCCGGCCGGCTTCAGGTTGCCCAGGTAGCCGCTGGGGGAGCAGAGGGTGGGCGACAGGGCAGGCGGGCCACCGGGGCCGGCACCGTGCAGCTGTGGGCTGCGGGCCAGGCTGTGCTCATCCAGGAGCCGCACGATGTCGTGGTGCACCCGCTCCTGGGCGATGTCCCGGGGCAGCCGGTCCATGTGGTCCGTGATGTCGCGGTTGGCGAAGTGGTCGAGCAGCACCTTGGCCGTCTCGTAGCTGCCCTCTCGGGCGGCCAGGAACAGCGGGGTCTCCTCCTGCGGACACAGGCAGTGAGCACCTGTGCGGCTCCTCCCCCTCCCCTCTCCCACCGCGGGGCCAGGCTTGGGGCCCATCTGCCGGCTGCCTCATCTGGAGGCAGAGCCCCCTCACCGTCCAGGGCCCACCCTCTCCCCCGGCCTCCACAGCTGAGGGTCCAGGGTGAGGCTCAGGGGCAGGGATGGGTCAGCTGTCTAACTGCCAGGCAGGGTGGGCAGACACACTGCCTACCTGTGTACCCAGGAATCTCACTCGGACCGGAAGCACCGTCACGCTACGGGTCAGGAAACTGAGGCCCGGAGGGGCAGGGCTGTAGGGGCTGTGAACTGGGCCCACTCCTTGCTGCCCAGACCCCAGGAGCTCAGCCACCTGCTTGCCAGCCCCAGGGTGGGGGGTGCTCAGGCCCACCTTGTTGTTCTGCATGTCCTTATTGGCCCCATTCTTGAGCAGGATGACGGCGGCATCCACGTTGTTCACGGCGGCGGCCCAGTGCAGCGCTGACTTGCCTGCAGGGCAGAAAGGCAGTGGGTAGAGTGGCCTCAGTCCGGCATTTCCGGCAGAGTACCGGTGGCGGTGGTGTAACTAGCGGCTGTGCGCCGGACTGGATCCCCATGGCTGTCAGTTGGAACACCAGCAGCAAGTCGGGAGAAAGACGGGGCGTTTGACTCCCGCCGAACAGAGACCGTCTCGGAAACCCAGAGGGGCCGCTGTGGGTCAGTACTGGCTCCCTGGCAGCAAGTGCCCCAGGGCTCACCCAGGTCATCGGCGGCGTTGACGTCGGCGTGGGAGTTGATGAGGTCCTCCAGCATGCCCTCCACGGCCAGGCGGGCGGCCAGGATCAGCGGTGTGGTGCCGTCATGCATGCGAGCGTCCAGGTCTGTGGCTCGGTTCCGGATCAGGATCTGGGCGGGTCGTGGGATGTCAGATGGCGTCCAGTGGGCTTTACGGGCCCCCTGGGGGCCTATGGAGCCCACTGGATGACCTCCAGATCCCAACAAGGCCCATCTCTCCAGGCCAGTTGCCGAGTCCCTCCCAGACAGCTCATGGGGACAGCAGGGACCGACTATGGCCTCATGAGCGTCCCCTGAGCCCACAGCAGGGACACAGCCAGGCTCTGACCTGGCTACGCCACCCAGGGGACACCACCGCACCCCACAACACCGAGCCCTGCGGGCAGCGGTTACAGGGCCCCCACCACGTCAGGAAGGGGTTTGTGTTTGCCGGTGACTGGGGAGCAGAAGCACCCCAGAGCTGCACGCTCGCACCCTGGGAGTGGATGCCAGGGGGCAGGGCGGGCGGGGGTGCAGGGAAAGGGCCTGCCTGGGTGTGCCTGGTCACCCCTTTGCCCAAGCCCACTTCTCGTTCCTGACAATCACTTGAGCTCAAGATTATTGGCAAACGGAAGGCCCCACATGGTTCCCCTGGTGGTGGGGGTGGGGGTGGGGGATGGAAGCAAAGGCTGCCTCAGCCTGGGCCCCGGAGACCCAGCTTCCAACCGCCTCCAGCAGCCGCGGGGGCCCAGCAGCGGGAGCCCCGGCTGTGCTGGCTGCCAGTCTCCCGGCTGCCTCTCCCTGCCTCCAGCATCGCCTCCGGCCACAGCCCCCGCCTCTCTTTGCCATGCGTCCAGGGGGAGGGCGAGGAGGTTGCAGGGCTGAGGCCAGGGTCACAGGGCGGGGGTGGGCGGCCTCACTGCAGCCCCCAGATCCTCGCTGCCCCACCCCGGCTGGGACTTCCCAGATGACCCCAGCTAGGTACCCAAAGTTCTGCAGTGGCAACTCCTGGACCCTTGGGAAGCCCTCGTCTTTTGCTATGCTAATGAGGCCAAGAGGGTGGAGCGGCATAAACCCTAAACCAAATCCTTTTGAGTGGAGGGCCAGGTTGGGGGTGGGTGGCGGGGACAGAAGTCCATGACAAAAGGTAGGGGGGCATGGTGGAGTGCATGGGGGCCTCTGTGAGACCCCAGGCCTTGCGATGGCCTCAGGACCAGGAGTGGGTCAAGGGGGACTGGACACAGCTGAGCCTGGCGGCCTGCCCGCGGCTACTTCGCGGCACCTCACCTGGAAGACACCCTGTGCGTCTGCGGACACGGCAGCGTGCAGTGGGGTCCGCCCCATGTTGTCCTGGATGTTGGCGTCCGCGCTGGCCTCCAGCAGGCGCTTGGCGGCGTCCGAGCGTGAGTAGCGGGCAGCCAGGTGCAGGGCGGTCTCGCCGGTGCGGTCGGTCTGATTGTGCAGGCTGGCGCCCTGGTAGATGAAGTCGGATATGACAGCAGGGGTGTCCTCCTCCTCCTCGCTGTTGCCCGTCTCCAGCCCCCCGCCGCTGCAGGAGGCGATCATCAGGGGGGTGAAGCCGTCTGCAGGAGGGGTGGAGAGAGGTGACTCACCTGGGATGGACGGAGGCCCCCTGCCCATGAGTAGCGCTCAGCCTCCAACCTTGATGAGGCAGGTGAGAACAGGCTGCCAGGCACCGGGCAGGGCAGGGGCCAGTGGGGTGGCTGGAGAGGTGGGTACTGGCAGGTGAACAGGTGGGCGGATGAGTGAAGGGCTAACAGGTGGGCGGCAGGGGGATGGATGAGAGCCGGGCTGGAGCTGACCTGGCCCCCGGACGTTGACATCCATGCAGTCGGCTTCGACCTCACCCTGGGGCGGTGTGGGGGCCATGGCAGACACGCGCAGGTCCGCGGCATCCAGGTGCTGTTGTGTCCACTGACGGTGGTCCGTCTGGTCGTCCAGGTCGGGCAGGACCACCTGCTCTTCGAACTACCGGGTGGTGAGCAAAGAAAGGTCAGGGGCCATGTGGGCACAGGAGCGCCACGACCGTCCGCTCCCCGGCCGGCCGTCTACTCACCCGGAACCTCTTGGGATCCAGATCCTCATCTCCCCACTCATTCTGGTTGTCATCCATGAGGCCGCCATCAGAAGCATTCTTCAGGGGCCTGTGGGCGGGGCAGGAGCAGTGGTTACTGGGGCAAGGTTTGTGGTGGGGGCCTGGTCAGGGGAGGGGCGGGCAGATCCTTCTAGATCATGCCGTGGAGAATCCTGGGTCTGGGAGCCATCCCTAGTGTGGGCGGGGGGTGCCAGGCTCCCCCAAAACATGCTGGAGGGCCATGGACATGGGGGGCCTGGCCCTCCTGGAGATGGACACCAAGTCCCACCCAGGCCAGCAGAGAGGGCCTGCAGGTGTGCGGCTCCTGGGGATCCCGGCCCTCACTTACTTGAGGCCCACGGAGTCCTCACCCAGGGGCTCCCGCCGCTTCTTCTTGCTGGCCTCCGACACTTTGAAGCCCTCGGGGAACCAGAGCTGACCGTGCTGCCGCCGCCGCTTGCGGGAGAGCAGCACCCCGCAGCCCAAGAAGGCCAGCAGCACGAAGGCGGCGGCCGCCACGTACATGAAGTGCAGCGGGGCGGGCGGCGGCGGCTCCACGCTCTC
>NW_022103922.1:1628283-1629325 GCF_000313985.2 Echinops telfairi
CCCCCCCCCAATAAGGTCATTTTCTGCGTGGTTCATCAGAATTGCAAACTCTCGCTAAATTCTCTCCTCCGGCCGGGCGCTGCCGCGCGCTCCACGGGCGCGAAGGGAGTGGGATTAGCCAACTTCAAATCACTGCGCTCGCAGCTCGCATCGAGCGGCTAAGACGGAGGATTTAGGGGGATTTTTGAGATCCAAACTTCAACACTTCACATGACACCGATCAATTCTTCCCCCTTGCTTGCTTGCTTTTTTAAAAAGAGCTGTAATGATTTTGAAATAATACCCAACCAAGGAAAGTCGGGGGAAGGGGCGGAGAGTACCGGCCTCCCCCACCTCATGGGCCAACGAGTCTCTGGCCGGGGCGGGGCCAAGGGGGGCGAGGGGCCTCTCCACTCACTCTGCACAGCCTCGATCTTGTAGGGGATGTCGAGGCTGCCCAGCGAGGCCAGCGCACCCAGGAAGGCGGCGACATCCGTGGCGCTCTGGAAGCACTGGGCGGATGACTGGACGCAGTGCCGATTGTCAATCTCCAGGTACACGATGGACCTGCAGGGCACTTGCTCAGTGGGGCGCAGTCTGCACGCAGCAGCCCCCTCTGCGGCTCGCTGGCAAGGGCGGGGACCAGGAGCCCGGGGTTCCCTCTGGGGAGTTGGCCAAGCCCAACCTCCGAACCGCGCCCCCCATCACCCCTCTTTAGCCATGCGGGGGGCGCACTGATGCCTGCAGGCGACGGGCGTCGTCTGAAGCTCCCCGAATGAGGGACTGGGGGTGGTGAGCAGTGGGGAGGGCAGGGGCCTTGGGACCCGTGCCAGGCGCCAGGCAGCGGGAAGCACGTGGGCGCACTCCTACCCTCGGACATCCATGGGGTCCAGCTCGCGGCGCCTGCGCGCGGCCCCAGATCGGCCTGAGCCGCGAGCCCGTGCTGCTGCTGCTGCTGCCGGACCCCGCCGGGGACGACAGCCTGGCGCCCGTCCGCGAGATGGCTTGCTCCATCGTCGACCAGAAGGTAAGTCGCCGCGCGGGGGCGCGGCCCGGGCCGGCC
>NW_022103922.1:1629425-1639169 GCF_000313985.2 Echinops telfairi
GCGGCGCGCCGGAGCGGGTGCTTGCGCAGCTCCTCGGCGCGGCCGTAGTAGGGGAAGATCATGTGCGCGCCCTGCGCGTCGCGCTTGAAGACCACGTTGGTGTGCAGCAGCCGGCTGAGCGCGCGCAGGAAGTGGAAGGAGTCGTTGCGCAGCTGCTCAGGCGGCATCAGCACCACCACCACCAGCGTGCCCGCGGCCAGCCTCTCGGGCACGCGCTCGGCGCAGTCCAGCCCGTCCCACTCGCACTCGGCGTTGTTGCAGCCCTGGTCGCAGTGTCCGTCGCTGAAGTGGTCCTTGCAGTACTGGTCGTAGAGCGGGCTGCGGGACAGGCAAGCTCAGGCTGGGCACGCGCCCGCTGCCCACGGCCTCCTGGTGGCCCCAGAACCAAGCCCGGGCCTCCGTCCATCGCCCGGCCTGCTCCCCGTCTCCCAGGTGCCCAAGGCGCATCCCGCTCTGGGCCCGACCCCCCCAGCCCCCATCAGCTCACTCCGCTCCGCTGGCGGGACGTCCAACCCTCACGTGCCCGCCGCACACTCACTTGCATTGCCCGCCGCTGCCCTGGCAGTCGAAGCCATCGAAGAGGCAGCCGGCCGAGTTGCACTGGGCGTCGCAGCGGCCGTTGCTGAAGTGCTCCCAGCACTGCAGCGCGCGGGGGCAGTTCTTCCAGGGGTCGTCGAAGTTGAGGGAGCAGTCGCCCCCGTCCCAGCCGCAAGCGTGGTTGTTGCAGGTGACGCTGCACGCCTTGTTGCCCGCATCGGCCGCGCACTCCGGGATCTCACAGGCCTCCTCGATCTGCGGAGGGGGGATGTCCTGCCCGGCGCCGCCCCCGAAGCCGTAGTCCAGGATGTGGCAGTGCAGTCCGTTGAACTTGGGGGGGCACAGGCAGCGGTAGAAGGGGCTCTCGGGCGAGGGCTCACAGGTGCCCTGGTTGTAGCAGGGGTTTCGGCCCACGCAGGGGCTGCTCGCCGGGAACTGGCACTGGGGCCCGGTGAAGGGGGCCAGGCACAGGCAGGTGGGGCTGCGCAGGCCTGACAGGCAGGTGCCGCCGTTGAGACAGTGCAGGTTGCCACAGGTGCGGGCGTCATTCTCGCAGGTGGCACCTTCAAAGCCCTGCAGAGGGAGGGTGTGGGGGGTCAGTGTGGCTCGGGGCCGGGGCGCATGCCCCTCCTGGGGGCCCCATGTGGGGACGGCAGGGACAACGTGGAAATCCCACCCCCTGCTAGCTGCGCCCTCTGACCCCACTGGCTGCCCTGGGGTGGCGGGCAGCACCTACCGCAGGGCACTTGCAGATGAAGCCCCGGGCGGTGTTGGCAGCCACTGCGCAGGCACCCCCGTTCTTGCAGGGCCTGCCCCTGCAGCCGTTGATGACCGAGTCGCAGCGGTGCCCTGGGAAGGGACAGGGGTGTGAGGGGCGCTCTGGGCCGCCCCGCCCGCCGTGCCCCCCTGCCCGCTGCCCAGGTGCCCACCGGTGTAGCCAGGCCGGCACTCGCAATGGAAGGCGTTGACTCGCTGCACGCAGTTCTGGGTGCCGCGGGCGTCGCAGGGGTTGGACAGGCACTCGTTGACGTCCCCCTCACAGCGCTCGCCCACGAAGCCGGGCGGGCAAATGCAGCTGTAGCCGCCCACCTGGTCCACGCAGCTGCCGTTGTTGAAGCAGCGCGGGCTCCGAGCACCGGGCCCCGCCGACGGGGCGCAGTCATCTACGTTGACTTCGCAGTGCACGCCTGCGGGGACAGGTGTTTACAAGGGCGGGCCGGCTCACAGGGCCCCCACCCCCACCCCGGGCAGCTCTCTCACCCAGCCCTCCTTCACCCTGGGTGCCCCACGGCCAGTTCTCCCACCCAGCCTGCACCCAGCTCTCCCTCACCCTGGGTCCCCCGTGGGCAGGAGCACTTGTAGGTGTTGGTGAGGTCGATGCAGGTGCCCCCATTCTGGCATGGGCGGGACAGGCACTCATTGATCTCCTCGGAACAGTTCACCCCGTGGTAGCCAGCAACACACTGCCGAGAGACGTGGGGTCTCAGCAGTGACAGGGCACAGCGCCCACCTCATTTCGCAGGTGGGTGGCGCCATGCCCTGCCCTCTGCCCGGTGAGGCCTCCCACTGGCCACAGGACTGGGAAGCCATGAGGTGCTGCCCGGGGCGGGGCAGAGTGGCTGGTCCCATGCCACCTGTGTGGAGCCCAGCCGTGAGAGAACAGCCCCTCCTCAGCCTGAGCCCAAGGGCACAGACCCAGCGCGGGCACACCGTGCTCACGGCCACAGTCCTGTCCTCTCATGCCCAGCCCCTGCACAGACACTCTCGGCAGACTGGTGTGCAGGGATGGAGCAGCGAGGCAGACACACAGACAGACGTCGTGACAGACAGACAGACACGGTGTGACGGCAGCGCCACTGTAGGCCCACCTCGCAGGAGTAGCCGCCCAGGTAATCGGTGCAGGTGGCGCCGTTCTGGCAGGGGCTGGGCGAGCACTCGTCCACCTGCTCCTCGCAGTAGCTGCCCGTGTAGCTGGGCTGGCAGTGGCAGTGGTGCGTGTTGCCCGTGTCCACGCAGAGCCCGCCGTGCCGGCACAGGTTAGCAATGTCCACGCCTGTGGGGGGTGGCTGGACAGTGAACCCAGGCTGGCCCTGGGAGCCCGCGCCCCCTCTCCCCCACAGCCCGGCAACCCCTTACCTTGCTGGCGAGCGGCCACCTCACAGGACACGCTGGGCACGTCGCAGTAGAGGCCGGTCCAGTTGCTGTGGCACCGGCAGCGGTACTCTGTGTTGTTCTGCCAGCACTCACCGCCATTCTTGCACGGTGAGAAGTCGCACCAGCGCACCAGGTTCTGGGGACGGTGGGCTGATGTCAGGAGGGAACCAGGGGGCCCTCCCGGCACACCCACAGGGGGGAGTGGGGCACAGGCCTGGGCCGGTCCGCTCTCAGCTGGGGCCCAACCTGCTCTCAGGGCCCTGGGCAGAATCACCTGGCCGGTGCCCCTCCAGCCTGGACGGCGTCTCCGGTGGCTGGGAGCATTTTATGACTGAGGACTTGGGGGAGGCTCCTGGGGGGTCTTTTCTGCACTGCCGATGGGCTGTTTTCTGTCCCCTATCCCTCCCGCCGCACCGCTCCGCCTGGCGGCCCACCTGGCAGTTGAGGCCGGTGTATCCCTGGGGGCAGGTGCACTTGTAGGTGCCGTAGCTGTCGTGGCAGGTGCCGCCGTGCAGGCAGGGCCTTGAGTCACACTCATTAATGTCATGCTGACAGTAGCTGCCCGTGAAGCCGGGCAGGCACACGCAGGTGAAGGAGTTGATGCCGTCCATGCAGGTGCCGCCGTTGAAGCAGGAGCTGGGGGCATGAGCAGGAGGGGGATGATGGTGCGGCTCTGCAGGCTGCCAGCCCCGTTCCTGCCCAGGCTACCCTTACTCCCCACCTGGGCCCCAGGGCGCACCCCCGACACGTCACCCCCCCACCTCCGCTGGGTCCATAACTAAGAGGGGAGTTGATGACGTCGGAACAGAGTCCCTGCCATCGAGGCAACGCTGGCTCAGAGACCCTTCAGGACAGGGGAGAACTACCCCTGGGGGGGGGGAGGTTGTTTTTCCAAGACTGTCCCTCTCTTTACAGGCATAGAAAGTATCATCTTTTTCCTGCGGGGCAGCTGGTGGCTTTGAACTGCTGACCTTGGGGATCCCAGAACAGGGCACTTAATGAAACCCGCCAGGACCGAGCGGCACAGAGAGCAGTGGGGAGCGCGGCGTTGAACGCCGAGCTTCCCGGCAGCCAAGGCAATGAGGGGAACAAGATGTGTATCCGACAAGGGCCCTGCTGCCTGGGGCATGGAGGCACACCGGCCCTGCAGGAGGAGGCCCTGGGCCAGGGCACGGGCGCTGCCACGGCGGGCGCACCTCTCCGTGCAGTCTGGTGTGTTGTCCTCGCAGTGGATGCCGCTGAAGCCGGCCGGGCAGGTGCAGGTGTAGCTGTCCACGCAGTCCGTGCAGTTGGCACCATTGCGGCAGGGGTTGCTGGCACATTCGTTGGTGTCCTCCTTGCAGAAGGCGCCCTGGAAGCCGGGCAGGCACTCGCAGAACGCCGTGTTGACGCCGTCGGTGCAGGAGCCACCGTTGTGGCATGGGTCTGGGGAGGAGGGGCAGGCTTGAGCATGTGTGGAGGCGTGCCAGGGGGGCACACGGCGGGCACACCCCACCCTTGAAGAGCCTGGCCTCATGCTGCCCACCCTACACCCAGGGGTGCCCCCACCAGCCAGTATCAGGCACGACCCTGGCTCCAGAGCCTCCCAGGGAGCCCCGGGACAGGCTGTCCCGCCGGCCGGCCGGCCTGCACTCACTGGGCTGGCAGTCGTCAACGTCTGTCTCACAGTGGCGGCCGCTGTAGCCGGCCGGGCAGTGGCAGCGGTAGCCCCCTTGGGTGTTTTGACAGGCGGAACCATGCTGGCACGGGCTCTTGACGCACTCGTTGATGTCAATCTCACAGGTCTGCCCTGGGGGTCAGGCGGGGGTGTCACCAAGGCTCTGTTACCCTCTCCGCTCCCCCTCGGCCCAGGACAGTCTCCCAGGAAGGATAGTGTGTGTCCAATGTTGCTGCCACCCCCCACCCCCAACACACACACACACACACACACACACACACACACACACACTTTGTGGTCAGCAAGGTTCTAGAGACTTGGATGGATGGGAAGGCCCCCTGACTGTTCCTGATTATAGAACCCCAGCTCCGGCAGGCAGGCCCCGCTCCCCACCCTGCGTAATGAGGCAGAGTGAGGCGGTGCCCACCTTGCCACCCCGGGGGACAGACGCAGGAGAAGTTCTCGTAGTCCTCGGATTCGCGGCACTGGCCTCCATTTCTGCAGGGGCCGGGCACACACGGAGCCAGCACTGCCTCACACGAGGCTCCTGGGGATGGGGTGGGGGGAGAGGGCACCAGTGAGACCCAGGCCAGGTTGTGGGGCACCTGGCTGCTGTGTACTGCCAGCCCCCTCCAGGCCCCCAGGGAGTCATGGGGCTGCACCTGCCCTCGGCCGCCCACCCCCACCCCACTCCAAGCGGGACATGCTGCCTCAGCAGGCCCCGCTGCTCTCCCGCCGGGCCATGGGAACAAGGGCCAGCAAGACCGGGCCTTTTTCCATTTCCCCATGGCAGCTTCCTGTTGACGGCCCAGGGCTGGCCTGAGGCAGCAGGGACAGACTCGCTATCAGCCCTGTCGCCGGCTATCTGCCTGGCCGGCCCCGCGCGGGGCCAGGCCTTTCTTTCTGCCAGTCTCCACAGTGACCCGCGCAACCAGGAAGCTCCCCAGCGCTTCCGACAATTGTGCAAGGGGGAAGCAGGAAGCAGGCAGGCAGGAAGTGGTCAGCACAGGCGGCCCGCCCGCCCGCAGGGCCCGGGGCCCACTGGTGAGGAGGCCTGGGTGGCCTTGGGAGGGGACTCGGCCACGGCAGCTGGCCAGTGTCACAAGGCCGTGGGACAAGTGTCCTCGTCCACCTGACCAGGCCAGTGGGTCCACCTCCTGCCCCTCCCTGGAGAATCTGAGGCCCAGACAACGTGGGATTTACTTTTCCGAGTCCCTCGCCCCAACCACGGGAGCAGAGTCTCATCTTTCACCCTCAGAGCATCTGGTGGTTTCGAACTGCTGGCCTTGCTGTTAGCAGCCCAATGTATAACCACTATGCCACTAGGCCTCCCCCTTACTCCCGTGCAAAGCTCTCTTTGGAGCGAGGAACCATTCCTACGGCCCGAGCCAGCCCACGGTCCCTCCCCGCTCAGCCAGGACAGAGGGCGCCTTGTTCTCTCACACAAAGAGGGCCCCCCCGCCAGAGGAACCAGCAGGCAGAGGGGGAGGGTGGCGGGCCCCAGAGGCCCCGGCCGGGTGGAGGCTGTGTGGACAAGGCCCAGCGGGGACTCAGGCTGGGCTCCTGGGCAGCCTCGCCAGACACCAGGCCTGGGGATGAGCTGGCACAGAAACTGTCCTCACTGCAGAGAAAGGACCCACCGGGTCGCAGCCGGGAGAGGGCCCAAGGCTCCGGGCTGGGGCTAACCCTGCCCCCCAGCCAGAGACGCTGTAGGACGGAGCAGAAGCATCCCGCGGTGTTGCCAAGGCTGCCAAGCTCTGCGAGGAACACGGCCTCCTCTTCTCCCCAAGGACGGGCCGGTGGGAGCGAGCCACAGACTTTGGGGCTGGCAGCATGACGAACACCCCCACCCCCTGCCCTCTGTGCCAAAGGACCTTCCAGGATACTCGCGGGCAAATGCAGGCCACTCAGCCCGAGTCCCCCTGCCCCGGCCCCTCACCGGTGGAGCATAGGCGCAGGCCTAGCCCAACCCCGGCCCCAGCCCCTCACCTGTGTAGGGCAGCGGGCAGTTGCACTTGTAGCCGGCCACGTCGTCGATGCAGGTACCCTGGTTCAGGCACGGATTGGAGGCACACTCGTTGATGTTGGTCTGGCAGTTGGGGCCTGAGGGCAGCGGCAGTGGTCAGTGCTGCTCCCCAGCCCCCTTCCCCCCCCATTTCCTTGGAAGGCGCCTGCCTGACGCCCATCCCGGGCACCCACCACTGAAGCCCCCTCGGCAGGTGCACACGTAGCCGCCCGTCATGTCCCTGCAGGTGCCGCCATTGACACAGGGGTCGGACTCGCACTCGTTGTGGTTCACGTCGCAGTTGGCTCCGCTCCAGCCGGGGTGGCAGTCGCACGTGTACCTGAGCGAGGGCCCCCGCAGCTCAGACGCGGCCCAGGCCCCAGCCGCCCGGCCCCCAGCACCTCCCTGCCTGCTCGGGACAGCCGTGTGGATGGTGGCCGCCACTCAGGTGGAAAGGGCAGTCCAGGCGGTGACCACACGTGCAGAGCGAGGACAGCCACTCGTGGGCAGATGCCGTGCCCAGGACAGGCATGGGCCAGGGCGGCAAGGGGCATGGCTGGGAGGGGTGCCCCTACCCGTTGAGGCCGTCCTGGCAGGCGCCGTGGACACAGGGGTTGCTGCCGCACTCGTTGACCTCAGACAAGCAGGTGGGGTCATGGTAGCCCTCGGGGCAGCGGCAAGTGAAACCGTTGATGCCATCCACGCAGGTGCCCCCGTTGTGGCAGGGGCTGCCCGCACACTCATCGATGTTGATGTTGCACATGCTCCCTGGCGGGGTTACGGGGACAGAATGACGCGGGGGCGGGGCACGGCACGGAGCCTGCCATGTCAAGGGCCATGCCCCCTCCCTCAGGTCCCTCTGAGCAGGACGGGGTGCCGCAGGACCAAAGTGCACAGGGCAGGGGTGGGCACCCCCCACCCGGGGAGCCCGCCAAGTGGACGACTGGGCAGTGGCTGCTTGGCGGGGGGCGGGGGGGAGGGGGGGGCCCGGCTCTGCCCCGAGGCCAAGGCCGACCGCTTGACTGCTGGGCAGAGGCCTGCACCCTGACTACCCCCACCCCTGCGGGGACCCCCACCTGTGTAGCCCGGCTCGCAGGCACACTCGTAGCCATCGATCTTGTCCAGGCAGGTGCCCGAGTCACAGGGGCTGCTGGCACAGTCGTCCAGGTTGACCTCACAGTTGGGGCCTGTGCGGGGGAGGCCCCGGGGTCAGCACCCAGCGTGCCCGCAGCCCTGCAGCACACCCCGCCCAGCCGCCCGGCCGGCACCTGAGGTCCCCTTGAGGCAGAGGCAGAGGTAGGCGTTGTCACGGTCCTGGCAGGTGCCCCCGTGGCGGCAGGGCTGGCTGTGGCACTCGTTGATGTTGGTCTCGCAGCGGTGGCCCGTGTAGCCCGGCCGGCAGACGCAGGTGAAGGCGGCAATGCCGTCCTTGCAAGAGCCGTAGTGACAGGGATCCGGTTCGCACTCGTTGATGTCCACCTCACAGTGGGTGCCTGTGTAGCCTGGGATGGAGGGCGGGGGGTCAGGAACACCCACTCTGCACACACGGGACCCCGGCTCGGATGCCACAGCCCAGCCCCTGGGCTCTGCCTCCGCTGGGGCTGAGGAGGCTCCTGCATGGGCCCTGCCCAGACCTGTCACCCCAGTGCCCGGGGCAGGAGGGGCTCTTCCCAGGCCCCCCTCAGGCCCTGGGGTGGCCCAGCCCGAACCTTCTGTGCACACGCAGGTGTAGGTGTTGGGCCCGTCCAGGCACTTGGCGCCGTTCCTGCAGGGCGTGCTGGCACACTCATCCACGTCATGCTGGCACAGGTGCCCTGTGAAGCCTGCCCGGGAGGGGTAGTGGTCACAGACCCGCCGGCATGTCCACCTTCTCTGCCCTTCGACTCGCTCCTCCACTCGCTCCTCCACTGCAAAGCCCTCTGCCAGGTGGGCAGTGCCAACAGAGGGGCCCTTTCCCAAAGACTCCTGTCACTATGGGGACAGCCCCCTGGGGGTCTGGGCTCTGCCGCGGTGCCTCCCCCACCCACCCGGCCCAGCCACGCCTTCCTCCCCTCCAGGACCACTGTCTGCTTTGTCCTCCGTCTGGTGTGGATGGGGCAGGGGGGGCTGCGTGCTGCTGGGCTGGCCGGACCCTTGGGCCTGGGGAGCATACCACCCTTCCTGGGAAGGAATGGGGTTTCAGGGGGGAAGGGCCTGCAATCTGTCCCTCTGCCAGGAGGAGGGCTCCTCTAGCACCCCAGCACACCCCAGCAAGGCCGTGAGAAGCAGAGGACACTGTGCCCACTGCCCACAGGAAGTGGCAGGGTGGGTCCTGTGGCCGAGCCTGGGTGTGACCAAGCGCCTGCAAGGGCACTGGCCCCAGGCAATTCCAGAAAGGTGCTGTGGCCGCATCTGCACATGGTGTGCTGTGGTCCGTGTCTGGGGTCCGTGGGTGCCACAGTGGGGTGTAGGGGATGTCGCCACTGTGGGGCACGTGCATGCGGCGGCCCGTGGCGGGGCCTCACCCGTGGGGCACTGGCAGTAGAACTCGTTGACCTTGTCCCGGCAGTGCCCGTTGTGCAGGCAGGGGTTGCTGGCACACTCGTCTGTGTTCTGCTCACAGTAGGTGCCCTCGTAGCCTGGGGAGGTGGGCGGTGGGTGAGATGGCGAGGGCAGCAAGCCAGGACGACGGCCCCCGGGGCGCCCCCTGCACCCTCTCCCGAGACGTGTTGTCCTGCAGGCCCAGCCCCCCACCCCACCGGGTCCAGCCAGGCAGGGCCTTGTCTCCCCGGCCGCGCGCTGCAGCCACGTCCGCACCGGGCATGCAGATGCACTGGAAGCCCCCGATCTGGTCCAGGCAGGTGGCGTCGTTCTGGCAGGGGCTGGACACGCACTCGTTGACGTCGATCTCGCAGCGCGGGCCGGTGTAGCCCTGCAGACACTGGCACTGGAAGGAGCCCAGCGTGTTGATGCACTTGCCCGCGTGCTCGCACGGGTTGGCACCTATGGGGATGGACAGGGGGTGGGGGGACAGGTGAGAGGCAGCAGTGCCCGCCGGCGGCCCTCCCTGCTGGAGACCCTCTCCACCCCCACCCTCGCCCCTCGCCAAGGGCCGGCCGGCCTGCCATCCCTCCGCGGGCCGAACGCACCCAGCGCGCACTCGTCCACGTCCTGGCTGCAGGCCGGCCCCGAGTAGCCCGCGGGGCAGGTGCAGATGGCCTTCCCGTTGACCGGGTTGGTGTCGCAGTTGGCGCCCTCGTTGCAGGGGTTGCTGATGCAGGCGTCGTTCAGGTGGCACAGCAGACCTGGGCGAGGCGGCACGGTCAGGACAGGGCGCTGGCCGGGCGTGCGGGCGTGGGGGAGCCCGCGGGGTCCGCCCCCAGCCCTGACACCGGTGGCCGCTGCTCACCGG
>NW_022103922.1:1639437-1651512 GCF_000313985.2 Echinops telfairi
GCCACCGTTCTGGCAGGCGTTGGGCATCAGCTGGCACTCGTCCACGTCCTCTGTGCAGTACTGGCCTGCAGGGCGGGCGGTCAGCCGGATGCCGCCAATTCTCCCCACCCAGGCCTCACTAGGGACCCCCCATGGACCCTCCCCCGACGGGCGCCGGGTCCTCTCGGACGGCAGGCAGGACCACGCTGGGGTCCATGGAACAAGTTCCCGGGGCAGGGCCCAAGCAAACAGGGTCAGCCCACAGCAGTCCTCACACACTGGCCAGCACTACACTGGGCTGGCCCAAGGGTCCTCACCCCTCCTCTGCCACCCTCAGCACTCTAGCCCTGTTGTGCCATGGTCCACCATCCTGACCACACCAGGTCTGAGAAGGGCTGGCAGCGGCCTCCCTCCAGCACACCCCTGTGCCCCTGGGGAGGGGAGACCACTGCGGGCGGGCGGTCACTGCTGACAAGGGGCTGGGTCCAGCCGCAGGCGGCAGTGAGTAAGGGTCCTTCCTCCCTCTTCTGTCCACTCGTAGGGGTGTGTGCCTTGTCTGAATACTAGCGGGCGTGGACCCCACGCATGTACTAGAGGGGATGAACCCCGTGTGTGGACCAGTGGGGCTGTGTGTACCCTGTCTGTACACTAGTGGGGGTGGACCCCATCTGTTCCAAGTGGGGGATGAACCCCATGTGTGCACCAGTGGGGGTGTACACCTTGTCTGAATACTAGCAGGGGGTGGACCCCACATGTGCACTAGCGGGGGATGAACCCATATGTGCACCGGTGGGTGTGTGTGTACCCCATCTGTTCCTAGTGGGGCTGGGTCCCTTCTACGCACTAGTGAGAGGCATGGACCCCCATGTTCCTAGTGGTGTTGGCCCCACTCACCCGTCCACTCGGGTGGGCAACGGCAGTTGTAGGTGTTGACGCCGTCCACACAGGTACCCCCGTTCCTGCAGCTGTGTCCCGGGCAATCATCTATGTTCTCCTCACAGTTCTGCCCGGTGAAGCCTGCGGGGACAGACGGGCCGGTCAGTCCCTCTCCTGGCTCCAGTCTGACCCCACTCCAGGCAGAGAGCTGGCCCTGGTGTCTGTGAGTAGAGCCCGCTCCACAGGCACGGGGACAGTGTTCCGGAAGGCTCTAGTGCTCCAACTCTCTCAGCGAACAGCCCCCGCCCGGAGTTCCAGGAACCGGGCATTGCCAAGGCTGGGCTTTGGTCTGGGTTTTCTACGACACCCCAGAAGGCGGCCCCTGCAGTGAGGGCGGTGGGCCCAGGTGCCCCCTCCCCGCAGACTGAGTCCCCAGGTAGGCCCACCTCTGCCTCACGGATCCCTGTTAGCTATTAATCCACCCAGCTCCCTGCAGAGCAATTATCAACCCAGAGAGGTGCGCCTGGCGAGAGCGGAACCCGAGGCCGGTTACTCATTAACACCTCCAGGGCACCCTTGAACCCCTCTCCCAGGACCCTCCGCCCACCAGCTGCACCCCAAACCCAGCCTGGGCCTCCTGGCTTGTGGATGATTGACTTCTCTCTGAGGGTGGGGCCGCCTGGGGCGCGGGGCTATGGACACACATCCCAGGGGGGACTCCCCACCACCGGGCCCTGGGCCCCAGTTCCTCTGCCTCAGTCCCCGCCCTGTGAAATGTGACCAGAGAGCCTGCCCACACTGGGGGGGGACCCCGCTGGCACACTGGGGGGGGGTGGACCCTGCCGGCACACTGGGGGGGGTGTGGACCCCACCTGCACACTAGTGGGGGTGTGGACCCTGCACTGGTGATCTGTCTGTAAGCTAGCTGGAACAGCTAGGCTGGCAGAGTGCAGGGTTCCCCTGGACCCCTCAGAGGGTCTCCTGGAACGCTGACCTGGGACAATAGGGGAGGAGCAGGCAAGGTCCCTTGGACAGGAGTGGGGGTGTGGACCCCGTCTCCATTCTCTCCTCCCCGCTGGCAGCCTAGGGCCTGGACACCCTCAGAGGCCTGGCTCTTGGTGGCCTCTTCTTCCTCTCACCAAGCTCCACACCCCACCCCAAGGCTGGAAGCCAAGCAGGGTTTGAATCCAGGGCCTGGGCAGGCCAGGCGGGCAGGTGGACACCCCCCCACATGGACAGGCACGCGCACACATGCACGCGTGCGCAGCAGCCCGGGCTGTGGCCACGCGGGGCCCAGTCACCAAATGACTGGTAGGAACTGCTCGCTTGGCTCCTGCGAGTGGAGGCTGGGGCTTAAGGAGGCCTACCACTTCCCCTTCTCAGGGCTTGGCGGGGGGGGCGGTCTCTGGGTCACCCCAGGGTCATGAGGGGCCTGGGCACCCCTCCCACCCTGGCACCTCTCCAACACCCACCTGCCCAGCCATCCTTGCTCCCTTCCATGGGGATGAAGCTGAGCAGAGGGTGAGGGGGTCCCAGCCCCGCCTTGTCCCCACCGTCGTCAGCGTCACAGCCTTTATTTTTAGATTGGCAGCGATATTGACTCAAACCAAAACCACAGTGCACCTGGGGGAGGGGCTGTGCCCGCCTGTCCGCTAGGCCCTCAGCCCCCACCAGGGACACAGCCTGCGCCCATGGGCGTCTGGGGAAGTGACAGTTCCCTGGGGCCTGGAGATGCCGCGGGGCAGGCCTCGGTCACATACATGGGCGCTGGGCCGTCCTAGGGCATCTCTTCTCACTGTGGGGTACAGGGTGCCTCTCCCCAGGCCCTGCCCTGCGGGGCCACCCTGTCCAGCGTACCTGGCAGGCAGGCGCACTCGTGGGTGGTGTCTCCCGTGGGGCGGCAGGTGCCCCCGTTCTGGCAGGGTGAGGGGCTGCAGGGCAGGTAGGGCAGCTCGCAGTGGGGGCCGGTGTGGGTAGCGCGGCAGGTGCACTGGTAGGAGCCCACCTCGTTGCGGCAGGTGCCCCCGTTGCGGCAGGGCCCCGGGCTCTGGCTGCACTCGTCCACGTCCTGCCGGCAGGTGGGGCCGTGGAAGCCAGGTGGGCAGCGGCAGATGTACGAGGCCTCGAAGGGCAGGCACTGGCCACCGTTGGCACAGGGGTTGGAGGCACAGGGGTCAGCCTGCTGGCACGTCTTCCCTGCGCAGTGGGAACCAGGGAGCGGTCAGGGCCATCTAGAGCAGGTGAAGGCCCGAGTTCCTTCCAAAGCCAAGCTCTTGAAGCTGCCGGCTCCCCAGGGAGAGCCAGGCCCCTTCTTACCAACCGGGGGTGGGGTGGGGGGGTGGCGTCCAGACCCTCACCTGACCAGCCCGGGGGGCAGTGGCATTTGTATTCATCCAGCCTCAGCAGGTCGCAGGTGCCACCGTTCCGGCAGGGGTGGGTGAGGCAGGCGTTGTCCAAGGGTGTCAGGCAGAGCGGGCCGGAGAAGCCCAGCCGGCAGCTGCAGGTGTAGTCCACGGTGCCCCCACGCTCCAGCACGTGGCAGGTCCCGGCGTTCTTGCAAGGTGCACTGAGGCAGGGGCTGGGCACCTGGCATCGTGGGCCCACGAAGGCACCGCTGCAGCTGTGGGGAGAGGCCAAGCTGTGAGCTCCCCGCCTGCCTCCTGCCCACCACACCTGGGTCTCCACTGACCAGCCCCCGTCCACCTCACGAGCAGCAGGCACCGCCTTGTGCGGGGCTCAGGTCCGGAGGCAAGGAGGACGGTGTCTTTATGTATCATGTGGCAGGCCCAACTCTGGGGCCCATGGAGGGAGGGAAGTCGCCCCTCTCTCATCACGTTAAGGAGACCCCCAGGGGAGAGGCTGGCCCCACAGCGGGCACTCACATTCACAGGGAGGGCGAGGAGGCCGAGGTCCGCTCACAGGACCACCTGTGCCAAAGGGCCACCCGGCACCATGCCTGGGTTGGGCTCCTGACCGCTGGGGGCCTGGAACCCCATCGGTAAACCACTCATGTGTGGCCGCTGCATCCCAGCAGCTGGGGGACCATCCCCAAGGGTGGGCTTGACCCCAGGCCCGAGCCTACCCCCAAAGTGTCTCCCCCCCCCACACTCCGGGTGAGCAAGAGGCTTTGCCGCAATGGAGTCCCGGCGTTTCTGGAAAGCAGGTGAGTTTCCGAGCCTTGAACAGCCATGTGCCTTCCTCCCTCGGTGTCTGCACGGTCTGACCCCCAACCCCATCCTCTGCCTGCCCGTGGACTTCTCCTCGGGCAACGGGCACACAGGTTCCAGAGCGGGGCTGTCCAGGAGCTGGATGCCCGTTTCCACGGCTGGAATGACCCAGTAGCACAGGGAGCTGCCCCAGTCTGCTGAGCCCCCAACCCCACCCTCTGCCACCTGTTGGCCCAGCCTCCAGGGCCGAGGCCATAAAATGAAGGCCCAGGTCACCTGGAGGCCTCTGGGAAAGCTCATAAAAACCCTGGGACCCGCCAGACCCAGCACTTCCCAGAGCAAAGGCTCTGAGGCAGAACATCCCCCCACCCACAGCCTCCCAGGAGGGCGGCCCACAGTTGCCTCTCCACCACCCAGCTCAGGCCCTGGCCAGGGGTGGCCTCCATGCGGGCAGCACGGAGTGGAAGGTCTCAGGAAAGCTGAGACACCCCCCGCCCTGTGAGAAGACCCCCAAGCTGGGTGGAGGCCTCTGAGGGGCTTTGGGCACCTGTCTCCCTGATGGCTTTTATCTGTGGTGGTGGTGAGGGATGGACAGAGGGGAGGACGCAAAATGGCCACTCGGTCCACCATCTGGTGGCAGAAGCCAGAAGCCTCTGACCAACTGGTTCAAAGAAAGACCGCCCTGCCCCCGCTCCCTCTCCGCCCTGCGGGGCCCCCCACCCCCACCCACCCCCGCCCCCGTCCCAGCGCTGGGAGTCCATGCAGGCCTCCCCCTCATGGCTCCCGTCCAGGTCCACGCTGGGCCCTCAGAGCCGTGGGCGCCTGCCAGTGCACACTCAGGGAGCGGCCACCGTTCCCCCAGCACCCCTGCCCCTGCCTGAGTCCAGTTACAGGTGGGCGGGGCACCCGTCAATGCCTCCATTGTCAGCGGGGACTGGGCCTCGGGTCTGGCGGGGTGATGGTGGTGGGAGGGGGGTTATGTACCGCTCAGCTGCTGACAAAGCCAGGAGGGGGGGTTGGCAGGGGGTGTCACCTCATCAAAGGGCCTTGCCCCCCACTACCACCCCCTGCCCCCAGCAAACGCTGGGTGGATGCCTGAGTGGGACACGATAGCGCAGGTCTCCGCTCCCAAGCAGCCCCAGGATGGGACGATGGGTGGGGGCCACTCTCCCTCCAGCCTCAGGCCATGCCCTGCTGGGTGTGTCTGGTTCCCGCACTGTCCCGCGCAGCCTGTGCCTGCGAGGACACGCCCCGTACGTAGCCCAGGCCCAGCAGTGGACAAAGGGCGCCGGGAGCAGGTGCATCTGCGGACAGGGAGGTGGCGGCAGCAGCAGCTGCTCCAGGCGGGTGCAGCCGGCCGCCAACCCAAAGGCGGGGCGAGGAGGCTCCCCACGGGGGAATGCAGAGGCTGTGAAGGGCCCTTTGTCCCCGGCCGCCAGCCCTGGGACACCACCGTGAAGGCTCACTGCCCGCAGGCCGTTCCCGCCAGGGCCTGTGGCTGCTCACAGGCACTGCTGCTGGGGCGGGCCTCCGCGGGGGTGGACGGCCCAGCAGGTGTGTAGAGGGGGCAGCTGAGCCAGCGGGCGGGCCTAGGGGCAGCTGGGGACTCAGATACAAGGCACTCCGCACCGCAAGGTCCTTCTCCCACTGCCCCAGCCTGAGCCCACCTGCCTGCCTCTCCCACACCTGTGGAGACACCCGTCACCCCCGTTCACAGTGCCCAGACTTCCCTGGGGCTGGCGCCCAAGTTCAACAAGGCTTGTGGCCACCACCACCCCCTCCCAACCCCCCCACCCCATGGGCTGCATCCCAGCCTGATGGCCCCAACTGAGAAGGCACCCAGTTCAACCCCTGCCTCTACCCAACAGGTGCCCGGTGCCCAGCCTGGCCCAGCCATGGCCAGCCTGTGGACTGTGCAAGCACCCGCCAAGCAGACGAGGTTGTCCCTGCCCACACAGTCCTTGCCAGGGGCCCCTCACTCCCCCCTGCCTCTGTCCCCTGCCCCAAGTCCGGGCCTGCCCCCACAAAAGAAGGCTCATCCCAGCAGGTGAGCACGGTGTGTGTGGGGGGGTGTTGGGGGCAGGGGACTCCCAGTTAGGGGCTAGGTTTTTCTGGCAGACGCCCCTGCCAGGGTGCCAAGTGGCCCCGCTGTCTGGTACCCACAGGGCCAGCCTCCTGTTTGTTCTGGATTCAGTCCTGCCTCTGTGAGACCCCACCACCACCTGGCCCCTCTTCCCGCCGCGCTCCGTGGCCGCTGTGACCTTTCACCCGGGACAAATTCTAAATTGTACTGTTTTCCTTTTTCCGCTACGTGGCCATCTGCCACCCTCCAGGGGGCAGGCAACAGTGCCCTCAGCCCCAGAGGGAGGGAGGGGGAGGCAGGGGGGACTGAGGAGGGGCAGAGGATTCAAGGCGTCTGCAGGCTGAGCTAGGGGGTGGGAGTCAGGGCCGGGGGCTGAGCACTGCCCCCCTTGTGGGGTCAGAGACCAGAGGAGCCAGGGACAGACTCAGGAGGCACTCCCTGGTCCCCACTAAGGGGTGTCGAGGACTTTGGGGTGGGGGTAGAGCCCTCGGTGGTCCGTGCTGAAGGGGTCAGCCTCTCTGTGCTCAGAGAGGGTCCCAGTGCCACTGTGGGAGCTTCCAGAGCCACCACAGAGCCCAGGGGACTAGCCCGGTGGGTACAGCCCTGGCAGGGGGCGGGAGGGGGGTGTCACACTGTGACAACACACAAGGCTCCCCCGGCTGGCAGAGATGGGGTGAGCCTGAGAGGGGTGCTCCTGGGGTCCTGGAGGGGTGGGAGGCACACAGGTTGGAGGCACTGCCCCTCCCAGCCAAGTCCCTGCGTGGAGAGCCCACTGGAGTGGCAGGTGAGACCCCCGTCACCCTCCCCATACCACAGGGGACCACCCAGGACAAGGGGGGCTCTCTCCACGCTCCAAGCAATGAACAGTGCAGACAGACTCCGGGCGGGTCCTCCGGGGTGGCTGGGGGGGCAAGGCCCGGATACCTCCCCACCGCCCCTAGCAGGTCCCCACCTGATGGGGACACCTGCTCAGAAGCCCTGCCCCTCCAGTGGCCTGCTCCCTGTGACGTAGCCCAGGCTCCTGCTCTGAGGGGCAGGCACCATCCAGCTCAACAGGCCACTGGCTCTGAGGGATCAGATAGGGGTGGCTGGGGGACATGGGGTTTCGGCAACCTGCCTGGCCTGTGGCCCTCAAAGGCCCTACTCTGCAACCCCAAGAAGCACTCAAGATGGATGGTCTCAGACAAACGGGGTGTCTGTCATCACCCCCAAACATGGGAGAACCGAGGCCAGGGCGACATCAGGAGATGGAGTTACCCCTCGTCTGAGGCTTGCACACCCCAGGCCTGGGCCCAGGCCAATCAAAGCTGGGCACCGCCCCAGGCTCAGAAATGATGTGTACCCCAGTGATCCGCCAGGGTCCTTTCCTGGAGGGAACCGAACAGAGGAGCACTGAGAGCAGGCTGCCCACACCAGGGTCCCCCAGCCCACCCCACCCCACTCCTATTTGTCTCACGTCCCCCAAGAGCCCTGGGTTGGTGCTGGGGCCTCATGCAACCCCTACCTGGGATCCACTCCCAGCACCTGGGGGCCGAGAAAGCTGACCTTCCCCAGTCAGGCCTTCTCCCTGCTGCACCTCCTGCCCTCCTGGGACACCCAGAGGGTGCAGACACCCAGGGGAGCTTCAGGACACAGACCTGGGGTGGGCTGCCCTCAGGGTCCCCACCAGCCCAGCAGTAGGTTTCAGAACTGGCCCCTCATTGTTGTGGGGACAGGGGGTGTTGGCCTCCCCTTTTGTCTTGTGTGGTTAGGCAGGAGGAAGGGGGGGTGGCAGCTTCCCAGGGTTCTAGGCTGGGCTGGTGGGGAAGCCCTTTGTGGGAAGCTTGTCCCACCAGGGCAGGAAGCAGCCCCCCCACCCCATTGTCTCGCTCAGCTCAGGACTGGGAAGTGGCGTGTCCTGTCTGGACGCTTCCTGGAGACTGTGCTGTGGGCACCCTACGGGGCCAACCTCTCCACGCCTCGTAGGCACAGCCTGGTCAGCCCAGGCCATCAGGAGCTCATGCCACCCCTGAGCCCCTTGTGTGTGTGCGTGGGTGTGTGTGTGTGGGGGGGGTGACAAAGACCCACTCAAACCCTGCTCCATGACAGGTTGTCCCCAAGCCTGGGTAGGGCTGGGGGTGTCGGCCCCCTAAGTGGGTAAGCCTACCACCACAGTCACTGCCCTAGCAGAGCCAAGCCCAGAGCTGCCCCAAAGATGGAGGGCACGTGAGAGAAAGGGCCGGGCCACTGGCACAACAGCACCCAGGGGGGCGAGTTACATCAGCAAGCACAGGTGGGCTTCTCAAGCCACCAACGGACACCAGCAACCTTCCCCGGGCTCAGCCCAGCACCCACAAAGGACACCCAGGTGCAGGGGACCCAGGTGTCCCCACAGCTGTGCAGTACCCATCAGTTCATGAGTACCACCCAGCCCAGGGCACACTGTACGCACAGGGCTGGCACTAGGCCTGTTTCATAGAAGGGAACACGGAGGCCTGGGGTAGGCGATATCGGGATATCGTAGACAGCAGGGACCTGGGAGTGACCCTTCACCCCTGCTCTCCAGGGAGCCAGATGCCAGTGCTGGTGGGGACAGACAACTGGAGGCAGCTCCCTGGGAAAGAGGAGGAGGGGAGGGGGGGGGTCATCCACCCCCACAACCTTGCAGCTGCCCCACCCTCAGCCTGCATTTCCCGCCTGACTACCTGATCCCCAGAGGCTACCACTCGGACAATGCCCGCTCACATCCCACAGGCCGGCTGAAACCCAAGCCAGGGGTGGGGAGGGGCCTCAACACCACTGCCTCACCCATCAGAAGGGTCCCACGGCATGGGGAGGGGTGTTGGGGGGTCTTCAGTGCCCCAACAAGGGGCTCTCCCACCACCCTCAGCACAGGGGACGGGCACAGTGCACCTCAAAGACGCCCATGCTGGTGGCCCCCAGCAGACAGACAGAGGCTTCTCGCATTCCTACACTGCTCCCTGGAGACCAGCCTCCCCCCTCCCCCAGCCTGTCTGTGCGCAGTGTGGACCCCAACCAGGCCTCGCTGTCCCGCCTGCAAGCTGTCCGGTAGCCTGGGCAGCTGAGCAAGCCATTTCCCCTGCCACCAACTCCGCTCTGTCCGCAGAGGGGCTGCCTGACAGAGGATGCTGCTCCCAGCTCAGCCAGCCCAGTCCTGACACCTGAGCGGACCCTGCCCTGCCCCCCGTGAGGCATGACCTCTCCCAGACCTAGCAAACCTCGCTGAACCACACCTCCCCTGTACCCCACAGAACCTCATCTGAACCCTCAAATTCTGCCTGAATCTACTGGCCTCTCACAAACACAGAGCACCGTGTTGGAACCCCCAAACCTTCCCCGAACCTCACAACCTCATCAGAACCCTCGATCTGCCCCTGAACCCACACAAACTCTCCCGAGTTCTGCACGCTGTGACCGGGCTCTGGGTGGGACCCTTTGGGTGAGTGGGTACTCACTCAGTGAGGTCTAGGAGCTGGGGTGTAGGGCCCAGGGGGCACCACTACGCATGGATCAACAGAGGTGGGCGGTAACACGAACACCCACCTGCCTGCGCTGAGGCCCCGCCTGTGAGGGGCCTCACCGCAGGTCTGCACACCTGTGAGGCCCTCAGTCAGGGGCCACACGCCCTGGCCACTGGCTAACACGCAGGTCACAGGCTGAGTCCATAACAAATGTCCAGCGGTGGCAGCGAGCATGGCCACGGCCCAACAGCTGCCCAGCCACCTGCTGCACCTGCCCAGGTGTGACCAGAACAGGGCCTGTGCCTACGGAGCACCCAGATGCGACCAGGGCAGGGCCTGGCCAAGCACCAGGCGTGACAACCAATGGTAAGGGCTGGCTGAGGCCCCTGCTGGCTGGGTGCTGGATTCCTAGGGCCTCTGAGAGGCACACACAGCTTCGCCAGGCTCCCTAGGGACTCCCCACCCTACACGGAAGAGGCTGCCCGCTGGGCCAGCAGCGGAGGAAGTCAGGAGGCCTGGCTAACGGGCTGGCGGGGGGCTTCCCACAGGGTGACCCTTACTGCAGGGAGGCCCCTGGGGAAAACACAGGGCCGCCAGCATCTGGCTTCTCCCAGCCCTCGTTTCCAGTAACTGTGGCGTTTCCGCTCACCAACAACCAATGCGCAGAGGAAATGGTGGGAGGCAGCCCGCAGCCCCGCCGCCGGCCTCAGCCCGGGCAAACCTTCCCACCCACTCCACTCACACGTGTCTGCCTCCTCGCCACTCCCGAAGGGCCCCCCACTCTAGTCCTTGAGGGCCCCGGGAAGGCTGGGCAGGGTGGGGCCTGCACCCCCAGCCTCCTACAGGGTCCCTGGCTCAGCTGTCCCGTCATCTGCGTGCAGGCAGCAGGTGGTATCAAGGCCAGGCGGCTGCCCTAATCACAGGGACAAGAGGGTGGGGGTACCAGACAGGGGCACCTCTCCTCGAAGTACCCCATGTCGTCGGGGATGTCTGTGACAGAGAAAGTGACTGACAGGCTAACAACTCCTCTCTGACGTGACCACACATGCCAGTCTCTTATCAGGTCCGCCGGGCAAACACCTGCGGCTGGGTGACTCACGGACAGGCCGCCGCCTGGCTGCTTCTCACTGCCCAGGTCCCCAAGCCCTGAGCACAGGTGCCTGGGATGGACACCAGGATGAGGCTCTGGCAGTTGGCAAGCTGCCCCCAGCTCCCCGACGTCTCAGTAGGGGGGCCAGGAGTCCTCAGACATTTCCCATCCCCTCTGCACCAACAGGGGCCTGGGGACCACACGGCCAGCAGCCGCCACCCCAGCTTCGTCACTCCCTGGGAGAAAGTGACCAGCAAATTGCGCATGTCAACAGCAGGCTGGGAGCTGCTTACCCAGCGCCCAGAGCAACCATGCCTAGCCCCCGAGAGGCTACAGCAGACGCAGCCAGGTGCCCAGCTCCACGCTGGCCGCCGTCCTAGGGCTGGTCAGAGCTTCCACCCCGTCCCATCCAGGCCGAGAGGCCAGGGTTCTGGCCGGGTCAAAGGCCCACTTGGGCAGAGGTCAGACCATGGGGTGCCTCCCCCCATGTCGTGCCCCCTTCAAAGCAGCAGCTTCATCTCAGGAGATTCAGGGAGGGAGGGGTAAGAGCAGGATGTGCCCCCCCCAAGCATGGGGTGTTGGGGGGAAGCGCCCCTTCCAGAGGGCTGCCTGTCTGGGGGCATCGGGTGGGGGGCAGAGTGAGGGAGTCCCACAGCAGGAGGCACAGTGGACACGTCTGCTCCCAGGACCCCCACAAACCTGGGGAAGGCCGGCAAAGCACACACACCTCTGCCCAGCCCAACCGCCCGAGGACAAGCAGGTGTCCGTCCAGAGGCTACGGTCTCACGTCAGGGGTGGCCCCGCCACTATGTGCCCCATGGAGGAGGAGGTGCAGTCTGCTCACGGGACAAAGCAGGGGCCCCCACTGCACCCACCCACCCCCAGGCTGCTCAGTGTCCAGAAGCTAGGTGGGGCCAGGGACAGCGGCAGCACGAAGGGAGGACCCTCCTGGAGCCCCAGGGACAAAGAGCCTGGCTCAGGGCGGCCGCTAGGTTGCAGAGACAGGCACCTTGCTTGTCAGTGGCCTTCACCCACCACGGATGCCCACCACCCATGGGCCCTGCTGGCTGACCTGTAGCCAGTCCCTGACACCTCCAGGGAAGGGCTCGCTGAGGTGCCTGCAACCTGGGGCCAGGACGCTTGCTGGGCTAGGTGTGAGCAAGAAGGTCCCAGGATCCCAATCACGGGACCGCCCACCACTCTCCACCTAACTAATTTCCGCTAAAGCGTGAGGGACTGCCCGGGGGTGGCAGGGGCGGGGGTCGAGGGGACACTCCAAGACCAGCTTCAGGCCACCAAGTCGCTGCCTCAGAAACGGCCAGGGTGGTGACCTTTGTTTCTGTAAAGCACACCAGGGGTTCCCACGTTCACTGGACGGCAGAACCGATAGGAAACGGAATGGACTGCAGCCTTTCAGCA
>NW_022103922.1:1652965-1657577 GCF_000313985.2 Echinops telfairi
AGCAGCCTGATCTGAAGTGCTGTGTCCCAAGGGGACAGGGGGTGGGAGACACGGCACACACACACACACACACACACACACACACACACCACATGGAGGGGACAAGCCCTCACCCAGCAGGGAGGCCCACCTGCCTTGAAGGCCAAGCCACCGGGGACCCGCATGGAGTACCACCTGTGGCTGGGGTGGGGCAGACCTGCCCTAGCTAACCCCCTCAACACCCCCCAACCTGCTGTCCATCTGGAAGTCCCAGCCCCCAGTACTTCAGGCCCTGCTCCGGCCCCTAGCTCCCTGTCTGCCCTGCTCCACCCCCTTCCTGCTAAGGTCACCCCCTTCTTTCTGGTTAGAAAAAACATTATTTTCTCAATGGAAAAAACATCAGTTTCCGTTCTGAGGCAGAGTCGGCCAAGGAGGCCCCGCCTGCCGCCGCTGCACACCCGGCCCGCCCCCCACGGCGTCCCCACCCCCACACGGAGAAGGCAGGTGACACTTGCCCTCTGATCAATATTTTTCCCAAACCGCCGTTCCCCCCCACCTCAGAGCGTGGAGACCGGTGGCGGGCCTCGGGGGGAGCAAGGCACTACCCTCGGTGCTGGCAGGGCGACGGGGCAGGGGTGGACAGACGAGGCCAGGTGGCATCTGCATGACTGGCCACGTGCTGGGAACACCACCCCGCTGCCTCTTACCCCGAGGCCAGGAGCCATGTCCATGCCACACAGCATCATTGCTGGGGAACCTGGCTTCCTTGCTGTCCTCACCTGGGCTCCCTCAGCCCCCCAGAGCTACAGCCTGAGGATCCCTCAGGGGAACACCCAAACACCCTCCCCAAGCAGCCCCACAGCCCACCCAGGGACTCAGTCTACACCCCACTGATGGAGCGCAGGCCCCCAGAGACCAGCCTGTCAGCCCACAAGCAGATGGGACAAGGGGGGGGCCAATGCAGTCCAGGCATCCAAGGGCAGCCACACGGGCAGACCAAGTGCCTGCAAAGCAATGACCCCAGGTCTCTGGGCCAGGCCCCAAGCCCAGGAGCATCCACAGGGAAAGCCCTGCCAGACCCCAGTCAGGGGACAGCACACCAGCCTATGTCCCTGACCCAAACGCCACGCTGGCTGCCCTCAAGGCAAGCCCGCTCCCAGCAACCCTATAGGACAGGGCAGAACTGCCCCTGTGGGTTTCAGAGGCTGTCAGTGTTCACCAGGCCAGTGACCTCATAGTGAGTGTGAACCGCTGGCCTTGTGGACGGCAGCCGGACCCATCACCCACTGTGTCACCCGGCTCCGGCAGCCACTGGGTCCGTTCCGACTGGTGACCCCCCAGGACAGCACGAAGGTGCTCCCCTGGCTTTCTGAGGCAGCACATCCCGGCGCAAAGAGGAGGCCTCGTCTTTGTCTGGAGATCCACCGGGTAGTTTGAACCACTGACCATGCGGTGAACAGCCCACCACACTAAGGTTCCTACTAAAGACACCCCAAACTCTAAATCCCCACAAGCAGGGGTTGGGGACAGACAGCCGGGCCTCCAGCCTTGCACCCATATGCCAATCTCCCCTCCCCATGAGGTCCCCACCTGTACACAGAAGCATCCAGAGGTCGACCCCAGGGGAGGGCCTATGTGGGAGCAGCCCCAGGCGATCATGCCACCCTCCCACCCCCAGTCCAGTGCTCCAGCCACCTGACTGGCCTCCAGGGGTGCGGACTATGACTCACCCCGCAGTCAGCACAGAAGTGCCAGAGAAGCTTCCCAGGCCACGACTGGGTGCTGTGGCCTGAGCCACCGTTGTGCTGGGGACTCCTGGGGGAGAGGACATGGCCCCTACTGCCCCTGCCAGTGCTAGCTCCCCAAAGGCAGAGAGGGAGGGACTCCTGCCAGGGGCTGGCAGCCTCCCCCAAGATGGGGCTGATCCTGAACCCCAAGCAGGGAGCTGCCCAAAGGTACAGACCCAGTACTGGCCTCTCCACCGCCATCCACCCTCACCCCGGCTGGATTTGCCGATCGAGCACAATGGGGGTCTCTGTGGACCGTACTTGGCAGAGCGCCTGGCCAAACTGGGGCCAGCTTTCCCGCCAAGGAGAAGGGTGCAGGCGGGTGTGGGTGGGGCTGAGCCAGAGACTTAGTGGGGGCTAGCTGGTGCAGGGGAGGGCCCTGGACCCCAGGTCTGGGCGCTCACACCATAACCTGGTTCTCTGGAAATGTCTTTGCAATGATAAAAGGAGGTGGAGATGGGGTGGGGGGCTGCCGCAGGTCCCACCCTCAATGCCATCTCCAGTCAAGCAGACCCCTGACCCTCCCCAGCCTCCTGGGTCAGGACTTTACTCCCTGGGAGCTCAGGAAAGGACCACCCCAACTCTCCACCAGCACCTCACCCCGCCGCCTTCCCTCCCAAAGTCCTCCCTCCCAAAGTCCTCCGCAGCAGTTATAAGCGTCTAGCTGCCTCCTGAATAGGGGCGAGGGAGGGGGCATTCTGGGAAGCCGTGCATAATTAATCACACCGCATTAATCCGCCTTCCCAACAATGGTGGCTGCACTGCCACGGAATCCCAGCTGTCGGTTCTGAATGAAAGGAAACAAGATTTAGGGCATCAAGCGTCCCTGCGGCTTCTGCAGGGGGAGATGGCCCCCCAAAAGCAAAAAAAAAATAAAAAAGAGCTCGCATTCATCAGGATCTGACAAAGGCCGGCCGCTTGCTCACGTAATTGGCTCCAGGGTGCGGGGGTGGGGGGGAGGGGGCCTGGGGCTGCTGGTGGGCTGGCCGTTGTCAGGGGAATGGGGCGGTCAGTGGGTGGACCCGCCCCAGGACCTCCTCAGTATTCTCCTCAGGAAACAACTCAAGTTGAAGGACATCAGCCCAGCTTGGACTGCGGTCAGGAGGGGGGGGTGGCGGGGGAAGCGGGGCACGCTGGCACTCCATGCAGCTCCCTGGGCTCCAAGCCCACACTCCAGCCAGCTGAGGTCGGAGCCAAGAGGGCACCCACTCAGGCTCGCCTGCCCAGCGGTCACTCCCTCTGAGAGGAACCTCAGGTCCTGGAGGGCAGGTCTCGGGGTTTGACTTTGCACCGGCTCATCAATTTCCTTCTGAGAGGCTCCCCTGCCCACGGGTGCTCAGCCCACCCAGAGGAGGGGATACCCTGCCTGCTGATAGCAGGAGGGTGTCCTGAGCCCTCCACAGCCCTGCTGTTTCTCAGGGGCTTCGGGGAGAAATGAGTTTCAGAATTCGCACTCAGAGCCCAGCAGGCCAAGGTGGCCCCTCCCAGGCCAGCCCGCTCACACGCGGCCTAATTGTGAGTGATTAAGTAATTGCCAGACTTTGTCCAATAAAAATCAGCACGTGACTTTCCCAGCTTCTGGGCCATCTTCACAGACAATGGCCTAGTGTTGAGTCCTGGCTGCCCAGCGGCAGGGGCTCCATCCAGCTCCCCCAAAAGCAACAGGTCCCGGAGGGGCGCATACTCACACACAGGCCTCCGAGCCATCGGCAGACACTTCACATTTCCCGCCATTCAAGCAGGTCTCCTCTGGCTGGGAACACCGTAGGCCTGGGGGGTGGGGGGCACAAGAGAAAGGGGGTCAGCTGAGGGGCCTGCCCAGGGCCATGGCTTCTGGGGACAGAAAGCCAGCCCGCCCTGGGCACCAGCTTTGGTCTGAGGGCAGCGTCAGACCTCATCTAGAGAGCTCTGCTCACTTCTGGGGTCACAGGACCCCCTCCCTATAGGAACCCCCAAAGGCCTCAAGGTTCCAAAGTTGGAGATGGGGGCGGGGAGGGCTGGCAGGTGGGCAGGTGGTGCCCCAAGTGGAGGCTGGCAGCAGCAGCAAAGAATGAGGAGCTGACCCTTGGCCACTCCCCAGATTTGCACCCCAGGGACACCCCTCCCCCCAGTCCGTTTTCCCCAGAGCCCTGGGAGTCTGGGGCCCCCACCCAGCCAATGAGGTTGTCTTGCTGTTCCACCGTGCTGGGGGAGGAGGGGGGCGAGCAGAGCGGAGGGGTGGGGGCGGCCACACCGGGCTCCCGCTCGTGGGAAAATGCGACAGCTGCGCGGCCCGCCGCCCCGCCCGCCAACAAAGTGCCGGCAGCGGAATCAGAGCTGCCCATTGTCGCCGGCCGCCCCGCCTCGGCGGACACCCAATACCTGCTCCCGCGCGGGCAGCTCCAGGGCAGCCCGCCACACCCAGGGGCGCGCGGAGGGCCCCAAGGGGAGGGAATGCGACCCCACTGCCGAGCGGAGAGTGGCACCCCTCCTTTTCCACCCCACTAGCTGGGCTGCAGCCCTCTGCGGGGGCGGGGCGGCGCGGGGACCGGGTCTCAACTTTCCGACGGGAGGAAAAGTCTCACCGCCAACTTTCTGGGAGGAGGGCACTCCGGGGCTCCATTCCCGATTCCCGGGGTGGGGCCGGGATGGAGATGGGGAGCCGGCTTGGAAACGCGCCCCCTGCCAAGTCTCCCTCTCTCTGCCTCCACGTTCGCCAAACTTGAACTCCGCAGGGTAAAGCGAAAGTTAGTTCCGCAAGGGGTGCTCCCCCAACCCCGCCACCAACGGCTGTGACGTGGGTCCCGCACCCCCCCCCGAGATCCAGCCTGGGGGCGGGGCTCCCCGCGGGGGCCCCCCGGGGGCTG
>NW_022103922.1:1658525-1674816 GCF_000313985.2 Echinops telfairi
GGGAGGGCGGGCCGGCGCAGGCACTGCTTGTGGCTTCCAAGTTGCCCCGACCCAAAGTTTGGCCAGTGCAGCGGAGGGATCCTGCCCCGCCGCGCCGCGCCTCGCAGCCCCGACGACAATTGGGGACAATTTGCATCTCAATGGCCGAGGAGGCGCGGCGGGGTGGAGAAGGGGAGGCCGCGGGGCCGGGCCGGCGGGGCGAAGTCCGGGTGGCTGAGCGGGCTGGACTGCGGAGGCCAAGTTTGGGGAGGTCCCTGACGAGCAGGGGCATGGAGCGCCCCAGCCCGACCCCCAGCCGGCCCGGAGCAGCCCTTGACCCCGAAGAAAGGTGGCCCCCCGGCGTGGCCACAGGGCCAGAGACTAAGGGCCAGAGGGGCGGCTCACAGCTAGTGCCCCGCCTCTCGAAGGACGCTCTCGGTCACTGCCTGCCCCAACACTGTACACCTGCAAGGCCCAAGACCCAGCTCTGCACAGCCTCAGACCACCGTGGCCCTCCCCAGACAAGGGCTTGTCCACCGATGCCAGAACAGGGCCCCAGCACCAAACCGCTAAGCGCTGTCTGTTCGCCAATATCAGCGCTGGGGCAGAGCCTGTCCTGGCCCTGGGGAGTGAACTGAAGACAGAAAGTGGCCCCACCCCGCGGTGGGGCCTGCTGAGGTCCAATGGCCCTGGCTGGCAAGGGTGGAGATGTAGGACCCCCACCCCCACCCCACCCTCCAAGCTGCCCGAGTCCCCACGCTTTTGGAGGCAGAAGGTCTGCTCAGGGAGCAGACAGATTCCCACTTTGCCACCCAGCCTGCTCCCTGCCTTCCTTGGCCCACCTGTGGCTGGGCAGTGGCAGCAGGCTGACCCTGCTGGCCCAGGTCCTTGGCTGCTCCTCCCTCCGGGGGCCATGAGTAATTTCTGGGGCATCAGTCCTCTGGGCAGGCTGCACCAGCGGACTCTCCCCTAGAAGGAAGAGTGGGGATCTGAGCACACACCCCCCAACCCTTGTGCTTCCCAGTGTCCCCCCACCAGAGCCCTGATTGCCCCATCCAGCCCTGGCCAAGGAGCAGCCTACAGCGGGATGGGGAAAAGGGATCCAGGCCTGGGGCCTTGGGTCTGCGTCTTGGTGTTCTGACAGCCTGTCCACACTGGACCTCTGTCCTCCAGATGGCCACTCACTCTTGACAGTCACTCCAGCCACAGTGGCAGGAAGCCAGGCCTCAAACCTGTGTTGCCTGCGGCTGACGAAGCCAGGAAGGCTGAGCGTGGTAGCCGGCCGAGTCTCCCCGACCCTTGCTAACCTAGGCCTGGCTGGGGGCTGGGGCTCCTGATGGATTATGAAGTCCGGACACTGTGACCTTCTGCTGGGGAGGACAGGGCTGGGGAGTGGCCCATGCAGGAGCTAAGGAGAAATGATGGGGGTGGAGTAGTGGGGCACCCGAGACCGCAGTGAGAGAGTAGACGTGAGCCCTGCAAAGGCTGCATGGGGCCTCCCTTCGTGTCCCAGCTCTGGTGGGCACCCCTGTAGGCCCATAAGGTTGCCAGAGACTAGTCCAGGGAGGCTGGGGAGCTGGCTTGCAGTGGAAGGCAGGAGGTCCCCGTGGTCACCTTCTTGTCCCACTCCCAGGGTCATCAGGGCAGCCTCATGAGGAGACCTGTGGACAGTGGCTCACTCCTGTCCCTCAAGGAAGCCCACCCAGCCCAGCCATCACAGAAGCCCTTTCCAGGACATGTGTCCAAGGTACAAAGGTGTCCAGCTCTTCTCTGAATTGTCCAGCCCACAGGCAGAGGCAGGTCCCACCCCCACATGGCCTTGAGCAGGCTCGGGGGGCATGGCACCCCTGTTTTATAGGACACAGAGTTGGGGCTCAGAGACTCTGAGGTAGGCTCTGAGGCGGGCAGGCCGGGCCCTGGTCCTCAGGCTGGTTGCCCACCTTGCAGGGAGCAGAGGGGGGTGGGCATAGGGGTGGGGGCTCAGCCTAGAGGCTCCAGGTCCAGGGGACAACAGGGTTTGGAGGCTGATGAGCCTGAGTGTGGCCTGTGGTGAGTGACCTTCTGACCCCAGGGGTGGGTGCTGCTGCCATAGAGCTGTGGGAAGATTCCAGAATGCTGAGGGCTAGCCCTGGTCCCCTTTGAAGCTCTCTATAAATCCTTGACCTGCTTGTCCAGTTGCAGCTCTGAGGCCTGAGAGGGGCCAACTCTAGGCTCTCCTGTCCAGTGCTATGCTAAGGGCCACACCCATGCCTGGCCTGTGCTCTGGATTTGGACCCAGCTCGGCTCTGCTGGCCCCTTGGGCAGCTGCTGCCACCGGGCCTCTGTGCCCATCTGCCCCGAGATGAGATTCTAAACTCTGGGCTCTTTGCTGCTTCAGAAGTGGCACTTGGCCTTGGAGGCTGTTGCTTGGTGCTGAGAATGGCAAGCCCCCTCCCCCCAGGCAGGTACCCGTCTCCCCCAGGCCCAGGGGGTGATGGGGTGCCTGCAGGTGTGGGCCTCACCCAGTCTCTGGCCTCCAGGCCTGACAAACCTCCTTTGCTGGAGTGCTTGCCCCCTTACCTTGTCCCTGAGTGACTTCTGGGCTTCCACTCTTGTAGGCAGCTGGCCCAGGCCTCCATGGGCTTCCTGCCCCTGAGGGCTCTTGGCTCTGACCCCTAGGTCTCCCTCAGGCTTGTTAGCTCCCTGAATTGAGGGGGGGGGGGGCAGGATGCTGCCCCTGGAGACAGGGAGGCCAGACTAGGAGGCTGACCAAGGAGGGTTTGTCTGAATGAGGGTGCAGGACCAGTGGGAGCACCCACACAGCTGGGTCCCCAAGCCCCTGCTGTGGCCAGGCATCCCGGCCTGATCACAGCTCAGGGCCAGGGTTTGCAGTGGCTGTGAGATCTCCGCTGCCCACCAGGCCCTGGGATTGAGGGTCCGCATCCCAGAGGCAGGCCCGTCCGCTCACGGGAGATGCAGGAGGGGAATGCCCGGGCATGTTCTGGATGGCTCCCACCCTCATATACACCAGCAGGTGTGCTGACAAGCCTGGTGCTGGGCAGGGGGCTAAGGGATCAGCCCTTGGCTCCCTTGGGACTCCTCATCCCAGAGGTGGACAGCGGGGCTGGCCAGGGAAGACCACTCCTATATTTTGTCCCTGGAGACTTCACTGGTCAATGCACCAACCAGAGGAGCTCAGAGAAGGTTGGGGGAGGGTGAGCCTGGGAGGGGTCTCTCAAACTCTGAAAGGATGACCACCACCACCCCTGGGACTTTCTGGCCCCTGGACCCCTCAGCTACCCCGGGCTGTGCAGGACCTGGCATGGGGGGCCTGTGGGGTCAACAGCCCCACTGTCTCCCCTAGGTGGGGTTGTGAGGGCTGGGTACACTGGGAGGTGGTTGGGACTGTCAGGATTGGGGGCCACATGGAGGAGAAAAGTAGGAATGAGGAGGCTGGCCAGACTCAGGACTGGACAGCGGCAGGCTCAGGAGGGTGGACTCCCTGGGGTGACTATGCCAGGCTCCGAGTGGACTGTGGGGCTTGGCCGAGCCACCAGCAGTCCCCAGGTGTGCCCACACTGCCCAAGCCCGGGAGCTAACCCAGGGACCCTTTGGAACTTAAGGAGGGTGGGTGGGTGTCAGATGAGGCCCTGGGGGACAGCAGACCTGCCCCACCTCCTGCAGAGCCTCAGAACTTTCTCCAGAAAGCAAGGGCCCCAGGGGACGAAACTGCGGGTCCCGCCCCCTCGGGCTGGCATTCAAGTTCAAGCCCGGCCTCCCTGTGGCTGAGTCACAGGGAGTAAGCGTGTGTGGGGGAGGGAGGGGGGAGTCCCACCTCCCAAACTTGCCCTCAACCTTGCCCTAGTCCTCCACTTTTCCTTGCTGCTCTTTTTCCTCCTGTCTCTCCTCTCTCCCTCTTCCCTTCCTGCCCTGGGATAAAAATAGCTGGGAAATGCCTTAAAAAAAAAGTCTATTCTCATTTTTCTGGGGAGCACTCAAATATCCCCAAACCCAAGCCCTTTCACCCCAACAGGAATCAGGGAAGCTCCTGCACACACATCCCCCAACACACAAGGCGGGGGTCTCCAGTCCACCCCCGCTGCTTAGCTCACCCCTCAGCTCCAGATGTGCTGAGAACTTCCGCCCCTGTACCCCCCGTGGCCCGTTAAGATGGGGCTTGGGTTATGGGGTGTCCCCAGGAGCCTGGCTCTCTGCGTCAGCGGGCAGACGCCAGCGGGCAGCACATCTGTGAGCCATTTTCGTGTCTCCAGGGGCAAGGGAGAGAGCCCCGCACGCCTAAGTGAGTCCAGAGTTCGTCTGTTTCTGCCCTGACAGCTGAGGAACACATTTGCCAACTTCCAGAGGTGCAGCAGCGCGTGGGCGTGGGAACGTGCCTTCCCGGGAGGCTCTGGACCATTTAAATACAAACATGCATCCTTGGTGGCCAATGCCAGGCGCTCCTGTGACCCAGCCCACCACAGCCTCCTTATCGGCACCAGGATTGGGAAACATTTGGGGCAATAATTTCCAAAAATCGGCAAGATGAGGCCTGTCTTCCCCAGCTGACAGGGGCTCAGGCTGCTGGCGGCTCAGTCCCTTGGGGCCTCTCACGGAGCGTAAATCAGACGGACCGTCACTGGGCCAGAGGGGAGGTAAAATACCCCGGTTATGTGAAAACCAGCCGGCCAAAATGAGATTAGGTTGCAAGTTCCCAGAGCTGGGGTGGGCGGGGGACGGGACCCTGAGCCATTGCCTCTCCTCACTGGAAGCTGGCGCTCAGCAGGGAGCAGGACTGGGCCTGCCCCTGCGGCCACCACAGGCTGGGCCTGCGTGCCAGGTGCGGAGTGGGCCCGGAGAGCACGGCCCCTGGGAATGTGGTTTCTCATCTCCTGGGTTCCTGTCCCCCGAGGACAGGGCCAGGCCGGCAGGGACCTGGAGTGCGTGGCCCAGGGCGTGTGTGTGCCCAGTAAGGCAGGGCTCCAAACCCAGCCCCCGAGCGCCAGTTTCTTCCTGCCACCGCCCTTCAGCTGGCAAGTCCCTCTGTGGCTCCTGGGGCAGGGAGGTGGAATGCTTTCACCTGGGGCCCATCACTCAGGGGGGCAGTGGCAGAAGGGGGCCTGCCCTCTTCTCCCTGAAGCGGGGGTCCTGAGAGTGTCACTTGGAATAGCCGGCCCAGAGCTGGTTCAGGAAGGAGCGTGAAGGGAGCACATGCTGTCTGTGCCGCCCGCTTCACCAGCCCAGAGCTGGCGGGAGGTGGGGGGTGCAGGGGAAGAGGAGGGGGCTGAGTTCTGGGGCAGGGCCCGGGGAGCACCCCTCCCCACTGCTTTGACAGCCACTGAGCTCCCACAGAGCCCAGCTGTCCTTCTGTTCCACACCAGGTCAGGGCTCCATGCTGACAGACTTGATGCCCTTACTGAGAGGCCAGCGGGTCCTGCCCCTGCAGTGACCCCCGTCCAGGCCACTGGCCTGCAGAGCCCAGAAGACACAGTATGGGACACTGGGATCGGGGCCCAGGGGAGGATGAGCAGGACGTTTGGAGGTGTGGGAAGCTGGGGCCTGGCCCTTGCTGGGGCACAGGAGCAGGATAGGGAGGAGGCGGGTGCCCTGGCAGGGAATGGGGTGGGCCTATCAGGACGCATGTCTGCGCCCTTCCTGCTGTGCTGGGCGCCCATAGGAGCCTGCCTCCACAGAGCCCTAGCTTGGGAAGAAGGAGAGGTGCCTGTGTGCATGCCTGTGGATGTGTGTGTGTAAGAGTGCGCATGTATGAACGTGTGCATGTCTGCAGGTGTGTGTGTCCGTGTGTGTAAGTGTGTGCCTGTGCACAAGTGTGCATATGTACAAATGTGCCTGCATGTGAGCATGCTTGTGTGTGCGCGCGCGCATGCGTGCACGATTGTATGGATATAAATCAGGGAGGCCCAGGGTAGTTGGGGGCTGGGTTGAGCAGGGACCTGGGAGAACATTCTGGAAAAGGCCAGCACAGGCCTCTGCCACCCTCACCTGCTTCTGGCTCCCATCCTCATAGCAGCAGACTCATTGCCTGGCTGAGCAGCCATGCTATGGGCTTCCTGGCTAAGGGCTGCCCACCAGGCAGACACTAGCTTCCTGCCCTGCTCTCCCCACTGCAGAGGAGGTCTGGCTTGTCTGTCACCTGCTGCTAGTGGGATCAGGGCATGTGAAGGCATCAGTGTGGGGCATGGTGAAGGTGAGCCAGGGGGGTAAGGAGTCCGGATGTGTGCTGGCACCTGCCCCACACCCGATTGCCGCACCTGTAACAGCAGGTTCCTCTTCAGGCGAAACAACATAATGAAATGTGTGTGATTACTAAATTACAAAGTGGGATGGGGCTTGTCATCACAGCAAGCTGGGGAGCGAGCTTGTCTGCATGCTGGCTCTTCCATGGGGCTCCAGAGTCAGGCTCAGATCCATGGCCCATCCCCAGGCTCAGGATCCATGGCCCAGGCTCAGGGTCCATGGCCCAGGCTCAGGGTCCATGACCCAAGGTCAGGATCCATGACCCAGGCTCAGGGTCCATGACCCTAGGTTCAGGGTCCATGGTCTAGGCTCAGGGTCCATGACCCAGGTTCAGGGTCCATGCCCCAGGCTCAGAATCTATGACCCAGGCTCAGGGTCCATGGTCTAGGCTCAGGGTCCATGACCCAAGGTCAGGGTCCATGACCCAGGTTCAGGGTCCATGGTCTAGGCTCAGGGTCCATGGCCCAGGCTCAGAGTCTATGAACCAGGCTCAGTGTCTATGGACTAGGCTCAGGGTCCATGGCCCAGGCTCAGGGTCCATGACCCAAGGTCAGGGTCCATGGCCCAGGCTCAGTGTCTATGGACCAGGCTCAGTGTCTATGGACTAGGCTCAGGGTCCATGTGGTACTTGCATCACCCCACTTGGGGTCTGGCTGATAGTGGGCGAAGCTCGGCATCCCCAGACACCCCCCCCCCCCCACAGAGGTGTTTGTCTGACTCCCTGTCCACCGTCTGTGGAGCACATCTGAGCTAGACCCTGAGGTCAGACAGACAGACAGAGGGTGTGGCCTGTGTCCTCCTGTAGCCAGCCCAGGGCTGGCTTCCTGCCCCAGCACCTTGACAGCAGGGGGCCCACTTGGAGGCCCAAACCCACAGCCCTAGAGCTGATTCTGCCTCTCGGTGAGGCTGCAGGACAGAGTGGCCAGCCCTGCAGGAGGCGGGAGTCTTAGGACAAATTGCCTCGTTGTGTCCCGAGGTACTCAGGTGGCTTTGAACTGCTAGGCTCCTCTCTGAGTCAAACCTCCGTTCTTGGCCTCACACGATGAAAGAATTCACACCGAAGCCCGTTTTGTAATCCAAGTGGGTTTTTATGAGGGACGGGACATTTCAGGCTCTACAGTCTCACAGGGGTTCACAACTGGGCACAAGCAACCTCGTGGAAAAGAGCACCCACACGTTTGGAATTGGGTTGGGGAGGGGGTGGATCCCAGGGCCTGAGGGGTTGAGGGAGCAAGGGCCAAGAAGACTCAGAGGCCAGAGGTGAGGGGGCCAGAATGCGGGGGCAAGAGAGGCTGTGGGACCCCCAGCAGGCCCTGAGGGGGCACCTGTGCACCTCTACCCTCCACCCTGCCTCTGACCAGGAGCAGGTAAAAAAAGAGAGGCCTTCTCACAGCCAGATTTCAAATCTCTGGCTGGGGAGGTGTGATCGAGGGTATTGGTTGACCCATTGGCTGGGTTAAGCCCACCTGGGTGAGGTCCTGAGCCTGGGGCTAGTTTGGCCCGCCCAGGTGTACCTCCCACCTGGCTCAGGGGCTTGAGTAGGAGCATGCTCAGTGTGGGGTCTTCATAGGTGTCTGATGGTCGTCTGATTTCTTCCAACCTTGTCCATGGGGGTTTTGCAGCATGGAAGGGACCACCCCAGTCCCTAAACTAGCTACCTAACAGAACCACTCACCTTGAGGGTTCCCAGCCGACCTCACTGTGCCCTAGGGCACCTTTCTCAGAGCCCAGAGCCCAGGAAATGACTTCCCACTGCTGACCCCTCCCCAGGGGCGGTCATCCTGGTAGGAACGCTGGACTCTCACCCTGCAGTCTCCTAAGAACAGGGAGGGCCCGGACAGAGGGGACCACGTGGCCAGAGCCCCCTCCTCCCTTCCCAGGTAAGCTCAGCAGGGCAGTCCCTGAGCTTTCCAAGGGGAACCTGTGTCCTGATGGCCCCCCACCCCCACCCCACCCCCACCTCCGTGTCTGCCTTGGTGTGGCGGTAAGGGAGCAGCCTCTTTGCCGAGGCTTCCTGGGCAGTTTGGGGAAAGTAAGCAGGTCTGTCTCCAACAGCACCAGCGTGGGAGAAAGTTACAACTGCTGCGGTCAGCCCAAGGCAGGTGGCCTGTCTCTGCTGAGGCAGGCGTGCCCCTCCCTCTCCCCTGGAGAGGGGAGACTCACTTGGGGAGAGCGTGTTGGCCAGTGTCCGTCCTGAGGCCCTTTCCCAAACCACCCTCCCCCAGACAGCTCAGCCCCTGCTCAGGCTCCACACTGCCCAGTCATTCTTCCCTGGTCACCCTTGCCTCCCCCACCCCTGACCAGCTCCGGGAATGGGGCCAGGTCATCCAGGCTTGGGCAGCCCCGAGGGGGGAGGTGGCACCAGAAAAGAGAGTGCTTTCTCTCCTCAAGTGGGCTCATTGGGGCAGGGACACAGGTTGCCCTCTCCCCCAGCCCCATGCCCTCATCTGAGGCCGAACTGACCCTGGTTCTGAGCATGCAGACCTCTCTCCTGGACCTGCCTCGGTTCCACAGAGGGAGCCAGCCCTCCGTGCCCAGGAGTCCCTGTGGGCAGCACAGTGAGGGTCATTGTCCTTGGAACCTGCCCGAGACCAGTGGCTTCACAACAGGGCCTCTGGAGAGGACCCCATGGCAGTGCCCCTCTGCCCCTGTGAAGGATGCAGTGTCACCCTGCATGCCCTGGGTGCCTGGAGCAGAGGAGTGGGTGCTGGGGACAGTCCACCATGCACGCACTCTCTCTCAGAGCAACATCCAGGTGACCCCTGCTCTGGAGCAAAGGCCTGCTTGTCCCCACAGAGACCCACTTCAGAAGCAAACAGCCACCATGTGTCCCCAGGCCTGTCTCTCCCCGGCACTAACAAGTACTCCCCTTTGATGAGTTCCTCCTGGACGGAAGCCCCCCCAGGAGAGGGCAGGACCTCCAGCAGGCCTGCTTGCTCCCTGACTCTGAGCCGGAGGCCAGCAACCAGTGTCCAGGGTCCTGCCTGAGGCCTCTGGGGAGCTCAGGGTGGGGCTGGGTGACTTTGGCAGGTGCCTGTCTTGCTAAGCACCTGAGTGAACTCACTGTGAGACCTGCGATGGGTCTCACGAAGTGGGGGATGTGGCCCAGGGCCCTGCTGGTGGTCAGCACTCAGGGTGGGCAGCCACAGTTGGGAAACCCAGTGCTCCTCCAACATCTGTCCACGTAGCTTGACTTCTGGCTGGCCAGGCCTGGGGGGGGTCATGTGCACAGCCCCTCATCTTCCCAGGGGTGCTGAGCTGGGGAGCCACCTTTGGCATCGTCGGGAGGGTCTGCCAGGGAGTGAACACAGGGATACCCCCAGGCCAGTGAGAGACCTGGGTCCAGCCATACCTGAAGGTGTCATTCATGGTCTCACGGCTCACTGGGCACAAAGACCTCACCTTTCCCTCCCCCCAGCCCCTGCCTGGCAGCAGCCCCTGCTGGACCATGGACAAGCTGAGGGCCCAGGGAGGAGGCGAACTTGAGGCCGCATGGGGAGCTGGGACAACATGCCAAGCTTGTCGCCTCATTCAAACCCTGCAGGAGCCACTGCTGGTCAGCCCCCACTGACCACTCACTGCCCAGAGCTGGGCGTGGTCTGGCTGGTTCCTCCAGGCAGCTCCCGGCCCCTCCCGCTGCCCCTGGAAAAGGCCCTGCTGGGGCCTGCAAGCTCCGAGCAGAGCTCTGGCCCACTGCCTGTCACAGCAGGCACTGCGTCCACCCTTCCTGCCCAGGCCAGTAAGGCCAGGCCGACTGCTGGCTGCCTTAGGTCAGAGGCCCCTTGCTGCCCGGCCCAGCAATGGCTGAAATGGCTGGCCCTCCCTTGGGACACACACACACACACACACACACACACACACCCCACCCCATGCCTCGGCCCCAGGCGGTCAGGCCCCTGGGTGTCAGAGGGCAGAGGGTGCCCAGTCCCTAATTCATTCCTGAACTGTGCCCACTGTTGCCTTCTTCCTGGCTGGCAGGTGTTTCCTCGCTGAGTGCCGGCGGTGACCTCAGAGCCTGCCTGCTGTGGGACCACAGCTCCTTGTCCCACAGTTTCTGTTTCCTCCCTTAAGAGAAAGCCCCCCACCCCCCACCCCGCCCAGCACAGCAGGTGTGGCTGCCCCCCTGGCACCTCTGGGCCCGCCTGATGCTGAAAGCCAGAGCCCACTGGGCCTGGCTGGATGGTGGGCAGGCAGGGCCTAAGTGGGCTGTCCAGCGAGGAGGCAAGGGAGGCTGAGGTGGGGTGTAGGAAGGGCTTTTCCCAGAAGGCCACCCAGGCTGCGTGGCCTCCCAGCACTTCCCCAGCCTTGCTTTCCTGTCTGGCAAAATGGGCGCATTGGGCGGGAGCTGGGAAGCAGCTTGAACCTTGAATCTCTGGACCTCTGAAGCACCAGCCACAGGGGGTGCAAAGTCAGTGGTGTGGAAGCATCTCCGTGCTGGCAGGGGGTCTCCATGTGGCTCCTCCAGTTCCCAGGGCTGCATAGGGTAGATCCATGTGGCTTCTCCTTAGGGATGTCTCGCAGGAAGTGAGCAGAGACAGTTTCTCCTGCCAGGAAATCCAGGAGTTCCCAGAATCCTCAGGAGAAGGCCACGCCCACACAGAGGCCTCATTGGTCATATCTTGATTGACAGGCCAGACTCCACCCCTTTACTCATAATCCTCTCAAATTGACACCAGATGCTGTAACTCCCACAGATTGTGTAATTTTACTATCACAAAGATGGGAAACTGAGTCACATGGTGAGGACGCCAGGGTCCAGATTGCCAGCTACACCCTCAGAGACGTTTTGGACCTTCTGGGATTTTTCTGGGGCGAGCGGGGGGAGCTGAGCCTGGGTCCTGTGTAAGACTCAGTCCCAGCACCCTGCAAGGCCTCTGGGAGCCTGGCATGTCTTAGGGGAGAACCTTTTCTCTCAGGGGGTCAAGGCCCGGCCAGCAGTGAGGTCCACCTTGGCGGGGAGGGTATTTCTGAGCGCCCAGCCCCCACAGCTTTCCAGCTGGCCTGTGGCCTCCTCCCTCTCCTGCAGGTGATGTCCACCCCACCCCACCTCCCGCCCAACGGTCCAGGGACGACCTGGTGGCCAGGGGGCAGGGCAGGCAGGGGGACCCAGATGACAGACGTCTGATCTTTCTCCCTGAGAAACTCCCGAGCGAGCTGATGTCCCAGCCTGATTGCCAGGCTGAGCGCACGTCATCCTCTCCCCGAGAGTGAGCTGGACGGGCCCAGGCGGGCCTCCTCGGGCTGGGTGGCCAGGCACTGGGCCCCTGAGTTCAGGGGGCCCAGATGCCACAGTCGCTGTCTGCTCCCCGGCCAGGAACCTGGGGTCTCTGCCCTCCACTTTGGACCAGCCCCTCCCCACTGGGCCTGGCTCCTTGCGCTGATGATGGGGTGGAGGGGGGTGGGGTGCTGGGTCTCATGGGCATCCCATGACCTAGAGAAGTCTCCAGGAAGCTGGGGCTCAGGGTAGACTGGCACAGGGCAGCAGGTGTGAGCTCTGCCCGGCTCCAGGCTGTATGCATGCACAGAGGGGATGCCAGAGAAACTCAGGCTCCCCTCTCCCCCATGGCTGCCTCCTGGAGCCCAGCTTCGAGCCCGGCCAGTGGTCCTCTCCATCTGCGAGGCTGGGAGGCTGGATATGGGTGGTGGTCCCCAGGGGTGCAGGGAGGGTGAGAAGAGGCTGCTGGTGGTGAGACAACGTTCTGGAATGAGCTGGAAGAGGGGGTGACACAGCACAGTCCATGCTGGCAGCAGAAGTGGCCGGTCCCTGTCACTTACATACAGCCTGTGTGTGTCCAGACCGGGTGCGGGGGTGGGGGGGTGCCACCGAATCACAGGGCCACACCAGAGGGTGGAGTCTGAGCCCAGAGCAGAGGGTGCACCCTAAGTCAGCTTCTCTTCCCAAGACAGAGACGAGGCTGTGTGGGGGCCATGACCCATCCTGGGGGCGCTGGAGGGTCCGGTTGTGGCGGCTGCCCAGGTGGGCTGTGCCCTAAGGAGGGGCGCATGGAACCTGGACCCTGGCATTCCATCCTCTTGCCACCTGCCCTTGGCCAGGTGTGTGTCAGGTGTCAGAGTCCATTCAGACCCAGCAACCCCTCGTGGGCACGACAGGACCCATGCCTCACAGTTGGCATGTCCGAGCCCAGGGCTGCAGTCACTGTCGTCCAGCTCCTGGAGGGCCGTCCTCTTCTTTGCTGCCCCTCCACTTTACCAAGCAGGAGGCCCTGCAGGGACTGGCCTCTCCTGACTCCACGGCCGGCCGAAAGATATGAGATGAAGCCTCGCCACCCTTGCCTCTAAAGAGCGCTCTGGCTGAACTTCTTCCGAGAGCGATCGGTTTTCCCTGGCGGCCCCGGCACTTTCAGGGCTCTTTGCACCATGCATAGGAGGTACTTGGAACCCCCCAGGCTTGGGTCAGGCCCGTCTTCGGCCTCAGAATAACCTCCTTGCTTCTCAACGTTTTAAAAAGGTCTTGTGGAGTCGATTGACCCAATGCAATGTTTGATCTCTTGACCACTGCTTTCGTGAGCACTGGCGGCGCATCTTGAAAAGCTCAATCTTTGCCGGCCCCAGTCTCTTCTCACGCTGTCCCCCTGCGTCTAGCCGCGGGGCTGTGGAGCTTCCTTACGCGGAGTCGAAATCCCCAAGGAAGGCTGAGCTCCTCAATCTTCGTCAGCAAGCTCCTCCCGTCCTCCTCCCATCTGGGGCGATTGGGGGGGGCGGGTATGAGAGACCCAACCCCCCAAAGGCTGGCAGCTCCCACTACTCCGGCAGGGGAGGGCACATTCCTGGGATGCTTACACCCCACTCTGCAGCCCAGGCACTTGCTATGCAAACACTCCAGCCTCAAACACAAAGGTCCCCCGCCAGCAGGGCCAGACCCCTCCCCACCCTATTGTCTTCCCTGTGTGGAGGGGGCCCTGGGGAGGCCACCTCGAGGGGACCAAGGCCTAGGTCCCTTTATCCAGCCCGCAGCAGGAAGGGGCTGGGAAGCGGGCAGAGGATGAATGGTCCAGAAGAGATGCTGATGATGCCCCCAAAGCTGCTCCGCCCCTCGGTGCCCCCCCCTCCCACCACCACTTCGGGACCCAGGGGCTAGGGACTGGCTTCTGGTCCAGACCCAGGCCTCCCTCCCCTTCGCCCTCTCCCACCTCTGACACCTGGGCTGTGGGCTGGCTGCCTGGCCTCACCTCGGCCTTGGCCCTGTCTGTGCCCTTCCCGAAATCTGGCTTCTCCTGTGTCAAGTCACCTCACACTCCCTGCCCCCCACGGGCACTAATCACAGCATCGTCACCACCCGCCCACAACGTGACTTGTCCCTCTGCCTCCTCCAGGAAGGTCCAGGCTTGGCCCCATCTCCCCCACACTCCCAGGAACAGCCAGCTGGGCCTGAAGGGACCTGACCCTCACCCGACCTCCACGGCCCTCTCCCCTCTCTCCTTTCTGTATCTGTGTCTGCGTGGGGCTGTGAGGGGGCTTCAGGAAGTTCACAGAAAATACGCACGATCTTTTCATTCATTGTTTTCCACGAGCCTTTCGAAGTCTCTTTATCCATTCACTGGGAAGTCCAAGAACACCTCAGACCTTGCGGGCTTCCAGCTCCAACCTGGTCCCTGGCCTTCCAGGGGTCCACACACGACAAACCCTGCAGGCAAAGCGTACGCAATAGTCTCTCCTCACATGGACTTCAGTCGGCTGGCAAGCATTCGGGGCTGCTTCTGACTGACGTGCTCAGAACGAGGCTGCAGCAGTGACATTTAGCCCATTGTCCGGCCGGCAAACAAGGTCAGTCACTACAAGCTGGTCCACCCAGAGGGTTGACCAAAGTGTCCCCGGCAGAGGTGGTGGGTCCCTGCTGCAGCCACACCTTGCTGCCTACAGCCAGAGTGAGGTAGTCTGGGTCTGCCCAGGAAGGTGTGCTCTGAGCAGCTTTGAGCTGCATCCCCCAGAGGAAGGAGGTCGAGAACCTTCCATGTTCTTTGCGCACGGAACTGTTGGCTGTCTCTTCCACGTCAGCTTTCTTGTCCGCGCATCCCCCACCGGTTCCTCTCTCGTGGGCTCCCGGGAGCTCTCTGGAGAGGAGAGCAGGTAGCCTTCCTTGCAGGGCACTGGGCAAACGCCAGCGGTGGCCGTAGGGGTGAAGGGAGGCTGGGCCCACACCGCACGTTCGGAAGCACCCGCCGCCGCCGCTACGTGGAGCGAAGGACGAGGCTTTCTACTCCCCTAAAGGGTTTCCGCCTGGGGAACCCACTGGGGCGCCTGGAGATGGCAGGGGGTGCTTTTGGTTTAGGGTTCTGCCCCCTCACCTGGTGGTTGTCTTTTGTCCGTTTTCTGCCACAGAGACAGCTTTTAAGTAACTGGGTTTATAAATTAACAAGCCTGTACATGGATCTGTAGGGTCAGTCTGCATCCTGCTGAAGGTCTTCTTTATTTTGAGTTTATATTAAAAAATAAAAACTTCATCTATGGTCTTTTGAAAATCTTTTCTTTTTTTTTCCACATTGAGATCTTTGATCCCTTCTATTTTCTCCAGACGACTACCTGGCTCCCAACGCCACTTCTGGGATCATCTGTCTCTCTCCTGTCCACCCCCACCTTTTAAAAAAAACAACCCTTCCCGGCCACGTATGGGAGCCCTGGTGGCCACATGCTGGGCTGCTAACTGTAAAGTCAGCGGTTCCAACCCGCTAGCCGCTCCATGGGGGACAAGATGAGGCTTCCTGCCCCGTGCAGAGCCACGGTCCTGGATACCACAGGACACCTGTGTCCGGCCCTGGAAGGTGGACTGTATGGCAGTGAGCTTCATTTTCACTTTCTCGGCTCCATGTTTCATCCCGCTGCGGGGCTCTGCTCTGCGTCATCTCGTACCAGTGCCAGCTGGTTCCAATCAGCATGCTCTTGTAACGTGCTTCCGTGTGGGTGTGACCAGGCCCCCGCTTCCCACTTCTCAGTGGTATCCATCAGATGGACCTCCAGGAACTGCCCCCAGGACCCCTCTTCTGAAACCCGACTCTGTCGGTTGGTGATTTATGATTCACGCTGAAGGTTGTTGTCAACAATTGCATCCTTCACACCCTTGGTCATTTGCACACGGCAGATGTTAATGAGCCTCCCTCCAATCCCAAGGCCTCATTTCCCTTGATGGAGGCCAGCATCTCCGTGGTTTGCTCAGCAGGCAGACCACCGACATGAGGTAAGAGGGTGCAATCCCGATGCACACCTCTCCTGATCTGTTCCTGCCTCTTGGCCCAGGTACAGGTTTCCCTTGAGCACCACCAAAGGTCCTGAAATCCCCCTTCTTCTAAAATGTGATCCCAGACCGGGTCTGATCCACACAGCTGAATGCTCCTGTGGAGTCAACGGACGCATGTAAGCTTCTTTTGTACAACCTCTGCACTCAGCCTCAAGCCTTCTGACCTCAGGAATGCTATCTCCCATTCCAGGTCCTCTCCGGAGTCTGACTTGAATTCCCGCCTGTTCCCTGCTGCCACTGCCTTGTTAGACATCTTCAGCAAATGTCCCTCGAGCATCTTGTTCACGAGGCTGTGGGACAACGTCCACTTGGGTCTCCCCTTCCTCTGGGATTGATCTGAATCGGCATCTCTGCTCTGTGGTGAGCAGACGCCAGGCATCGGGGAGTGAGTGTTTCTGGCGTTACGTCTGTGTGTCCAGACACCTCCAGTGGCATCGCGTCCGCGTGTCTGCACGACACTGCAGCCTTGGGGTTTTGTCGGCAACACCTGTGTGGTCGCTCTGGGTCAGAGCCGACTCGATGGCACTCACAACACCGCAGCGAAGACATGGAAGGATGCACCTCACTGGGAGACCTGCTGCAAACGCCCCCTGCTCAGTGCCGGAGAGTAGAGACAGCCCTCTGAGGACTGGGGCACCTGAACCAAGCCATGGTATTCCCAACGGCCTCACAGGAAGGCGAGTTGGACAACGGACGGAGAAGACCAAGGGGAGCACGTCTGTCTCTGCGTCGTAGGGTTGGCGGGGATTCGGGATGTGCCGGGGACTGCCGGAAGAACAAACAAATCTGTCTTGGAAGAAGGACAACTAGAATGTTCCTTGGAAG
>NW_022103922.1:1675680-1684016 GCF_000313985.2 Echinops telfairi
GGCACAGGTAGACACTGCACGGGCATACACAGCACAGGTAGACACGGCACAGGTAGACACGGCACAGGTAGGCGACACTGCATGCTGTGAGTCACAGCACGGAACAACAGCAGCAGTCACAGTCTGATGCTCAGAGAGATACGACGTCGTGTCAGTTAAGAATGTACTGTCTGGTCGGACTGTGGGTGAACAACACACAAGAAAACAGGCTTGTTTATAGTTATCCGAGCCCCGATGAGCTCCATTTCTGGGCAGATGGCATCTTCTATAGCAGCGGTTCTCAACCTGTGGATCACAACCCCTTTGGGGGGTCAAACGACCCTTTCACAGGGGTCACGCAACTCATAACAGTAGCAAAATGACAATGATGGAGTAGCAACGAAAATAATCTTATGGTTGGGGGTCCCCACCACATGAGGGACTGTGTGAATGGGTCGCAGCGTGAGGAAGGTGGAGAACGCTGCTTGATGGTATTTGCTCTTCAGTGCATTCACAATCTTACCAACAAGTGTTCTTGACTCAGGAAATTCAAGGAGCGGCAGCCACGCCGCGGCCTACGTTGACGCCGCCCCTGAGGGTACAGGCGCGCCAGTCTGTCTGTGCGTCTGGCCATCCTCGGTCTGCTTCTTACTGCGGCAGAGCATCCACCCACCACCTGTCTGACACTCGGCTCTTATCTGGCCTCGGCGACACTGCGGTGGCGGACGCAGTGTCCCTGGTATCCCAAATATGAGCAAGGTCACCCACAGTGGCAGGTTTCCGCAGAGCTTCCAGACAACGGCGAAGGAACGGATGGTCCACTCCAGAGGAATTAGACCCTGAAACACTGTGAGGGGCAGCGGGCCGCCGCCAGAGCCCGAGCCCTTCACGCGGGGCTGCTGCGAGGATGGGGTCCAACCCAACAACCATCCCTGGGACAGACGGACGTGTACCGTTTACTGGGAGTCTGCACCGGCTTGATAGCACCGCCGGCAACAGCCACCACATCGCTAATCAAGCACCTGCCGTTTCCACAACCTGCGCAAAGACAGAGGGGAAATAAGCGCGTGCACCCGACCCGACAACCGCCTGGTCTGCGTGCGCTGGCTGCCGATGAATCGGGCAGGTGGGAGAAGAGCCGGTGCCCTGGAGGGCGGTGAGGACGCCGCCAGAGGAGGAAACACTGCCCTCTCGGGAGAAGCAAGGACCGCGAGACTCCGTCTCCTGCAGGTGGCCGTGTCCTCAGGCGGTCTGGAGGAGGGCATCCAGTTTGGTGAAGTGGAAGGTCATGGGCGCCGTGGCCATCATGGGCACAGCAGGTCCCGCAGGGATTTGATCCGTGGCACACGGGCCGCCGTGGACCAGCACCGACTCGATGGAAGTGGGCAACAGCAAACACAAAAGGGCACGATCTTCACGCACACATTTCAGCGACGCTGCCGTGGCCTGTCGTGCCTCGACCATCACGGCCTCCGAGCCCGGCGTCCCCAAATCAAACTCACTGCCACGGAGCCAGGTCCCGGTGGTCCTAGAGGACCCAGGAGAGCCACCCCTGTCGGTTTCTGAGACCGTAGCTCTTTTCTGTTGTTTTCAAATCGTTTTACTGCGGGCTCTTACAGCTCTCATCACAATCCATCCATTGTGTCCTCACGTTTGTGCATTTGTTGCCATCATGATGTTCAAAACATTTCTTTTTACTTGAGCCCTTGGTATTAGCTTACCCCCCCTCCTCCCTCATGAACCCTTGATAATTTATCTTTTTTTTCATGTCTTATACCAACCACTCTCTCCCTTCACCCACGTTTCTGTTGTCCGTCCCCCAGGGAGGGGGTTATATGTCAATCATTGTGATCGGTTCCCCCTTTCTACCCCCACCTTCCCTTGCCCCTCCTGGTATGTCTACTCTTGTTATTGGTCCTGAGGGGTTTATCTGTCTCTGTCCTGGATTCCCTGTGTTTCCAGCTCTTCTCTGTACCTGTGTGCATGCTCTGGTCTAGCCGGATTTGTAAGGTAGAATTGAGGTCATGATAGTGGGGGGGGGGGGGCATTAAAGAACTAGAGGAAAATTGTATGTTTCATTGGTGTTATACTGCACCCTGACTGGTTGTCTCTTCCTTGTGACCCTTCTGTGAGGGGATGTCCAATTGTTTATGGATGGGCTTTGGGTCTCCACTCCACACTCCCCCTTACTCACATAGATATAATTTTTTGTTTTAGATCTTTGATGCGTGATACCTGATCCCATCAACACCTCGTGATCACACAGGCTGACGTGCTTCTTCCCTGTGCATGCGGGCTTTGTTGCTTCTGAGCTAGCTGGCCGCTTGTTTATCTTCCAGCCTTTAAGACCTCAGACTCTATATCTTTTGATAGCCGGGCACCATCCACTTTCTTCACCACCTTTGCTTATGCACACCTTTGCCTTCAGAAACTGCGGCTCTTGACCAGGTGGGAAGTTCCCTCTCTCGCTGAGGAGAAACTGGTGGTTCCAAACTGCTGGCCTTGCCCTTCAGCAGCAGCGGTAACCAGGAGGCCACCAGGGCACTCGTGTGCTTTAAAAAACAGGGAAACAGCGAGAAGGTGGTGGCACCATCTTCAGTGCCACCTGGTCACCCACACCGAAGCCGTGGGCCCTTTCCCCTTTGATTCTCACGCTGCGGCGTCCTGGGAAACTCAGAGCTCGTTCGAGAACAGATGGTGCCCTCGGATCAGGCAATATGGTGCCACTTGGCTGGAGGGGCTGTTTACAGAGAGGGCTGAGCAGGACAGTGGCCAACCCCCCGCCCCCACGGCCATCACCCACTCGCCGTGGCCAGGGAAGCGGCAGCCCATGGAGAGAGAGAGCCAAGCTAGAGGAGAGGGGTTGCTGAGACTGGGGCCAGAGCCCCCTGCCAGGGCCCAGGGAAGGTGGGGAGGGGCTTCAGGGCATGATGGCATGGTGGGTTAGGTGCCAGTCTGTCAACCTCAAGGTCCTAGCTCGAAGCTACCGGAGAAAGAGGAGGCCGCCCACCGTCTGCTCTGGAGAAGAGGAGCCGTCTCGGGAACACTGCGCTTGAGCGGAGAGTCCTCCTCCATCTGACACCAGGGCAGTGGGCTTTTACTTCTACTCTCCTCCTCCTCCTGCTCCTCCTCCTCCTCCTCCTCCTCCTCCTCCTCCTCCTCGGAAGAGTTCTACTAGCTAAGGGTTACCTGGGATTTGGGGCCTGCTTTTCAAAAGTCAAAGCTGTTGGTAGTTTCCATGTTTTGTTTAGGGGGGTGGTGGTGGTGGTACTTAATCCTGCATTTATTCTTGAATGTATCTTAGTGGGGCACAGCACTCACACCCAGACAAACCCTTGGTCGAGTCGCACCAGGAGCAGCTGTGTGCGATGCCCCCAATCAACGATAGGGCTTTTTCTTTCTTCTCATCTTGTCGTTGGCAGCGCCCCACTTGCCCCCAACCTCCCCACCACGTCCCTAAACCGAAAGCCAGCCTCCCCACCGTCAGTGATGCTGACTCACAGGACAGGGTGGACCTGCCCCTCGGGGTTCTGGGACTGTGCATTTACAGGAGTAGAAAGCCTGTCTTTCTGCCCCAGAGTGGGAGGTGGTTTTGAACTGCTGACCTGGCAGTGAGTGGCCCGGCACGTAACCACAACACCCCTACCGCCCCGGGGCTCTTACTAACTCAGCGGCTCTCTACAGATTGGCCTGACCTGGGTTTCATGCTCAGGAAAGAACGCATGCGGAACAAACACAGAGCACCCAGATGGACACCACCGAATGGCACCACGGGGTGTGCGCCTGTGCCTGTGGGGCAGTGCCATCTCCCCAGCCTTCTCCTCTGCTGGCCGGTGTCTCAGCCCTGCCTCCTTTCTCCCCACCTTGGCACCTGCTGCTTACTCAGCCCGGAAGGCTGCTCCCTGCCTGGACCCCACGAGGCCCAGCGTCCCCACCTGCCAAGGCTTCTGGGTGCCATTTAAGGGACTAGATTTGATCTTCTGGGTCCTTTGGTCCCTCCCTCCATCCGTCCGTCCACTCCTGTCCAGGGGTTTCACAGGCCACTCTCACGAGGAGGTGGCCACTCTGCAGGTGTGGTCTGGGTGTGACCTTGCTCTAGGCGTCCAGGGCGTCCAGACCCAGCTGGAGTTGGAGGAGGGGTGTGGCACAGAGCTGCTTCTGAGAGGGGCCTGGGGCTCCAGGGGTCAGGGTGCAGCACCTGGCGGGGGGCCTTTGCCATGGGCTGGGAGGCCCAGAGCTGTTGGTGACATGGTGTATCAGAGTTGGAGCTAGAAAGCTGCTTGGGCTCAGAGGTGCCCCAGCCCAGAGGCCCTGTGTCTGCTCCCCAGCCCTCCTGGGTCGGAGCCCTCTGCCAGGGTCCCTCGTCTGGGTGCAGCCAGCCCCCAAGGGGCCGATCAACACAACAGAAGGGGTTGGGAGTGGTAAGCTGACCATCTCTGAGAACCAGCCTTAGAAGGCAGAACCATGGGCCCTGGAGGGCAAGCCCATCGGGAGTCACCACCCCCAGGCCAGTGTCAGCTCTCCCTGTACCCCCACTCCCTCCTCAATGGAAGCTCTTTGAGGTGGACCTCTGGGGGTCGGTGCTGGTCTGTGAAAGCCTGGCCCTCAGACCAACGGCCACCCCACTCCGACAGTAGCCTTTCCTCTCTGAGTGGGGTGTTCCCTGCCTCCTCTGGCTGGCATGAGCCCGGGGACCCTGGGGGCATCAAGAGAGCCCAGAGGGCCACTGGATAGAGTCCCTGTGAACAGATGACCGCCGAGCCACTGGGGTGTCCTGAAAGCTGGGGTGAATCTGCGTGGGGAGACAGCCCTTATAACAGGCCCACAAGCTGCTCCCAGGGCCTGGGGGTGTCGCCTTCTGTGGCAAAATTATGGGTTAGGTTAGCTTGGGGGTATGCCAGAGCAGGTGGTCCTGACCAACCGTGCCCAGGGCCCTGCAGGGGGTCGGGTGGGGAGCACTGTTGAGGTGCTTTGTTCTGGCTGTCCCAGGACCCTGCTCAATAGGGAGGCCCAACGGAGCTCCCACCCAGTCCCTGCCCACTTTAGGAGCTCCCCCAGGCCCCTGGGGGCTTCCTCCAGAACCCCCGGTGTGGTCCCTGAGCCAGCTCACCTGTGGAGGGCAGCCAGCGATTCGGAAGTTCTTGTTAGAGAAACCCTGTCTTCCAGGGGCCCCCACCATCATCAACACCCCCCCCCCTCTTGCCGCAGGCCCATGCCCTGGGAAAACCCCACCCATGCCTGCCTTTCTCCTGGGATTATTCCTGGGGCCTCGCAGCGGACTCCTGCTTCTCCCTTGTCCTGCAGTGGGTTCCCGGGCTGGTGCACGGACAGGGCCTACACAGGACTCATCCCAGACTGGCTATTTTTATGCCAAAAATGGTTGTGGGAAAGTCGGGGAGTGGGAGGGAGGCAGACAGAGAGAGACCACAGGCTTGGGGAGGGACCTGGCAGGGCCAGGGGAGAGCTGGGTGGGCTGGTGGCAGGGGTGAAGGGCAGGACTCCCCATGGGCAGGGCCTCTGCGTCTTCCCACCCTCGATGAGCTAGAGCCAGGGCTCAGATCGAGGCCAAAGATCTCACACTCACAGGAGAAGGCAGGGGACCCCAACCCTCACCCGGTTCTGCTCAGGGACCTGACTCCCACTAGGCTAAATATAGCAGGGTCAGCAGCCACCCCCACCCCGCCCCCACCCCTTTGTGCTAAAATAAGCTGCCTAGACCACTTCCCTCAGAATTAAGTCACCTCCGATCCTAGCCCTTGGCTCAGGGTGACTGCCAGCCTGCAACCCCACGGAGAGCTGCCAGCCCCACTGAGATGCTCTGCCGGCCCATCAAGCAGCCAGCATTCTCTGCTTGCCAGGCTGGGACGCGGGGACCATTTCTAACAGCTTGTGAAAGCCTTCGGCTGGGCTGGCCCACCTCTCCTCCACGCTGTGGTCTCCTCCCTCCTCCTCCTCCTCCTCCTCCTCCTCCTCCTCCTCCTCCTCCTCCTCCTCCTCCTCCTCCTCCTCCTCCTCCTCCTCCTCTTCCTCCCCACCTTATTTCCCTCCTCTTCAAAGCAACCTGCAGCTTCTCGCCCTTCCTCTCACCATCACTCACTCATTAATCTGTTCATTCACTCATTCATCCCCCTACTCACTCCCTCCCTCCCTAGCTCACTCATGCTCTCATTCATTCACTCCTTCATTCATTCATGCACTCCTCCCTCCCTGGAGGTTTTCTTAGCACACAGAGCTAAGGAAGGAGGAGGGGAAGGTGGGAGGGAGGGTGAGTTGCAGGCTCAGGGCTGGCCTGAACCTGGGCTGTCCTCAGGAAGGGTTTCCTCCCAGGTGGGGGTGGAAGGGAACGGGCCATTTCTGTGTCCTGCACCACGGGGCCGCAGGGGGTGGTTCTAGGGCATGGCAGCCGACGACCTTCCCTCCCACCCCCCCAAGCACAGGAGGGGAAACTGAGTCTAGAGGGAGATGACAGGCCCTGGGCATAGACCAGCCTACATATCCTTGGGGGAAGAGGATACCCTGACCACCAGGACCCTGGCCCCACCTGGCTCACCCTGCCCCATGTGGGCCCTGCCAGCTCCCTAGCATTTGGGGCCTGGACAGCTGCCCTGGCCCCTCTGACCACACTCTCAGGGGCTGAGTAGGAGACCAGTCTGCAGGGAGTTGGTTGGGACCCACCTAGCAGCCTCTCTTTCACAAGGTACCTTGGCTGGGAGATATCCCACACCCATCCGGAGCAACTAGGGAAGCCTGCTGCTAGGACCACCTCTGCACCCTCCCGAGCCCTTCCACACCAGGCTCTACCCACCTGTGCCCTCTGAACCTGCCCACACCTACTTTTAGGCACGTGTGCCTGCCCAGGACCTTTGCCCACCAGCCTCTCTTCGGACCCTGCTGCGGGTGGTTCTCTCTCAGGAGGGCCCCCGTGGAGGCCGCACCGCTCCAGACCCAACACCCTGGCTTTGGGCCCTCCTGTAGCCCTTGCCTCTCCCTCCGGGTGCCGTCCGGCTTGGATCCGAGGTGTCCCATCTCACTGCTGCCGAGATAAGGACCCCGCTCAAAGCTGCTTTGTTCGGCCAACAAAAGGACATTTCTACGGGGCCTGGGAGCCAGGTCCCCAGCAGGCCCTTGCCGGGGCGCCCGACCAGCCCCCGGCACCAGCTCAGAAACTCTAGCCTGGCCCTGCCTGCATGACCAGGGCTGGAGACACCCCTGCTGTGGACTTCCCAGGCCCCCCCACACCCAGAAGAGCTCCGCCCCTGCTGCCTGCCTGGCCCAGGACAGCCACGCTTTCCCTCTCTGTCCACTCCCCACTGCAGGCTCCAGAACCCTGCACCCACCTAGAGCCAAGGACCCCCTTGCTCTGGGGCCTGAGCCCCGCCCCCACCCCCTCCTCCCCACCCTGCTGCAGTCCTGAGCCCTGCTGGTCCCTGCCAGGAGAGTGGCTCCCACACTGTCTACACGGGCCTGAGCCAGGCTGGACTGTGGCAGTCCACATGGCTGTCCCACTCTGGAGAGAGGGACCACAGGGTCACCATGCTCCAAGGGAAAGTGAGCAACATGGACTGCCCGGGGTGCCCCCCCTCCAGCCCCTGGCCCCAGGGTCCCTCGCTAGCAGTCAGGTTGAGGTCTCACCCATCCTTCCCCAGCTGTGCCCCCCCCACCCCCACCGGCTGGGCGCTGACGCTGTCCCATGTGGTGCTGGTCTCTGCTGTGGCCATGCAGGCTGCTCAGGCCTCGTCTCCTGGCCCTGGCTTTGGGTCCCCCCTCCCCCCTGGTGCCCTGTCACAATGGGCAACTCCCCAAGGGCTGTCACGCATTCACAGGCCCCGGCTGGCTGGGGCCGGCCTTCCTTCCACCTCTCCCGCTTCCCACGGGCCAGGAAGCCCCATCCTGACATTCTGGCGAAGCCCATCCCCCACAGCATGGGCGGGAGGGAGGGTGAGAGCAGCCCCAGAGGGTCTCACAGCTGGGAGACTCCTGACACACAACCCCATCCCCACCCCAGATACAGGCGAAGCTAAGGGACACCTCATCAGACTCTGGCATGGCTGTGAGCAGGAGCCTCAGGACAGGCAGCAAGTGGAGGCAGCTCAGCGGGTTCATTTACAGGACCGGGGTGGGGGTGGTGGGGTGGTGGTGGGGGGCAGCAACGGAACTATCCTCCTGCTTCCCCACGTTTTTCCCAACCAAGCAGAGGTCAGCCATTCCTCTGCCCAGCCACTCAGCCATCCATCCACCTATCTATCCAGCTATGCACCCACCCACCTATCCACCTATCCATCCATCCATCCATCCATCCATCCATCCATCCTTCCTTCCATCCATCCATCCATCCATCCATCCATCCATCCATCCAT